>NC_143510.1:38497511-38804386 GCF_031878675.1 Megascapheus bottae
TGGCAGTGACACTGACCCATGCAATGCTTCTCTGGCTGCCAGTTTCTAGGTGTTGGGCACCTCATTTGCCCTTGAGCTGGATCTGTGAGTTTTCTCGTAATCCCAACAGTCAGCTGACTGTGGGTAGGTGGACTTGGAGAGTCTCTTAAGGCTGCCAGCCTCCTGCATTGCCTCGAGCCCACATCCTGCCCCTTTTCTGGGATTTCCAAGGTCACAGGAGTCTTGTGTCTTTCTGACCTTTGTATGCTTCATGGAGTTTTTTTTTTATTTTTTCTAAAACAGAAAGAATCCTGGGAAGTACAATCTTCTTGTCATCTAAATGAGAACTGATTCGCTTTGTTCAGCAAATCAGGATGTGGTTTACAAAAGCTTTTCACTGAGTCTGAGGATAATGGGAGAAGCAAAGAGTATTATCAACATGTGATCTTTCTATACTTAATTCATTTTGCCTCAGTTTCCCTCAGCACACGAGGGCACGTTGGTGGTCTTTCACCTCTCTGATACTAGACTTCTCAGGTCATTGCCTTTTCTTCTCCTTATACATCCAGTCAATTCATATACGTGAAATGTCTTTATACCAGGTACCAGGCTAGATACTTGTATTAGGAGCAATAAATGTCTAACATATACCAGCCCTGAGGTGACTTAGACCTGTAAGTCACTCTTCTATTCCTGCACATCCCTCTCTCTTCCAGATCATCTAGAAAATTCTGAACCCCTTTCTCCTCATTGTTTCTGCTGTTAGCCTTTTTCTGTTCTGATCATCATATTCTAGATTTGTTTCTAGTTTGTGGCCCACAAACTTTCTCTACCAAAGAGGCCATCAAAGTATTCTTCTGAAGAAAGTGCTGTCACATTTGGATTCCCTGCTCCTCTCTTGTGGGAACACCTCTCTGATATGGTTTTATTTTAAATTATAAGTATGAAACATATTTGTTTTGTCTGGGGCAGGTTGGCTTGTGTCACCCACCTATGACTGAGAGAAGGATGTGGCCCAAGAATCAGAAGACTTGAGTGAGTCGTGGTTTGGCCATGTGTCTTCCACACCGGCTACGGTTCTTTCATTTGCCTTAGTTTGTACTCCTACCTTGTAGTGATAAAAACCCAGTTGAATAGAAATAAAATAAGACTTGAGAAAATTATCATCATAGGTCTGGCTAGGAGGACCCCAGCACAAGTTTTATTTATTTATTTATTTATTTTTATTATAAGTTGTTTGTTTTAAAGTTGGGAACTGCAACATTTTATTAAACTGAAATATAGCTAATTAAAAATGCAGAAAAAATTGGATACATAATGATGAATAAGACAGCCTGGGCCCATATGCCCAAGTACCAGCATCAGGGGAGACAAAGCATATTTTACAAGGACTCTTGGAACTGGACTTAGGAGCAGAGGGCCTAGAACAGTAAGGCTGGCCCTCTGAGAGCACTGGACAAGCAGCCCTCCCGTTTACTGAGGAATGAAAAAGATTTACTAGAACAATAAGGAAAAGTTGTGTAAACTGACATTGGAAAATGGTTTTGGTGTTAACCAGGAAAAGAGGAGGAGGGCCTACCACTGGGGTGATGAATCTGTTCTCACTTCTACTTAGGAATTTCATACTGACTCCCGTGCAGCACAGATAAACCCATCCACCAAGCAAGTCTGGTTTATGGCTTCCATTAAAGGGCTTCATCCATCCCCAGTTCTCAAGGTGGTGCTTTTACAGTGGTGATCTTTCTTCCTGCTTTATTTCACAAGCAAAGCCTTTCCTTTTTCCAAACTGCCTGGTGCCATTAATGTCCCATGAATACCTGGGTGTCTAGAAATGAGCCCCAGTTCCAATCCCTTGATTTTGCCACTTCCAGTGTTTTTCACTCACGATTCCTGCACCTCCTTAGACATGTCTTTGTCCTTAAGATGTGACCTGTGTTTTGTGATTACTGGTTGCATTTTTCTCCTCAGTCATTCTATGTCTAAAGGAAGACTGAATTAAATGCTCTGTTAGACAAAAATCTCTGTTTATATTTTTGGCTGACTTTGAAAGGGGTCATCATAATGTAACAAGTAGAAGAGTGAGCTAGAAGTCTAAATGAGGATGGCAAACATTAATGTTTCTACTTATTTACTTTAAGAAAAATTACTATTCCTGTAAAGGCACCTGGGGATGGTTTCACCAGTTTTCTGCTTATGGCTTGCTCATTGTTCCAAGCCAGAGACTCTTTTTCTGATGTGCAAGTTTGCATTTCTACTTTCATTGTTCTAAAAATAGCCTCACTTTTGTCTAGACTAATCCCTGGCTTCTCACTGGCATGCTAACGAAGTGGTGGGGGGGAGTCTCTAGTGAGCTTGCATTTGTTTCTTGAGTAATCTCCTTCCTTCACACTCTTTGGATTTTTGCTCTGCTTGGAGTACTGAGCATCGCCATTATGTAACCTGGGACTGCTTCTTCTGCTGTCAAGGGATGTCTGACTATTGGAAAGTTCTCTCTGAAAATGGAATCGTGACACTGAGGCCCTTTTCCTCTTGCGTGCATATCAAAGACTGTAGCTCATTGGTCAGGGTATTCCCTGAGCCACTGTGCTCATGTCTGTGTCCTCATGGTTGCTAAAAATCCTTTCTCCTAGTAGGGGTTTAGCTAAATAGTTAAATAACATGAATGAGGTAGTCAATGATCTTGTCAGCTTGTTATCATGTGGGCTTGCTTGATCCTAAATTCAAGATCAGATGTCAGTTTTATTTATTTATCTTTCTGTACCTGGTATTGCATTCAGGGCCTTGTGCTTGCTTCCCACTTGTACAAGTCAATCCTTTTCCCAGTGCCTTATCACAGGTTTTCGTTTTCACCCCTTGACATAGCCCTGCTAAAGATAAGCCCAAGATGAGAGGATCCTTCTGGGATACACCTCCTCCCTTTTGCTCCAGGTGGCCGGCCCCTTTATGGTGGAAACTTTCTTCTTGTTCACATTACAATTGGCCCAAATTGAGGAGGCACAGAGGAGCTGGTATCTGGCTCCATGCAATGAATTTCAAAGGCTAAGGCAGGAAGTTGAGGATAGGAAGAACTTAATCAAATCCTGACTTACCACTGGCCAAGAGACTTAGTACTTCTTGAGTTTGTGGATCCTTGTCTGTAAAATGGGAACATATTAATAGGATCTACTTCATAGAGCTGATGTGAAAATTAGACACTATGGATTTCAATAAAACATGCATAAAAGAAGCCAAGGTATTAGTAAAGTGATCCTTAAAACGGTGGTGTTTCTCAGCAGCATGTGCTGCCCAGCAAATGAAGAGCTCACATTCATTTCCAGTAGCTGTGATACAGTGCTGGCTTTGGGGGTACACTCAGGTTTGGGAGCTGCTTTTAGGAAAGCACAATTCACAGATGTCAGTGTGTGAGTGCATTTCCATGCTCGTCCCTCTCCTCCACAAGGCACCACCCGGAAAATGATAGTGTACGAACTCTTCAGGATGACAGCCAATGAGCTCCCATCCCCCACTGCTGTCTTGACAAGTCTTTGTCAAAGGACATTTCAAACCTGTCTCGGATCAGCCTCATCTCTGAGGCTCTCATTTCTGGCAACTCTAGTGACTGAAGTCACCCTGCAGCGGGAGAATGGTGACAGGTGGCAAATGGCTGTGAAGAAAAACTCTTTGGTAGAGGTTGAAGATTAGCACGTGCTTTACAAATTTCCCTGGAGACACTCATCAGAGAGTTCCAGCCAACTGACAATATTCATGATCTAGCATGAAAAGTTGGCACTGAAGCCAACTCCGAGCTTGGAGGTTAATTTGAGCTGTTTTTCTATTGCTGTTTTAAAATGCTAGACCTTTTTAAAGATACAGTGAAATTGGTCAGCCAGCCTCCTTCACCCTGATGCAATCTTCACTACCAGTCAGAGTGCTTTAGAAAATGAATATTGCTGATTTCCTTCTAGAAATCACTTTCAGACTTACTGGATAGAGTTTTATGCTTTATTTCCATGGATCTAAGCTCAGATTAGCATCTGATTCTTCTATCCAATATGCTCTTTTGCCTACAAGTAAAGATAGCATATGTGATATATCTTCTCTTCCACCATAGAGGAGACTAGAACTAGAATTAGAATCTGACAGGTACTAGATTAAGAATATCTATGTACAGAGTCAGGGTGAGTACACGCACGAGCCACACATGCACAAGCATTTAGCACAAAGCCAAGAGGAGGGGATCTGGGAGGAGATTGTGTATTATAATAGCCTCACTCTGAGAGGGTACCAATGGACTCTTCTTTGAAGTTTCTCTCTGGATAGAGAATTTTGCTACCTTCTTTCACAGCTTTCCTTTACTTTCAAATAAACTTATTCTGTTTATCCTCAAAAAAAAAACAAACCCAGCTAAATCCAATGAAGGTATGAGAAATTTTGTGTATTTTGTGTATGTGTATTTGTGCATGTCTCCTGCACATGTATATGCTTAGACATAGAACATATGTATCATATATATAATGTGAAATACATAGACCAAGTATAGGTAAGGGCATAAGCACATATATGCAAGTGTAGGTAGAATTGGAATTCAATACTATAAAACAATTGTCACCTGCCAAGATATATGAATGGCTTAGAACAATTTCCAGTTGAACAGTATAGTAATTGATGTAATTAACTCACTAGAGGACATCAATAGCAGATTTAAGAAACCACTCGTCAACTTAGAAATACACCAAAACATAGAAATGGAGGGGAAATGCAAATAAAGAAAATATGGACAGAGTCTCAGAGAACATGACCCAGTAATAACAAAATATACTACTTGAGGGAGGAGGAGGGTTAGGAGGGTAAAAACTGGGAGAAAGTAGGGGAGGGGATGACACTGTTCAAAAGGAAATATACTCATGATCTGACATGTAAGTTTCATCCTTCTATACATCATCTTAATAGAAGAAAACCAAGCAAACAAGCAAAAACCACACCAAAATACACTGAATGAGAATCCTGGAAGAAAGAAAATAAGGACATGAGTGGAAAAGATACTTGAGTATTACTATTTAAAATCTTGATAAGTTTGATGAAAAACACACCAGTTCAGCCCACTCCAAGTAGAATAAAGAAATGATCATCTATGCACCACAAAGTCAAATTCTAAAAAATGTGGAAGACAGGGAAACTCAAGTAGACAGAGGTAAACCACGTATCTCATGGACTGGGATACCAACAGGATTGACAGCTGACTCATCTGGAACAATGAGGGCAAGAAAGCAGTGGGGCTGCTTATCAGAGTCATGTGAATTTAAGAGTCTTACTTTCAGGGAAGATTTGCTTGCAGAAGTGTAGGCGCTTGAAATACATTCAAAGACAAAAAGAGTGAGAGAGTTCGGAGCCAGCAGGGCTGACAAAAATGCTAAAAGAATTCTTCAGACTGAAAGGATAAGGCAAAACTTGAGCCCACAGCTGATTTTTTTAAAAAGGCACCAATAATGATAAATGTGAGCTCATATACATTTTCTTTGAATCCTCTTTTAAATCTCTTTGGAAGGCATACAAATACATAAATAGAATGTTGATTCTATGTTTATAGCTTATAGACACAAGAGAAAGGAGTGGTGCTGTTTTGCTTGAGCAGTCTCAGTATTCATCAGTATTACTTTAATATTAATTTGAAGTGGATTGTGATAAATCAAGATACAAGCAATCCCTAGAGCAGTCACTGAGAAGATAACAACAATAACAAAGAATAGAATTATAGGCAGAGGAATTAAAGTGATATACTTAAGATAATTTGTTTAATGAAAGTGTAGGCAGTCAAAGAAGGAAGAACAGAGAAAAAAAGGAAACAATACTGAAAAACAAATACAATGGCAAATAGAAATCACAGCATTCTGGTAATATGATTATCTGTTAATGAAAGCAGAAATTGTCAAATTAGCTTTTTGAACAAGCAGGTTTCTCAGATAAATCACATGAAGAATAAATGACAGATGAAAACAAATCCAAGTTGGGATAGACAAAGAAAAACTAAAAAAGCCTAAGCCAGGCAAGGCAGTGACCGTTACTGAGGAGGAAGAGGTGGGAGGTCATGGATTTGAGGCCTTCCAGGCAAAATCATATTTTATAACCAAAATACAAACAAAAGAACCTGGAGGAGGAGTATGGCTCAAGTAGTACAACATTTGCCTTGCATGAATGAGGCCCTGGGCTTAATCCCTAGTCCTGTGGAAGGAAAAGGAAAAGAAAAAAACTTAGGTTTTTAAAATAAGCATTTATTGTACTTCAGAGCACATCACTGGGGAAATGAAGGTAAGATACAGACTGGTAAAATATTTGCGAGTTATTTTGCGTGGTAAAACGAAGACCTAGAGGGGGTACAGAGTTTGGCCTAGTGGTAGAGTGCTTGCCTAGCATGCACGAAGACCTGGGTTTAATTCCTCTGTACCACATATATAGAAAAAAAGCCAGAAGTGGTGCTGTGGCTCAAGTGGTAGAGCTCTAGCCTTGAGAAAATCCAAGGACAGTAATCAGGCTCTGAGCCCAAGCCCCAGGACTGGCACAAAAAAGACCTGGAGGGATTAGAAGTTTGGCTTAGTGGTAGAGTGCTTACCTAGCATGCATGAAGACCTGGGTTTGATTCCTCAGTACCACATACATAGAAAAAAAGCCAGAAGTGGTGCTGTGGGTCAAGTGGTAAAGTGCTAGCCTTAACAAAGCCCAAGGACAGTGCTTAGGCCCTGAGCTCAATCCCAGGAGTGGAAAAAAATACCTTGATCCAACATATGCAAAAAATAGTTACAATTCAACAATAAAATGAGGCAATTTTTAAAACAATGGGCAAAAGATTTGAATAAAAAGACATTTGAATATCCATAAGTGGTTATCCAGCATATCAAAAATGTTCAATATCATTAATTATTTCAGTACTAAAATTAAAAAAAAACCGTCATAAGGACCCACAACATCCCTACAATGGCTATAATAAAAATGGCAGATTATCTTAAATGTTATCAATATGTAGAGAAACTCAACTATATCTTACAATGCTGGTGGGAAAGTAAAATGACATATCCTACTTGGAAAATAGTTTGGCAGTTTCTCACAAAGTTAAAATACTGTAGTATGTTACCCAGCAATTTTCATCCTAGGAATAAACTCAGAAGCATTCATGTAAAGTCAGGCCTGGTGGCACACGCTGGTAATTCCAGCACTTGGGAGATTGAGGCAGGAAAGGAAGCAGTTGAGATTAGGTTTTCTATGCTGTGGTCATCTCTGAGAGAAGCTGTCTAAAATGTATTTCTTTAAAAATTGTATTATCTTTAAGTAGCTGTACAAAGGAGTTGCCATTCAGCAAAGCAGTTTATGAATATGTTTGAATCAATGTCATTCCTTTCCACATTCTCACCCCATCCCTTCTCTCATTTTTCTTGATCTTGTAAGGTATATATTGAATTCTAATACATTGCTTAATTTGCTTTGCATCTATAACTTTTCATACCCAGAAATACACCATAAAAATCATGGCATTTTCAAGTTCTCACCAAGGTGAGATTCCATGAGCTAATATCTCCTGATGAAGGAGATACTTTAAAACATATTTTCAAAATATATTGTTATATATGTGGTATTAGGATGTGGATGCATGAGGATATAATTGTGTTAGGGTATAGTTGTGTCATTAGGGTATAGATATTAGGATATAGTTGTGTAAGTATATTGTATTAGGATACAGAAGCGTGAGGATTTAGATATGTTGGATATAGTTGTGTTAGGGTGTAGATGTTAGGATATGGTGTATTAGTATATTGTGTCAGGATATAGACTTGTAAGGATATTGTTGTGTTAGGGTATGGATGGATGAGGACATAGTTGTGTGTGAATATAGATGTTTGTGGATATGCATGTGTGTGGATACAGATGTGCACGGACACAGATGTGTGTAGGTATTGTTTAGAAGGTTATAGATCTGTAACTGTGTGCTGTGGCAGCGTCTGGGCTGCTTGCATCGTGGTTACTGTGTGTATCACATCCTAAAGACTTTCGTTAAGAGGTTGGCCTCATATTGTTTGCAGCTCATGGGTTGTTCACCCAGCCCACTGCTGTGTGTCCCTGAAAAGTCATGACTCCTCACGCTGTCAAAGGCCCACAAGCGCCAGCACAGGCATCTCTGCTGAGAACCCGTGAAGAGTGTCCAGTAGATTGCAAGGCTCAAGTGAAATGTGGCTGATGTATTTGGTGGGAAAATATGGAAGCAACACAGCCAGGCTCTTCAGGCACTTAGAGGTGCATGGAAGCCTTGCGGGGGGGGGGGGGTCTTAGCTGAAACTTGCCAGCTGGGATAATGGCTTGAGGGATGTGGAAAAGAATAACATGAAATACTAGTCCAAGCATGTCACATCTTTAAGGCCTGAAGAGAATGGAAATGAGTGTGATTCGAGAACTCTAACACCTCCGTGTAACACAGATCTGGGGAACATTCCTAGGTATAGAAGTGACCTCAGTGCAGGAGATAGGATTATGTTTTGCAAAGATCAGTATTCAGTTGTTCTTGTGCCAGGCAATGTCCCTTGTAAGGCAGTGTTTCATATTGTAATGAGCGTAATTAATAAAAAACTTAATTGATTAATTTATCTATCTATCTTCAGAGTTTCAGTCTTTAGGCCAATCTGGCCTAAAGATCACAAATCTAAATTTGTGATCCTCCTCTCTCAGCCTCCCAAATAGCTGGGACTGCAGGTTTAAACTATCTGACACAATTTCTAAATTGATAATGTTAAAAAAGAATTCCTTTCGATCTAACAGGTGACTACAGAATGACTGTGACACTCTATCTTTGAATTACTAGCAAAAGGCTGAACAGGAGGCATGACTGGAGTTGTAAAGAACCAGTCATGAGCAAGAAAACTGGGATCAAGCTTTAGGACCATACAGTAATTTAAAAGGAAAGAGGAGGAGAAGGAGAAAAGGGGAGGGGGACAGGGATGTGGCAGAATAGAAAAGTTAGACAGTCTGCTTTGTTTAATTCCATGTTCCAACAACTACTTGGTTCAGTGTGTATTTGGCAAGAATTTGTTGAATATTTTGCTATTTGAAGGAGTGAAATATATGTACTCTCCCAAGACACATGCTTGTTCTCTCAAATGGATGTGTTTTCCGGGGTTGAAGGAGACTTTGTAGTAGGGAAATGCACTGTGCAGTGTATGATACATAGCAACAATGCTCGCCCCGCTCTGCCAGATTCTGTTTACACTCTCACTTTTGTAGTTGTAAAAAAACCGATAGTGTGTCCAGATATTACAAGTACTCCCTGGAAGCAAATCAATGCAGCTTGAAAACCACTGTCCTAGAAAGACATTCTAGAGAGTTGTAGTCACATAGAGCATATTATGGGGTATACATATATAGCCTCAATAACATGATAGAGGAGGAACTACAACCTTTATTATCTTCTCAAGCAGGCCAAAAGTTCAACCAGATTAAGAATCATTGTTCTCAAGCTGGGAACTGATGGATCATGCCTATAGTCCTAGCGACTCTGGAGGCTGAGATCTGAGGATCACAGCTTGAAGCCAGCTCTGTTAGGACAGTCTGTAAGACTCTTATCTCTTATTAACCCTAATCCCCTCAAATGCCAGAAGTAGAGCTGTGGCTCAAATGGTAGAATACTCCTAGCCTTGAACAAATAAAGTCAGTTTAAGCTCTAGGACTAGCACACACACACACACACACACACACACACACACACACACACACACACAATCATTGTTCTAGAATTTTTAGGCTACTTCTAAACTTCTTACCACATTTCCCTTTAACTTCCTGTAAACTAATAGGCAGAATTTAATAGGCAGAAAGGCTGACGAACACCTTGCTTAATGAATATGCAAGCTGTAATCGAGTGTTTAGGTCTAATAAACCAGAATTTGCGAGGAGGCCCACAAAACAAGCCTTTGGAAATATTTTTCAAGAACTTCTGTAAATACTAGTTATTGAGGATAGTATTATTGGGTCTTATCACCCAATGATCAATTCATTTAACAAAGGACACTGACAGTGCAGTTCTGAAATGGTAAAGGCACTAGTAATTGGATAAAAAGCAAAGAAGAGAGTCTTTATAAACATATTACTTTAAAAAATAGTCTCAGGTGAATATATACTGGCAGGGAAATTTAAATGATAAAACAGGAAGCAGATGAGTGTAAGCATGACTGAACTGAATTTAATGGTTGATGTTCTCACTTTCTTAATCACGTAATGCCTTTTACTTGGGACTATATATTACAGAAGCAAATAATTTGCTGATCCAAAGGGAGCCATAATAATACAAAATGTGCCATGAAATACCCAATTAAATTCTGTCAGCACATTGGAGATGGTGAGATGGAGCCTGTGTTTTAATCGTTCCTAGCCCGCCCGTCTGAAGGGTCTGTTTTTGTCTGGCTTGCGTTTCTGCACTTGTTTCTGGTGAGCATGTGCCACCATTCAGGGCTTGCTAGGAGAAGTTTTCAGCCCAGTCCAGCCCAGCCCAGTTGGGACTATAAGAAATAAAAGTAATCTGTCAGTGAGGCCATGGTAAAACTGGAACTTGGAAATGAGCTTCTGTAAACTTGCTGGCATGTTGGAAGTTCATTGTGGAGAATGTTCGAGGGGTCCTTGATCTTGCTAACCAACAAAATAAGCTGTCTGGCCAGGAATAAACCTTTCACTTGAGTTAGGGAGAGGGGATATCTTACACTTTCAACAAGCTAAAAACTCATCACTTTTGTTACACTTCAAGTAAGGAAGTAGACAAGCCATAGTAGTGTGTGTGTGTGTGTGTAAATGAAAATGAAAATGTAAAAAGAAATGTAAAGGAAAATGTGAAAACTAAAATGACAATTTCCTGGGATGTTACCACCAAACATTGACTCTATGGCTCTATCCCAAAGTTCTCTTCTGAGGCATTGTATGTTTTTTAAATGTTACCATTCTCTCTCTGTTGTTTTCCTACGCTCTTCCTCTACCTTCTCAACCTCTTCCCCTTTGCTTTTCAAGATCAGATGTTTTTCAGTTTGTGAATCTCCATGTCATTCAGTTCATTAACAATTTTCCTATTTTTTCATCTACCTGAGCAAATTATGTTTTACTTCTAACCATCAAGTAGCTACTTCAAATGCTTTGTAAAATTCAACATTGAAGTCTTTGTTTTCTGTAGAAAAAGTCAGGGTTTTTATGTGGGAAGTAACTTTAGATTGTTTCCCCAATATCATGATGTTATATTGGGGAATCACTGGATGCTGCTATGAAGAACATGGGTGCTTTTAGTACACTCTACAACTGACTTGGTTGTAAAAAAAAAAACCTGAACTGTCAAGTTTGTCTTTAGAGCTACAGATAAAACCTTAGTTGTGTTCTTTTTCTTAAATTGGGCTCTTTAGAATTTTTTCCCTATGCAGGATATGGAAAACAATAGTTTTATCTTGTGTGATTGTTGTTCTTAATATACTATGTTGTTTCTCTTCTCTTTTTTGCCCTTTGGTTAATCTCATATTGTTATTATATTGTATATATGTTTCTTTGAAATAGGAAAGGGAAGGGGGGACTACCTGGTGAATGTAATTGTAACTTCTCTCTACATTACCCCGACATTAAAAAATAAAATACAAAAAGAAAAAGAATTTTTTCTTATGCATACTCACATTTCATGGGTTAGCCAGAGACTGGGGCAGAAATTATACCCAGGACTTGGAGTTCTCTTTCTGGCATTCCCTCATAAGGAACTCCCTAATTATTTTCTGATAGCTCTTGGCACCTTAAACTCTAGCCTACTATTCTTCGGCTTGTAGACAAGGTGATTTTTTTTTCTGTTTTAGCTATTTCACAAGAAGCTAACTTTTAGCTTTAAGCCAGAGATAGAAAACTCATTCGATGCCTTTCTTTCCCCTTAAGTTTTGATTACTTTTGCTCACTCTGTATTATCTTATATTCATTGCTCTTTCTTTTCCTTTTGTGTTTTATGTAGAGTTTATAGTTGATATGTGTAGGACCACTGGGTTCTATAAAAATATCTTTGGCCTCACCAGAAGCTGAATTTCTTTGTGTTTTGAGGTAAATTACACACCCTTACCATTTTTCATTTAACCATAATTGTATACTTATTGGTCTAATAACTGTTAATTAGAGCACATGAATGGCTGTGAAACACTTCAGTCCTGGCATATAGTAATAGCTCATGAAATATAAATTGAACAAATAAATCTAAGTGGATGATAAGGGCCAAAACTAGGACAATGGCATTGCTTTGGTTCAGCCTATGTGTTAAAGGCATATTGAAGTGTGGCACCATAGGAGGTAATAAACGTTTTTTTGGGTTAGGAATTACAAAGCTGTGTTTTATTTGAAGCTATTATTATGTGATACCTAAAGAAGGATCATGCATTTTGATATTCAATGTTTTTAGTTACAGAAAAGTATATGAAACCATGTCAAAAATGTTAGGCATCACACTCAAATGCTGTCTTTTAGCAGTTTATGCTATCACCAGTGGGAGGTAATAAACTTTTAAGAGAAAGTTTAGTAGGAGGTCTTCCAGCTATTGGGGGGGGGTATGTCCTTGAAGGGACAATGACACTGCAGCCCATTCTATTTCCTCTCTTTTGCTCTGGCCATGATGTGAAGTGGTTTCCTCTACCACGAATTCCTAACAAGACTGGCAACAGGAGGCTCGAAAGCAACGGAATCATGGACTGAAACCTCTAAAACTGTGAGCCCCAATAAACATTTTCTCTTTACAAGCTGGTAATCTCAGGTATTTGATATAGCAATGGACAGTGTAGAGAGACACTTCCTAGAGAGCGCTGAGAGAACTTGCTTACTGGCTGGTTGAAAACATTGGAGGAGGAAAAAGAAATGTGAGAAAAATCTGAGTCTAGCTGGAGTTATTTAGATGGTAATATACGTGTTTATATATGCAATCTGTGTCTATATTTATATCTACCATAGGTGATAAAGGTCTACACTTTAGTTAAAACTAGACATTTCAAGCATCCAACAAACTAATCGATTGATTTTGCATATTGATGAGCACTCATAATAACTTGATTAGTGTTTATCTTGCCCTTGACCTATCCTTGGCTGGATCTGAGTTTTAAAAAAAGTATCAGCAACTGAATTTCTAACTCTGTAGTTCTGATTGGTTGTAGCCAGTTCTTCTGGGGGAGAAATCTGAAATCCAGGAAATCTATGAAGGAAAGATATTGCTCTATGATAAGGAGCTGAGTGTTGAAATTTAATCCTACAAACCTCTGCCTCCCCGGGACTCCATTAAATTATTCCTATTAGCATGATTGCACACAGATATCCAAAGAGCTGGGGAAATATTAGAAGCTCTGAAAATGAGAGGCGAGATATTGGAAGCTGGGCCTTTGTCATGATTTAGGAGTCTTGCTAAATTTGTAAGTGGAAATGTCTGACAGGCTCAGATTCAGAAATCTTTCATCTTGCCGGCGGAGTACACGTTTGCTTGCTCAGTAAAATGAAAAGCGGTGGCGAATGCTGCAGTCATGTTCACATTCCCTGCTTAGCGAGGTGGGGGATGAGAACATAATTACATGTAGAAATGCTACCTTGGGCCTCCTTGTCCCGGAACAGCTCTGAGAGAGACAGCGTCGATTACCTGATTCTAGGGCGCCCTGTACCATCTAAAGGTTTCTCATTAGCACTTTTTATTGCCTTGCAGAGTGGGTCGCAGGCTTTCACAGAATCCTGGTGGGCAATGGTTGTTCTTCTGAGCCTCAGTCAAGGCATTTAGCACCAGGGACCCCTCCGCTGATGGACTCCCCCCTGCCATTAAGAAAAAAAAAAAAGAAACCACCCAGCATTCTGAGAGGGAGGGAGCTGTAACTTTCTGAGGGGGGGGCTGGTTGCTATTTCTGTATTGGGCTCTCACTAGGACTTCTGGTTCTCTGCCACCTACCCCACAGGCCTTGCCCTAGGGGACTGATTGCCTCAGAGTCAGGAGGAATTTTATGCTCTTCTCCTCATGCAGTTAGAGGTGGAGGTGGGGGTGATGAAGAAAGAAGCAAGGCCAGGAATTGGTGGGGAATGAGTAAGGAACAGCCTCAGATGCATTCATGGGCAGAATTATGCAACTTAAGAATAATACAGTGATCCCTGCCTCTGTATTTCCTCTCAGACACACCTGAGCAGTTCATTCAGAGGCCCCAGGGCTTCTTTGCTGTGACCTACTGCCCTCAAACAGCCTGGAGGTACTGTCTAGAAGAAGCTGGGTCCAGCCAGACACCCCCTCTCCAACTCACTGCTTCCTCCAGGTACTCTCTCAGTCCTCACTGCTGTTAGTCCAAGACTGCCTAAGTCTGAGGTTGTCCTGGCTTCCTCTCCAAATTGCTGGCAATATCCCAGAATATTGGGGTGGATGTCATATAGGAATCAGGACAGCAACTTAGAAAGGCTAAGTTTACTTATACTGAAGAATGTGCTATGATCAAGAACACAAGTATGTGAACACACTGCATGGACAGTGCACCCAAAGTTTATCCTTAACACATTACAATCCTTGGTTATGATTGGTCAGAATTTAGGTTCAGAGTCTTATGTGATTGGCTAGTTTGAAAGGGGCAAAAAGTATATCTGAGCAAGCAACCCAAACCAAGAAATCTGTTTAAAGCAGAAACCCAGTACAATATTTCTTCCCAGAGAGACAAAGGATGCATAAGTAGAAGCTAGATTTAGCTGATAAACTTATAGGTAAGTATGTTGGATGGTATGCAAGCATATACAGACCTATGGACAGAAATACAGTAGATTCAAGAGAGAACTTGAACAGTGTAATTCCTGAGAAAGGCAAAAATCAAAGTTCAACAAAACATAACTCCAGGAAACGAGTACTTGAAAGGAATAGGGGCAGACAAATGAAGAGGGGAGAAGACAGTCAAGACTTGAATGCATATCCTATAAAATTAAGAAGAGCAAAGGGCAGGGTGGATAAGGAAGGGATGTGTTGAAAGGGGTGACATTGATCTTGATACACTGAATTCATAGACTGACCTTGTTTTTAAAAAAGGTAAAATAGAGCCGGGAGTTTGGCCTAGTGGTAGAGTGCTTGCCTAGCATGCACGAAGAAGACCTGGGTTCGATTCCTTGGAACCATACACATAGAAAAATGCCAGAAGTGGTGCTGAGGCTCAAGTGGTAGAGCTCTAGCCTTGAGAAATTCCGAGGACAGTGCTCAGGCCCTGAGCTCAAGCCACAGGACTGGCAAAAAAGAAAAAAGGAGGGAAAATAATTTTTACTCAGCTGAAGCTCTCTACTACTTAAACCATGTCTCCAGCCTCTAGAAAAACAATTCTTATGGCAGGACATGGGGCTTAACTGAAATCACTTACTGTAAGATGGCAGTGCTTAAGTCAAATGACTACTTGGGCAGAGAAAGAATCTAACTCCTGTGAAATCCTTCCACAGGCAATCTGTGTGTGCTCAGAGCTTTGAAAAAGTTCTTAGAAACAGTCCCTGCTATCTGTCCCTCTGTTTCAACTATGGTTGACATCTACTTTTCACAGCTCACACCTAGATGACTGATGTTGGGGTTTGGTGGAGTGGATGATGTCCCTGAGTGTTTATGAGTCTCTCAGGTGACTCCAATGTGCTGACAGGGTTGAGAGCCACCTGTTGAGAGGAAGGTCCAAAGCTAGCCAGGGGCCAGGCAGAGCGGCTTCACCATCTCCAACGTGCCTGGATGTCTCTTCTCCCCCTGTACATCTGTCCTTGTAGGATGATCCAAGCCCATGGCTGGAATATTTGTGACAATTTAAAGACTATTTGTTCAGTTAATTGTTTTCTTTGAGAGCGTTTCTTGCTGCGTAGTCCAGGCTGGCTCTGAACTTGCCATCCTGCCTTCTGAATGCTGCGATTGTAAGAATATACCATTATACTGGGCTTCCTTTTGTTTTCTTTGTAGATTACTAGTGCAATCATCTGTGGCCCAAACTAGAAATGAATTTCCTGAAGGCCTTTGTATGTTTTGTTTACTGTGGGTTCCAGTTCTTGTTAGCTAGGGGGCACCGTGTTGTGTTTATTGAAGGAAGGAAGGAAGGAAAGAAGGAAGGAAGGAAGTAAAAAAAGGAAGGAATCCCCTTTAAGTCAGGGGTTAATGTTATTTCTTTTATCTCTCTAACAGTAACTGTGAAGCATTGGCAACACCATGAAAACCTAAAAAATGGATTCCAGGGCCTTTGAGGCTGTATTTGGCAAAGTTGGAGGCCTAGCTGGGCTAGGGCTTGAACTCAGGGTCTGGATGCTGTTCCTGAACTCTTCTGCTTAAGGCTAGTGCTCTACCACTTTGAGACACTGCTCTGGTGTCACTTAGAACTGTTGGCATCTCACTGTCAGCCCATGGCAGACAATGAATGGCTGTGTCTGGCAGGGAGATAAGACAGGTGATTAAGGAGCCTTCCCCTTACAGAGAGGTGGAGCTGAGAAGTGTCAGTAATCGATAATTGCCCATTTTATAGGGGGGTTTATAGGCTGATGTCAATTAATTGTTTCTGAAAGAGCAGTAAAATCAGACAAGGAGGCCATCTGAGATGATGGCTGGTGAGGGTGGCTGCGCAGACAGGCCATTAGCATTGCGGAGGTCAGAGCTCTATGGATGTGAAGGACATGGCCAGGGGAGCGAGAGGCCTCCAGCTAAGCCAAGTCTTTCAGTGAGCCTGAGGTGGTGGAAGGCTCGGCTTCAGAGAGGATAGGCTTGTGTGCTGTGGGGCAAAGAGATGATGATCAGAACCAGGAGTGAGAACCAGTCAGGTTCCTTCTGCACTAAGATGTTTCTTCACAGTCGGCACAACTACATTGCATTACTCTCTGCATTTTTTTTGCAACATTTAAATGCATACATACATTTGCTTGTGAATCTGAGTGTGGTAGATAAAAAATGATCCTTGTGTTTCAAGACCATTGGCAAATTGTTTAAAATGTGGTAGCCCAGGCTCAGGAGGTCATTGAGAGACTGTTGGCTTCAACTCTGGCTTTCTGAGTAGCAGAAGACAGACTGTCTCTCGTCACAGGAAAACTTTGAAATCCTCTCCAATATCTTTTTGCCTCAGCAGGAAGATTGTCAGGCAAAGCTCAACAAATTGAAATCTTTCCTTGTTGGCAACATGGAAATACCAACATGCGCCTGTTTTGTGGGACTGCCCACAAGGGAGCAAGGAAATTAGCCAGGGAGTGTTGTTAGACAATGGAATGGAATTCAACCATCCTGTAATAACTACTGGTGACTTTAAAGACAGCAGCAACGCTGGCAGTTGCTTTGAGCCCATTTCTCTGGATGATTTTTACTACCATCAAAAGGAGACTCAAGTGGGAGAATTCCTAACCACGTAGGCACTTGGGTATAATTAACTTGCTCGATCCGATATGGTAGCCAGTAGCCACACAGAACCATTTAAAAATAAATTAAGCCTTTCAATGTAACTGATTTTACAATTTAAGTTCCATGTCAGATTTAAACTTTTTAATTGCTCAGGTCAGGTTGCAGATGCAGTGTTATTCCTTGGCTAGAGACTGCCATATTGGATGGCATATGTATGCTATTAATACCCATTTGTGACAAAACTCAAGGGCTGAGTACTGTCAGAAACTGTGGGTCCAGTCCACCTGTTTTAAAGGAGGATCATTTCATCCTGGGGGACTGGTGTGTGTGGATGTATTTGGGGTGGGGAAGATGGCAGTTAGGAAGGTTTAAATTTTTTTCCCTCCAATTTATAGCCATTTCTTCGTTGCCTTGCATAGCCCCAGGATTGCCTCTTGTCAACACAGCTACACCATCTGGGGTTGATTGGCTTCTCCGCATGAGTTTGATGTCTCTTCTAGGTTTTCTAATTCAAAGGAATTCTTGCCATTTTTGAGGAGGGTTGCTATACAGTCAATATGAGAGGAAAAATCTCTCCATTTTCAAGACCCTGACTCACTGGTACTATATCCCTTCATGAAGTGAAGAAATCCATAGGCAATGCTTGCTTTCTGTAGCCGAGTCTCTTTAAAACAGAAAGGTGATCTAACAGTAGAAAGAAATTTCCTTTGAAATTTGTCCAGGTGGAGTCAGTGGATTGAGCTGTACTAGGGCTTGCTGTTGCAAACTCTGGCTGTGTTTGTTAAATGTGTCTCATCATCCCTTACAGCAGATTCATGGCCAGCCTTTGAATGATGCCGAAAGAACATCGATTGAGTGCTAAGAAAACAAGTATCTCCACTCGATTTGAGAAAATACAACTTGTCACATGCTTAGTGGAAAAATCAATAATGCAGGAAAATTTGCTGGCTGCTATTCAAATCTTAGTTCTTCTAATTGTAGGCTCTAGCAAAATCAGTAGTTTCGAGGTTTTGAGGTTTCAGGGTTAGGCAGTAAGTGCCGTTCACTACCTCTTTGCTAGACCTGAAAAGAGTCTTAATTGAGTTGTTTTGTCTAATAATGCAATGTGGAACAAGTAGGGAGATCTGGCTACAAAACAGGCTATAGCTAGGAATGTCTCCTGTGGAAGGGAACTACAAAGCAGTGCTTGGAGCAGACTTTATTGAAGTTGGAATCATTACCTGGCTCACTTTTGCCACCTATGCTGTCCATCTGTCCATAGTTGGGATTTGAGTTTATGACCCTGCTTGAGGGTAGAAAAGACAGCGCTTATAACTAGGACAAAGTGAAGGCAAAGAGGAAGAGGGACAGTCTGCCGGGAGCCTGGGCACAGAGCTCTCTGTGATGGTCCATCCCTGTTTTGAGTGTTACAAGAAGGTAGAGATAGAATGAGAGATTTGGAGAATGCAGGGCAGGGAGATCTGGCTGAGTGGCATGGATGAATAAGTGGACTGAGTATTGAATCCTGGGCAGTAATATGGTGATTTAATAGTCCCCAGTCTTGGAATGATAGCAGAAAAGTTATCAAGTCCCTCAATTTTACTAAGTTGTCACTCTCCAGTGTTATATTAGCTGAAGAAGTAAAGGAAACAGCTTTCTGAGCCACAAAGCCACCTCCCTGGTATTGATTTTCTGTGGTTGGCTAGTGATTCATAGGGATCCCTCTCCCTTCCTCCTCCCTGATTTTTCTTTCTGGCTCCAGATTTTCAAATCCTTTGTGAATTGCACTTGTTTTGTGACAACCCAGCAAGAAACCAACTATATTTGTAGATGATGTTGGTTTCCCAGAGGGGAACTAGCAGGAAAATCACCAAATATACAGTGAAGGAAGCAAGGTAAGGAAAAAAGAGACATTTGTAGATCTTTCAGGGATGGCAGAAACTGTCTTCTGACTAAATTCCTCACTTTTGAACTCAGTGGCACCCAAGGTAAAGAAGAAGGAGGAAAGTAATGCAGATAGAATGCTGCTTTTTTTGTTTGTTTTTGGTCATGGAGCTTGAACTGTCCCTGAGCTCTTCACCTCAAGGCTACCGCCCTACCTTTGAGCCAAGCCCCACCTCCCGTTTTCTAGTGGTTAATTGGAGATAAGAGTCTCAGGTCCTTTTGTGCCCAGGCTGGCTTTGAACCTTGATCCTCAGATCTCAGCCTCCTGAGTAGCTAGGATTACAGGCATGAGCCACCATGCCCAGCTTGCCATGTTTTATTAACCATTTTCTAAGCCATCCTCTCATTTGGTGGATGAATTCACCCCAGACTCTTACAGAAAAGGGCAATTAAGACTTACTCATCAAGACAGTTGATCAACTGGTTTTCTTGAGTGATCTGATTTTGTTCTTTCATAACCACTTAGTTGCTCCAAGTTATAATTTCCCCCGCCTCTTCTCTGCTAGGATTTGTACTGTGAAGTTAGCATTTCCCTCTGCTCATTGTCCATATTGGTCAGACATTCTGCCCTCCCAAACTTGGCTAGTGTTGAAAGGTGCTGTTTATGAGGAACTTGAAATCTAGGAGCATGGCATGCAATCATCTTTTGACCTTGATCTTAGATAGTTTGGAGCTTTTTTTTCACTTTATTTTTTTATTAAAGAATTTATTAACATTGATTTTTATATCATATTTCAAATGACGTGTTTAACAAACAAGTATTCAAGAAGGGAATCTCTATATACAATCACTGGCACTTAGATTTTAGAACATAATCAAAATTAGGCTGAGGGTTTGTATGTCATATATACATAATAATCTATGTAATAAAACATTATGTCTATAGAGTCATAAGTTTTTATGTCTGTGTAGTTGTGTTTATACTTCCAGTACCATGTCCATAGAGTTTGCAGCTTTAACCTTGATATACTTTCACTACAATTTGCTCTGTTCTCATCCATTCTATTTCCTTGTTATTTGGCAACATATTTAGTAGATTGCTCTCTTCCAATACACAATATCATATATTGTGCTGGTTATTATATTATTAATATGTTTCAAATGTATTATTTCACTATTGTAATTGATATGAAGTCATAACTATGTCTTTTAAAAATCACATGATATGATGATTAAAAAATCATGTCTCTGGGTTAGCCAAATAACCAAAATATCGTAATTTCAGGCATGGTGGTAAACTTTGTAATCCCAGCATTCTCGAAGAAGAAGCAGGATGACTACATGTTTGAGGCCAGCCCCGGCTATGTAATGAGACCCTGCCTTAAAAAATAAGCCAAAGATCAAACAATAAGTGGGAAGGTAGGTGCTGGTGACACATACCTGTAATCCTACATCCTCAGGAGGCTGAGATATGAGGATCCAGGGTTGAGATTCTTATTTCCAACTAACTAGCTAAAAGCCAGAAGTGGAGTTGTGGCTCAAGAGTTAGAGTGTTAGTCTTGAGCAAGCAAGAACATAGAGCTTTGAGTTCAAGCCTCAGTGCTGGTACAGAACCATATGGGGACCTAAAGTGTTTCGGGGAATATGGATATATTTTACATAGAATTTATCGGTTGAACATTCATGACCCCAAAAATGTGAAATTTGGAGTTTTTAGGTTTGGAGTTTGGGTTTCAGATGTCAGGATTAGGCATTCTCAACTTCCTATGACATTTATTGAGCGCTTACTATGAGGTAGGTGCTGCATTAAGCAAATGTTCATAAATCAGCTCATTTAATTCTCATAAAATCCTTTGGTTGAGTATTAGTGTATTACTCATGTTATAGATACACGAGATGAAATTACAGTTTCGGAGACCTGTCCCAGGCCATCCAGAAGGCAGAGTGGGCCTTCTTTCCTCATTGTCTTCATGTCCCCATCATCTTTTCTTCTGCCCCATGAACACGGTTCTGTCATGTGGTGTACCATGACAGGAGGCTCCAGGCTCAGGCATCTCTTTTCCCCTTGTGCCTTCTGCTCTCAGGATGATGTAGAAGCCATTTTTGACCTCTGGGAGGATGTCATTTTCCAGAGAACTGAAGAAAGCCCTGAGCCCATCAGTTGGCTAGTGTCGTGCATTTTAGGGTGTTTTTTTTAAATGGATCTCAGTTCACTGTTGGGTTACCCCATACCTGCCAGAGGATGATGTTTGTATGCTTTTGGAGGGAACAACAAGATGTAAGCGTCTTCAATTGTCCATGTGACAGATACCTAGAAACCTATAAGTGCTGTCCTTCTAGCTTCTGTCCATAGCTCCAAAGCCTGTGTAGCTAGACCGCCATATTGTATAGTAGAAAGCCGGTGTAACCTGATGATCCCACTATTCTGGAGGTGATTATGGACCACTTTCTCTTTTACTCCCAAGTGAGTCCTGCTCGAAGTGAAAGTGTGTGGTCATTTTATTATGGGATAAAGGAAACCCAGACTGAAGCCCATGTTAAATTGTGAATCTTGTTGTTATAGTTGTTGTTTTTCTCTTCCTAGCTATGCAACCTTAAACAATTGGCTTTCTGAACTCCAACTCTCTTGTGTCTGAAATGAACAATGACTACTACTTTGGAGGGCTATCTGAAGTCCAGTGAGAGAGTGAAGTGGGGGGCTCTGTCTTTGTCAGGCATGTGAAGCACAGATATATTCTAATGTCCAGGGAACAGTGAAGAGATTACAAACTGCTCAGAATTCCACATTCCACATATACCCAGCTAAGGTTATAATGGTCCCTTTTCATTTATATTTTCATATGTGACTTGTAAAAAAATACAGTCAGGATGCAGAGATAATGTGGTGATCCTTTAGGCAGAGGTCATAGCATTTTCTTCTATATCAGTAGATTTTAGAAACCCAATCTTTATTAGATGTGTTAGTACATCATAGAATGAGATTTAGTTTTTACTCACCTATTGTGTATTTGGCCTATTGTGTATTGGTTACTGGTCACACAAGTTGGAATCCAGCATTTCCAGTGTGGGTAGTGCAAACAGGGAAGTAACCTGTGGATTTATTAATGTTAGGTGGTATCCTGTGGCCAGAGGCTACCATGCTGGATAGTTTGCCATGGAACTCTGTGGTGAAGGCAGAAGAATGGTATGGGTGCATTAACTTGGCGCTCCTCTGCCATTCTCTGCTGGTCTATACTGAGGGCAAGGTGACAAGAGGGACACCTTCAGGGGTGGCATTGGGAACCAGCCCTCCTTCTCTCTTTGTATCCTTTAACAGTGCTCCTATAAGACAAATTCCTACCCTCCCAGAGAATGGAGGATATTTGTTCTGTGATGGGATGTCCAGATCGCGGCCCCAGTAACTGGCCCTTCCCCGTCTCTTGTCCAGAGTTGCTTCCCTGTTGTTTTAGACAACAAGCTGCTACCTAGATGGCTGGGATATTGGTTTGGAAGGGCCTGAGCCTGGCTCTTAGCATTCTTCTGTCCCTTCAACCATGGGAAACAGTCCAAGTGGGCGGCCCAGTTTCAGCTTCTCACTCCTCGTATGCCTGGCAGATTGTATAGTCCATTGTTGTTTGCCCCGATTGTGTAACAAGCAACACAGTATTGCTTACTGCAGGTCCAAGCTCCAAGCCTTTATGATAGGGAGCCAGCCTGGGCCTTCTGCAAAGGGTGACTCCATCTGCTCAGCCTGACCAATGGGACCGGGACTGAGCAAGGCCAAACTACCCAGGGAAGCAGATGCCAAATGGCTCTTGGCAGCGATGCAGCTGTCCTGTGGTCTCCTCCTGACCACATCAGAAGAGAAATAAATGTCATACTGTATCATCTAGTCACTTAATTCTTGGCAAGCCCAACCTACAGATAATCTCCTTCATAAGTCGGTGTAAAAACTTCAAAAGGTTTGAAATCTACTTTAGAGTGGAAAGGGGTACATTACCCGCCACTACTATTCTCAGTGGAACGACCCAAACATACATTTGTACGCTATCCCATCTGACTTTTCTCTAAACAAAGTTTGCTGTAAAGAAATTTCTTTCCAAAAGTGGTGGAGTGGGAATGGACAAGGTTGGGGTAAGGGACAAGGTAGGGATTGTAAGCTTCGGCTCTCTTGCCGCTGTCAGGTGTGGCGCTCAGGCAGGATTTCCCATGGATGGGTCTATTTACTTCTCCCAGCCTTTTCCTGGAAGCAGTGACATGTTAATCCCATCTGACAGTTGGGAGGTTCTGGGGACATGGAGGTAGAGGGTTTCCAAATGTCTCTTGGCTAGGGGGTTGATAGAGCTGAGCTTGGAACCCGAATATATTAGCTCAAGGGTCTATCCTCTGCCTGCGTGAACCACACTCCTAGATGTGAAAGGCAGGTGTTTTCCATGTACAGGACCTGTGCTGGAGTGTTTTATATACATTATCAGATTGTTCCTGTTTTCCTAAAACTCCCAACCTTGCAGGCTGGAAGTATTGTTTCCAGCAGACACAGGAACAACCTGAGGCTTACAGATTCCGACGAGATCGGCCAGAGTCAAATAGGAAGAAGTGAGGGAGCCAGTGTCAGCCCAATTCTCCACTACCTCTTTGTATTCTCTCCACACTGGTTTGAAGATTTGTCCTCTGTGATTTCCTACTGGCCAATCACACAGGGTCCTGCTTTGCAATTGATGTAGGAGCCAGGGCTGCACTCTGGTGATGGGAGATACTTAGTGGTATGAATGGATGCCTCTTAACCTAAGTGTACAGGGATGGAAGGTTTTGTTTCAGCCATTCCTGTATCATAGTCCCACTGGCTGTCTCTGTAGTCAAGGCCACACTACACTTCACCTTGGGGGTAGTAGCCTCCCTTCCCCACCCTTGCAATGCATCATGGTCCACCCCTGGCTCTCTGAGACAAGGGTCACACCCCATGCATGGATGCATGGATCTGTCAACATTGTCAACTTGCTATGAAAGTTTCTAAGCTTTTCCTTCCCATGTTTATTATGCCTGTAGACAAGTACCAAAGCAGTGAGTGGATCAGTGTTGTCTTGGAGCATGCTTTGACAATGCTTACTGAAAATTAAATATTGAAGACTCAAAAATCAGGAGACACTGATTCTAGTTTTGGCCTATAGCTTGCTGTGTTCTAGGAAAGTCACATAACCTCTCTTGAGTTCTGTAACTTCATCTGCAAAGACAAAATCCCTTCCAGGTCTAAGGCACTGGTACTGTGACTCCAGGTTGAGAAAAACTTGGGCTTAGAACATCCTAGCTTTGCTCTTTTTTGTTAACAAAGCCTGACACAGATGAGTCCAAAACTTTGCCTAATGAAGGGTTCTTGTGATTTATGGCCCGTGACATCCTTTTATTTGAAAAATGAATTTCAAGGACATGAGAGCAGACTGAGATGTGCTGAAAATTCTAAGTGTGCCCAGTGTGCCAAAGTGAGCTGTGTGTGGTAAATCTTTGATTTTAACCACAGCGATAGTTCAAATAACAGGAAATATAATGAGGTTTGTAAAGTACAACTCCCTTGTTGTTTATTATGTGTGGTTTCTTGTGTGTGTGTGTGTGTGTGTGTGTGTGTGTGTGTGTGTAGTTTCTTTCTATATCAGTCAGCTCAGGATGAGGATCGCACATATCTGTATCAATAGTTTCGGAGAAAGTGATTCGAGAGCTCCTCTCTTCAGAGAGGTTCTTTGATTCTGTGTTTTCTAAATCTTGTTGTCTGAAGTGTGGTCTACAAACTGGAAGCCTCCCCATCTCCTGGGAGTTTATTAGAAATGAGGCTTTATCCCATTCTACACTTATATTATGGAATGATTAAGCTAATTAATGTTGTGTACTCCCTTACCTACTCTGCATGTTTTTGTGTTGAAAATGTTCTAGCAATTTTAAAAGAACACAATACTCTGGTCACCTTAGTGTGCAAGGGATTACTAATAGGTGTTTTTGTCTCACTGGAAATTGGTGGTATACTTTGTTTCACATCTTGTTAGCAGCCACTGTTCAACCTAATGCTTATGTGGTTTTGACTTTTGCGGGTTTCATGTGTAAGAGACCTTGTGTAATATTGGTCTTTCTGAGCCTTGCTTATTCCAGGTAGCCTGAAGTGTCTCAAGCTCATCCATGTTATTGCAAATCATTCCCTTCATTTGAAAGGCTATGTATTATCTGTTTTAATTCTCCTCATCCATCAAGTAAAGATGGCCTTGATTATAGAACCCACATCTCCTGAACGCTAAGCTTAAGTTATTTTCTACTGGACTTCTCTGGTCCCCTCCTTGGTACATGAATCAACAGGAGGTGGGTACTGATGGATCCTGCAAGGAATCCCTTCTTGTCTGGTAGGCAGTCTGAGCCTTGAGAGGAGCTCCTCGCTGCTCTGCCTCTTTAGGTGCTTGCTAGGGGCTTTACCTGTCCTCTAACCTGAATTCATAGTCCCAATTTTAGTTGAAAGACCTGTGGCTCCTAAGATTTCACTAACTGGCTGGAAAATGGCAGAAAGATGACCTGAAGCATCACTAAGAGTGAGAGTTCCATCCCTGGCATCTTCTTCTAAGGCCTCCTTGTCCTTCAGAAGAGTAGAACTCCAGCTTCCCGTATAGCATGAAGCCCACACACTTTCCCACCATCCATCAGATCTACTGGGGGGTCCTTGGCCCCTTCTCTCCACAGACATAGGATTCAGGGATACTGAGATGCAGGGAAGTACCAAAGGTCAGGCTGGGCCATTTCCCTTGAATGCTTTGTTTCTTTCACAGCATTTGATGTTGTTGACATTGAATTGGCATTGCTAGAATAGATCTGATAGCTTGAGAATCAGCCGGGAGATGAGAAAGAGAAAGGACACTATGTGGGAAATTGAATTGTCAAGGTTACTTACAAGGGTGGTCCAATATCCATTTACCTGTCAGAAAGACCCTACAAAAATGCCTATGGGGAAATATTATCATGGAATGAAGAATTCCTAGCTAAAACACATATATGGTTTCTTATGGTCCTTATTTAAAGGGTGAGCCCTTTTTCTTTTCTTTTCTTTTCTTTTTTTGTTTAAGAAAAATAAGGCATGGTTACATAAAGCTAGGCTCTCCTTGTTGTGCAAATTAAATAACAGTAAGGGATGCTGGCTTTTCCCAGGCATTTCAGCAGCAGGACTTTGTAATTACTTTCATCTTGATAATATCCTGGGCCAGGTTATTTTATTGCTTACAAAGAAGAAGTGCCCTCAAGTTATCTAAGAAAAGTCAGTCAAAGGCACATTTATAAAGGTATTGACCTTAAGATAATAATAAAGTGAGTAGTTGAAGGCGTGTGAAGACATATTGGCTTTGTCATTGGGGAGAAGGTGGGGGCGGGGAGAAGGTGGGGGCGGGGAGAAGGAAGCATTGGAAGCTGAAATCTAGCCAATGATTGAAGTATATTCAGATGCTTTTATTTTGCTCTGACTCCAAGAGGCCTGAAGTAGTCATAGAGATTTGACAACCATTGTTCCACTCTTCCTCTGGCTTTGCTTGTAGCAGTTAAGTATTTTTGAGAGTGCAGGAAGGGAAAAAACAGGGATTTAAAATGAAAATGCTAGTTTAGTGCTCAAACTTCAGGAATCCACAGACACTTGAAAGAATTGGACTCTTCTGAATGTAGCATCAATTCTCAGAGGTAAACTGGAGACTTCCTTTAGGGAAGCACTGTAGGGAAGTTACTTTCTTCCTCTGAAAACAAAACCCACCACTAATGAACCATTTAGAATATCAAGCCACTTCTTGTTTTAAATTGATGAGCTACATCATGAGATCTGTGGGCAGAAAGCAGCATATGTCACTCAAAAAAAACTCTTGAAGTTCTGCTTCAAAATCAAAACCCAAGGTGACAAATGGATTTTTTGGGGGACAACTTCGATACTGGACATGGATGACTGACTTGTATTGAGAAGGACCCAGAGGTCACCTCTAGCAGGAAGAAAATCTACAATGGATTAGCAATGTCTGATAGGGAGACAAGAGAGGAGGTAAGCAGAACAGTTACCTGCACTGCAGTTTAGAAGATATAGCCTTGTTCTCAGCAATGGATTTTGAGAGGTTCACAGAAAAAAAGAAGTTGATTCTCTTAGTTCGTTGCAGGTAAATAGATGTGGCTAATGTGACATAGTAAAGCAAGAGCTGGCAAACATAAAGAGTAAGTTAGTTTTTATAGTTTGCCACAACTATTCATCTCTGTCACTATCGTGCAAAAGTAGCCATACACCATATGTAAATGAATGGGGGTGGCTGATTTCCCATAAAACTTTATGTGCAAAAATGAGAATGGAGCAGATTTGGTCCAGGAATCATAGTTTGCCAATCCTTACATATTGTGCACTAGATTTAGAAGCTGCATAGAGATTAATGTCTTGTTCTGAATAATAAATGCAAGAGCATTCTGTTTGAAGACTTGAGATGTTTTACAGTTCTATCTTCATAGACAGCTTGTGGGGTTGGCTTTAAGGCTAAGCTAGTTCTATTGCTTGTGATGTTTTTGATGTTTGCTCTCTTCTCTCCCTAACCCAGCACTAATTCCCACAACTATATCTCTGGCCTCATTCACAATTCTAATATAGAATAGGTATATGCTCTGGGTTTAATTATCTCTACACCCCCATCATTCTATACTTCATGTCCCATTTATTTTGATAGTGGACTACCTATAAAGTAATTTGTTTTCTTTGTACTCGTTCTGGGGCTCAAACTCAAGTCTTGGGCACTGTTCCTGAATGTTTGTGCTCAAGCCTAGTAATCTACTATTGAGCCACAGCCCTATGTCTAGGTTTTTTTTTCCCCATGTCTAGGTTTTTTTTTTTTGTTGTTGTTGTTGGTTAATAGGAGATAAGAATCTGACAGGCTTTGCTGCCCCAGGTAGCTCTCAAATCTCAGCCTTCTGAGTAGCTAGGATTATAGACATCAGTTTTCATCTCCCAGGTATAAAATATTCCTACTTTGTTTGGACTTTGAGTTTTGGAGGCAGAGTTTTATAGCCCAGGGTGATCTTCAGGTCAAGATCTTCAAGTCAAGATCTCAGCCTCCTGAGTATTGTATTACAGGTATGCACCACCACACTCAACTTGTATCTAAAGTTTTTTTTTTAAATTTGAATCTCTATTTTTTTAAAAAATGGAACAGAAACCATGAATTCAGAGACCATTGTATTTTATATTCTTACTTCATGATAGACATATAGTGCATTCAATGAATATTTGATAAATGAAAAGTATCATAGCAGCTATTACATGAAACAAAATATCAATTACTAGAGTCTGATTTCTTGGATCAGGAGGAAAAGGTATATGATTCTTTAATTCAATTAAAAAATAACAGCTGGAAATGGTAATACATGCCTGTGATCCCAGCTAGAGGTAGAGACAGGAAAACCCATGAGTTTAGTCTCAGTGAGACCCAGAAATTGTGCTCAGTAGTTCTGATGATCCGCATTAATGTGCTGGTATGTGCTTCCAGGAATATGTTAATGAGATTTGGGGACATGTATCTTATAGAATGGCTTATGTTCAATAATTAAGACTCCATTCAACTTTTGGAATTCCACTCACCCCATCTATCAACGGCCTGGGTAAACAGGTTCGGAGTTAATGATGGAAGAGGAAGGAGCTTGTATATAATCGCGAAGGACCCTCTGGGACTTTTCACCTTTGGTTTCCATGTCTCTCTTGATTATAGAAAGCAGGAGGCAAAGTGAAGCCCATAAAACGACTGGCCTGCTCCCACAAGGCTAGGTCATGTGAGACATAGGAGCTATATGCAAACTGAGGTTTTGTCTGGCAGTGAACTCTATTAATGATCCATTTGGTGTCCTGTAATGTTGATTTAAGCTTTCCCCTTCTCATGGTCCAGGGCATTATACTGACAAGCAGTCAGCACACTTCCTTGGAGATGTCTAGATTTCCAGGCCTTGGGGTCCTAGCCACCAGTACTCTGCTGTGCTGCAAAAGCTGAGTATCAGCCCTAAACCATCTCCGCACAAATGGCCCAAGTATGCTCCAATGAAACGTTATCTATACAAAGAGGAGGCCAGCTGGATTAGGGTCCTATGCTAAGGCATCCCAGTTGAGATGGTGGAATCTGGGATCAGACACCACTGGTATCAGAGGCCAGCCTCATGGCTTCCTGGCCATGTACGTGGGGAGGCTAATGTCAGTTCTGAACTCTATCCTTTCTTATTTAGGAGGCAGGGAGCTCCTATGAGGAAAATACTCAGCACACTGATCTTGAAGAAGTTCCATTGCATTCATTTCCTCTTGTACCCAGAAACAGCATCTCCTCAATGGGGAAAAAGAAAATCAGTCCCATCTTAATGTGGAAACCTAGATCTTTCTTTAACATCTCCCAGTAGTGGCTACTCAAGGCACCAAACTCCACAGCACAGAGCTATTAAAACCATGCAATAGTCAGGCCTAATGGCTCACACCTGTAATCCTAGCTAGTCAGGAGACTGAGCTCTAATGATCATGGTTTGAAGCCAACCCAGGCAGGAAAGCCTGTCTCCAATTAACTACCAAACGGCCAAAACTAGAGCTGTGGCTTAAGTGGTAGAGTGCCAGTCTCGAGTATAAAGAAGCTGAGGGAAAGTGCACAGGCCCTGATTTCAAGTCCCAGAACTGGCACAAACAAAACAAAATCGTGGAATAAACCAGATGATAACTGGAAGCCTTTGAAAATCTGAACATTTTTGTTGTTGTTCTTTTTGCTTTTCATTCTTGGAAAAGATAAAGATAGGTTTCTAGGCTCACATCTCTATTTCCCATATGAAGTATGTTTGGAGAGGGAGACAGAGCTCTTAGCATACTGTGAAGCCCACTCCGTGGGGGTCCAGCCCGATCTGTCTTCTGCACAGCCTCTCCTGGCAGTGGATGCTTAGCAGAATCTGGGGGGGGTGCTTAATGAGGGGTGAAGACAATATGGACTGAGAGATGCGGCCAGTTGCCTTTTCACAGTTGGTAGACAGTGTTGCAGGTGCATTCTCTTAATGAGGGTTAATTTGTCTCATATTTTAATCTGACAGAATCTGGCCATGTTGTTGTGTATTCCTAAGAGGTAATTTGGTTACTCTTGGTTGGCATAAAGAGAGAAAATGGAGCCTAATTTGAGGGTTTATTCAAACGATAAAGCAGCAAACTGGAATTTGTAAGAAATTCTGCTTTTCTGGTGTAACAGCGTAATATTTACAAGGAGGGGAAAAACATTTTAGTGGAAATAGCAAAGATGAAGAAGGACTAAATTATATTTCTGGAAGATTCTGGCTTCTAATGGCGTGGTGTACAATGAATTGAATCAAGCAAAACTACTAGAAGTGTTATTTTGCAAGGGACAAGCAATTTTGTGTTTTTTCAGATATTGCTGCCTGCAGGGAAGGTATTTAATGGCTCTTGCCTTAAGAGTGAACACAGACGGTGTCTGAATAAAACTGTTTTCACTGAAAAAAGAAAAACACCAAACAAACCAGAGAAGTAATGGATGCTTGCTGTCAAAAGTTTAAGAAATTGAATGAAATATATATATATATTCCTAACTAAAATCATAATCACAGATTTTCAGAGGTAAATTACTGTTAACTGCTTGGACATGTTTTGAATTTTTGGGAGAGTCTCTTACTTGCATGGGACATTATTAGTTTAGACTTCTAAAACCAGGTTAAGCTGAAATGAAATCAATAGCTTATATAATCGGGAAGGCAAGGTATGGACTGAATCCTGTCACGATTGGTTCCTGGGGCTTATGTGAAGTCTCTCTTCCTCTCCTTGTTTTTCTGTCTCGAGTATCCAGTTGTTTCTTCCTTCCAATCTCCAACTCATACCTGAACAATGAATGAGCAGAACAGCTATGTCAAGGAGTCATATTTGGATCCACGTGGCTCCTTTTACTACTTCGCCTCTGCTCACCTGCATCCTTTCTGTGGTCAGAAAAAATTTTCTTTAGCTTGGTACCAGCAGGTCATGCCTGTAATCCTAGCTAATTAGGAGGCTGAGATTTGAGGATCAAGGTTTGAAGCCAGCTCAGGCAGACAAATCCCTGAGACTCTTATCTCTAATTAACTACCATAACTCGGGAAATAGAACTATAGCTCCAGTGGTAGAGCCTGGAGTGTAAAAGCTAAAAAGCAATATGCTATTCAAACCCCAGTACACACACACACACACACACACACACACACACACACACACACACACACACACGAACACACACACACATACATACTTCTTCTCATGTCTTCTTCAGTATACGGTTGTGTCTCTTGAGGAGGAGGAGGATACATTCTGCAATATGAAGAAATGACCTATTAGGTTTGTCACTGTGACTATCACAGAGTTCACTTTCATGTGCTAAAATGGCTACCATCCTCTGGAAATCCATCCATGAGGCCCACCATTGGCAGACATAATATGTGGTGCCTGAGACTCACTCTATATGACTTCTGAGTTTTCACCTTTCACACAAAACAATGTCCCCTTCTGACTCTGACAGTAGAGAAGGAAGAACGCATTGCTGGCAGTAGGCAAGTTGGGTGTCAAATTCTTAACGTTTGGCTGACTGACTCTACAGTTTGGAATCAGTTATGAAACCTTCCTAGACTTAGTTTCCTTGCCTGTAAGGATGGTGTTAGTGATGTCCACCATGAAGCATCATTGTGAGCATGAAGAACACAGCCTCTGGAGACTTGGAGGTGAGATGACTGGAAGCCACTTCATTTGGGGGCAATTCCAGCATGCTGATAGATCAGTGTTTTGGGAGATCCTGGGATTGGGTGAAAGGATAACCCACACAAGAGCCTGGGTCACGTGCATTTCCTATCACATTATATGTTTGTTTTCCAATGGAAGCCAAGCGGATGTCCAAGTAAGATTTTACAGACCTCTTGGGCTCCGGGTCCTACACATGAGGGTTCCTGCTACAGTTGAACTCCAGCACAGCGGGGGCCTTTCGTAAATGCAAAGTGAGTTTCTGCCTTTGCACCTGTGAATGTGCAAGTGAGAATAGATAGTCACAAATCTTAAAAAGTTATTTATTACTTATTTAACAGATTCTTAGAAATAAGAAAAAATCCTCCCAGGCCAGGTGGACACACACCTCTATACAAACAGCAATTTCCACTGATTACAATGATCATTCAGAGAAGGTAACTTCATAGAATTCTGTGGACACAATCGTTCCTACAGACATCATGGGCTTCTGCCTCAAAACGGTGCTGCTAGAGACACAGCGTGTGTGTGTGTGTGTGTGTGTGTGTGTGTGTGTGTGTGTGTGTAGAAGCTGGGAGACTATAGATGCTCCTCAGTATGGTCTGATACACACATTTTAATTTGAAATTCTTTTAGTAACTTCACTTAGCTCACTTAGAATGTCCTAGAATGGCAATGCAATGCACCATGGGAGTCCTTTGTCCCTCTTCTTCTCTCCTGAAAGGTGTGGCTCTTAGACTTGGAAGTCCTTGTCCTGCTCAGCATCAAGGCACTGTATTGTACTACATACTGCTACCCTGGAGAAAATTCCGAGCACAGCTTTACTGCCTGTATATTGCTTGCACACCATAAAGTCAAAGAATGCTGAATTGAAACATTGGAAATTTGAAGACAATTTATATTTGCAAGAAGCAGGGTTGGAAAATGCCATGAGAAACCAGGGCTTTAGATAAAACACAAAGCTACCAGGAATGAGGGTTTCCTGCCTTGGCAGAGGTACAAGGGCTTCAGAATTCCCCCAGATCTTAGGTGTGAACACTGAAGTGGCCTTGAGGGTGTTTCAGCTACACTGAATGATTGGCACCTGTTGGCTAAACCATGTTTCCAAAGGCTTGGCAACCAAGAAGCCTGGCTTTTCCTGAGGTTGATCATTTTATAACTTCCTTCATGTTTAAGAAGCCAGTCTGGCTTTCCCCTCTCTGCCTCAGCTCTGTTAGTAAATCCTTCCAACCTTGTTCCATGTGAGAGTTTATTTACTGTGAGGTAGACATAGCATGAAATTCCCAATTTCTGTTTACAGTCTGACTGGAACCATGTTTATCAGACTCAGCATGCCTTAATTATGAAACCCTTAGATGGACCTTTGAAATGGGAGCCAAATCTTGTTAAAGACTTAATCATAGGTCTTCAAGTCTTCTGTTATCTTGTCATCTCCTCTTCCCTGCCACCCCTTCTCTGTAGTCCTTATGCAAAGCACACTTGGTATCTAAATTTCTGTGCAGTTATTGACCTGGACAGGTCTGGATCTAGCATAAGTCTATTCAGTTAGTAGAGGAGGAAGAGCAAGTAGGGTGAGGAAGAGGGAGGAATAGACACAGAGAAGGATCAAAAGAGAGATGGATGGCAATGGAGAGACAGAGAGGGATAGAAAGGGACATAAAGACAGATGGAAAGAAAGAGATGGAGATGGAGACAGATGGAGAAAAAGACAGAGACAGAGATGGAGGGACAGAGAAAAAGAAAGACAGAGACAGGGACACAGAGAGACACAGAAAAACACATGGAGGGAGAGACTCACAGGGAGAGACAGAGAGACAAAAAGAAATACCCACAGAAACAGGGAGAGATAGGCACATGCACATACACACAGAGATAGACAAACAGAAAGGCAGAGAGAATAGAATGTTGCTACACTCTTCAACTGGGTGTGAAGTCAGCTTGTCTTTGGGCCAGCCCAGACCAAGTGAGTTTTACAAGCCAAACTTGCTCTATAGAATCATCAGCCAGGTTTCTCTGTGGCCGGAACATCACATAGCAAGTCATACCTGAAAGTCTGATATGGATATCTAGTTCTTGTTTCACTGAGAGCAGACTCTTCAGGTCTCATTCTCAGTGCTCTGCAAGTCTCTTCTCTCAAGGAAACCAAGAATCTTTCCCTGGAATAGCTAATGTTCAGGTTGCTTCAGGGCATGAGTGTGAGAGAATGAGAAAAGGTGGGAGAATTGGGTTAGGGATCACAGCTGTCCATCTCAAGTCCATGTAATCAAGGCTAAAATAGAATAGGAAATGCTGTGCTGGGAGATGTGGGATGCTTTGATTTGATTTCTCTTTGCCCTGCTATAATGCTGCTTTATTTTGCCCATTCGCTGAGTACTATGCAAGTTACCCCCGGATATCCTCATCTGTATTTTATCACTCTTGAAAAATCAAACTGTCCTTTACGTTGGCTGTTTTTCATCAAACACAAATGCTTACAAATACACTAAGGCATAAGGTCAGAAATCAATCCCATCCTCCTAAAATTACCTTTGTGTGGAGGAATGCCGCCCCAGGGAGCCAAGTTCAATATCTCCCACCTTCCTCCCAGAGATTACTTGTTTATCTTCCTAATATCTGGAACATGCTATGGGATATATTCTCTTATTTTCTTTTAAAGTAAGGAATTCAAAAGTGCTTGATGTAAGAAGACTCAGTCTACTGGGAGTAGAGGAGGGAGACCAACTTGCCTGTACTGTGTTCAAATAAAGCACCAGGCAGACCCTGGAAACAGATGGATCCTGAATGCCCCTGGGCCATTCATCTGGGGCCTTGGGCAGCTCAGAATATAGTTGAGTCACCCCTGTTGACAGGGGTGCAGTGGTGTCATCTTGCAAAGTAGGTTCACTTTCCTTTTTACCAATGAACTGAGATTTATCTTGAGGAATGTTTTGTACCCTTGGCAAAAGTCTCCACTTACTGGAAGCTGGATTGAGTAAAACTTGATTCCATTTATTTATTTATTTATGCCAGTCCTGGGACTTGAGCTCAAAGCCTGCAAGCTGTCCCTGAGCTTTGTTTGCTAAAGGCTAGTGCTCTACCATTCAAGCCACAGCTCCACTTCTGCCTTTGGAAGTTAACTGGAGACAAGAGTATCACAGACTTTCCTGCCTGAGCTGGCTTCAAACTGGGATCCTCAGATCTTAGCTTCCTGAGTAGCTAGAAGTATGAGTTGCCAGTACCTGATGTAATACTTAAAGAACTGAAGTTACCCAATTATAATTTATATCCAGAAGGGAACTAGTGATGTCCTCATAGCTATAAGCATCCCTCTCATCTGAGCTGTAGTTGTTTCCTTGAGTGTAATGTTCCCTCGGCATCTGTGAGTGTTGATTCCAGACTCCTGTGGGCATGTGAGTCTTCAGATGCTCTAGTGTCTCACAGTGACCTAGCAGACATACCTCCTGTATGCCTTGACTCATGTCAAGATTACTTCTAAGACCTAATACGATGTAAACAGGTGATGTATCACGGGAAGGGCAAGAAAAAGTTGGTACCTGTTCAGTTTAGATAGTTTTCCTTCCCTCAAAAATTTGTGTGTGTGTGTGTGTATGTGTGTGTGTGTGTGTGTGTGTGTGTGTGTGTGTGTTTGTTTGTGTCAGTATTAGGGCTTAAACATTTTTTTTTCTCAAGGCTGGTACTCTACCACTTGAGCTACACTTCCAGTTCTTTACTGGTTAATTGAAGATACAAATTACATAGAATTTCCTGTAGTGAAATCCTCAGATTTCAGCTTCTTGAGTTGCTAGGAATTCAGGTGGGAGCTGTTAGAGCTTGACTTCCTCAAGTATTATTATCGTCATCATCATCATCATCATCATCATAATGGTTGGTTATGGGGCATGGGTGCTGTCCCTGAGCTCTTTTGCTGAAGGCTCATGTTCTGTCACTTTGAGCCACAGCACCACTTCTGGTTTTCTGGTGGTTAATTGGATATAAGAGTCTCACAGACTTTTCTTCTTGGTCTGGCTTCAAATCTTGATCATCAGATTTCAGTCTTCTGAGTAGTTAGGATTACAGGTGTGAGCCACCAGTGCCTGTCTTCCTTGCGTTTTTCATCTGAGATTGGTTGAATCGTTGGATGTTAAACATGAGGACTTGGAAAGCGAACTACAAAGGACACAAAGGAGTGGAGTTACATCCATCAGTTCATCAACGTGTACGCATCCATCCGTCTTTCCATGTGTCCACACGTTTGATGTGTGACGAGCACCTGTTGTGAGCTGGGCTACAGCAGCGAAGGAGTTAGCACTCATGCAGCAATCATGCAGCGGACTCAGGGTCTTCTGGGAGGAGGAAGAGGAATTAAAAAATGATAAATAACTTTAAAAAGACAGTGAAGACCTTCTATCTGGCAAATATTATGTAACCCTTTTACTAATTACAATAAAAAAAAGAGAAAAAAAAAAGACAGTGAAGCCATTTCAGATCTTGACAACTGTTGTAAAAGAGAATAGCAGATAGAGATGGAACAGGGCCACTCAAGGGAAGATGTTTGGAGAAGGTTTTGCTGGGAAGTTAACTTTACTTTTTTTTTTTTGCCACTTGTGGGGTTTAAACTCAAGGCCTGGGTACTGTCCCTGAGCTTATCTACTCACATCTAGCACTCTACCAGTTTGAGCCCCAGTTCTGCGTCTGGTTTTCTGTGGGTTAATTGCAGATAACAGTCTCCTGGACTTTCCTGCCTCAGGATTGGATTTGAATTGCAATTGTCAGATCTCAGCCTCTTGATTAGCCAGGATTACAGGTGTGAATCATGCACGCCCAGCTTAACTTTAGTTTTTGTCAGTACGGGGACGGGTACTTTGGCCCTCATAATTCTTGTTCGGCTTTTTGGCTTATGGGTGGTACTATGACATTTGATTCAGGCCTCTAGTCTTGCTCTTTTGCTGGTTGATTACGGACAAGAGTCACTCAGCTTCCAATTATGATCCTCAGATCTCAGCTGCCTGAATAGCTAGGATTATAGAGATGAGCCACTGGCTCCTGGTTGGGTGCCAACTTTAGAGCTAAGACATGTGATCTCAGACAGATTGCACCATGTAAATAGTTGAGGAACAGTAAATGTAAAGGCCCTGGAGCTGGAATCAGCAGCGATGGCAAGAGCAGTAAGCAGATAGAAGGTAGAGAGGGCAGAATAGGAAACAATGAAGCAGGCAGCATGGGATTGTTTCTAAGTGCCTGGACTGTGGATCTGCCTGACCCCATGGCTAGAATCCCGCTGGTACTTCACCAGCTGTGTGCCTGGCATGTCTATGATTCTCTGGGTACTCATTCTTCTTCCTTTTTAAAGTAGTGATCATGTAAATCCTACCTCACTGTATTTGTGTGATAATTAAACTGTTCTTTGTGAAGCACTGGGGCCAGTGTGTGCCACAAAATGGGCAAGCACCACTTGAGCTAGATACATATCGCTCAAAATATTAGGCTGGGCAGAATGATAGGAGACCCATGTTGTGCCTGGCAGTGATGGAACTTCCGCTGGCCGGAGGAAGTGTCCAATGTCAAGGCCAGCTCTGTGGGAGTAAGAGGGAATGGGAGGCCGACCTGGTTCAATACTTTCCTCTTAGATAAGAAATTGATCCTCTCTTGCAGCTTTCAGTTTAATTATTCATTGGGCCTCACATCTGTGACTCTGAGCTTGTTAGAGGACATTGCTACAACATTAGCGCAGCCACATCCTGCTTGGCCTATCCTCAACTCTAGTCCCTTTCCTGGCTCCATTCCCTGTTCATATGAAAATGGACATCTTATTTTTGGCAGGTGATAGGAAGAACACTTTAAAAAAAACCAACCATGTTAAGCTCTAGGTAATATGGAAGTTTTCACTGTAAACCTTTTAAAGCAATGCTTGTAATTCAGTGGCCTCAAAAACACACACGCGGTTGTATTAGACCACCTCGCTCTTCACATTATTATTTTTTTATTTCTTTAAATTTCATTGTAGTTTGCCTTGCTTTCTCCTTTCCTGCTTTGGCCTCAGATTATAGTAAATAACATTTGGAATCGTTTTCCACATTAGCTCGTGTGTCCTGTCATCATGTTTTTTTTTTTGTTTGTTTGTTTGTTTTTTGCTATTTCAGGGAAACTGAGTCCTTAAAATACCTTTTCTTCACTGCCAAGTAATAAAGCAGGAACACAGATGCAAGTTTCCAACTTTTCCTTGTGGTACATAAAGCAGGATGATCCTGTGGGCTGGATAGGAAGACATCCTTAAATCGGGCTGCTTAATAGCCAGCTCGGGGGTCCAAGCTTGTTCACATGCAGCTTAATGAATTCTGGAGTCCTGGTTACCTTTTAAATACAGCCCCGCCTGCCAGAGTGGCAATCTGCTTGCGCTCTTATTTGTTTGCCTTCCCTCATAATTGGAGGGGTGCTCAGATGTGGCTGGGTAAATAATGGCGATGTGATTTTTAATCAGGCACCTGTCTGTCGTGACACCACGGTGGCGATGCACAGGATCTGTCTGCAGATGGGGCATCGCTGGCAGCCTCCCTTGGGTGGCCGAGAGGCGTCCAAGGAGGCAAGGTCCCCACATGCCAGCGTCAGGAGCCACCAGCCCCGGCTCCCACAGCTCCATGCATGCATGGGTGGCTGGAGAGATCTGCGCATGTGTCCATGGCTGCATTGCCTCGTGCTGAGTGTGGGGTTTGTTTTCATAGTCTAGAAGTCCTCCGGGAACACGCTGCCTTGTGTTCTGTATGATGCTTAAGAATGGCAAATGTCTACATTGTCTTATTATTTTTATTACCTGATGACAATACTTGTTCCTTTTTCCTGTGTTGGCTTGGGGAAGACAGAAATTACTGAATTGCCATCAGCTTCTCTGAACAATGACAGCACATAGTGTCCCTTCATCCCTTCACCTTTGCTTGGCCTCCTGAGAAACTGGGATTACAGGAATGCACTTCCATGCCTGGTTTCCATTAATACCACCTTTTTCTTTTTTTTTTTTGTTGGTCATGGGGCTTGAACTCTGGGCCTGAGCACTGTCCCTGAGCTCTTCAGCTCAAGGCTAGCACTCTACCCCTGGAGCCTCAGTGCCACTTTCAGTTTTCTGGTGGTTAATTGGAGATAAGAGTCTCATGGGTTTTTGGTGCCCACGCTGGTTTTGAACCATGATCTTCAGAACTCAGCCTCCTGAGTAGCTGGGATTACAGGTGTCAGCAACCAGCCCCCGCTCCACTACCTTTTTCTAATGAGGATTCAAGGTCCAGGTATGTACAGATCTACCCACTTCTTCCCACTTCCCTGGATGTGAGACTATTGGCTCAATTCAAATTCATTAGACTAATCTTGATAGGTTTATGGATGTACTTTTTTTTTCTTTTAACCATGGCTTTTCTGTGTGACCCAAAGGCGGCTTGAGTGTTTAAAGAAGAAAGTGTCCCAGACAACCAAACACAGAGAGAATGACACATGGACAGCCAGATTCTAGCTGTCTCATAAATGCTGTGTTGGGTAGGGATTTTCTATGATACTTTCCAGGGGAAAATAGAACACAAACACCAAACAGTAACCAGGAGAGAAAAAAATATCCTTCTTAAAGTGACAATCCCAAATAGACTGGAAGAAGGCAGAAAGCGGGATGGGGCTGGTGAAGCTGTTCTGTGTCCTGTATGACATGTGTGGAGTCTGGCGTCACACGAGTTCCAAGTTTCTCCGAAGAGGGGAAGAGCAGGGCTCTGTGTGCAGGCGCTGCTGCTCCCTCTGTTACTGCAGACCAAGAATGTCCTCAGTGGTCATCTGTTGTGTCCTCATGTGCTTTGCGGCTGGCAGTGTTCTCGCTGCCTGCTGATGGCTGTGCAGTTCTTCTGCCCAGCCCTGCGTTCAGGGATGTCCTGTCTCTATTATGGGGCCAGCGTCAGTGTTACTGGATGGATTGACCACCAAGGAAGTTGTCTGGAATCAGGTTAAATCTGCTCAGGGAGCATGATTCTCCAGAGCTCACCCTCCTGAGTAATTTAGATTACAACTGTGGCCCATTGATGCTTGACTTTTTTTGTCCTGTATGGCTGGCTCCCTCTGTGTCCCATTTCCTCGCAGCATAGCTGTGCATCCATCTGTCCATACCCTCATTCCCTGTCCCTCTATCCACCCATCCTTCCTGGATGCTGCATGTGCTTTGGAAATGGTCTCATTTCTGTCTGGGAGAGAAGAGGAAGTTGAAAACTGTATAGGCCGACATGTATTCCAGTCGCGTCTCTTAAGCTGCGAGCTGCAGAGGGTCTCGGTAATACCTTCTCTCTCTGGAATCCCGAGCCAAATTCCTGCAGGCTCCAGTCCTTTTAAGTTGGATAAACAGGCTCTCACGGTGTCCGTGGGAATAGTATTGATGGTCTCACAGGGCCAGTGCCCCAGCCTCTCTTTTCCTTTGAAGGCATTGCAGTGGCTGAGTCCTTGCTAGAAAAAAAGTGCATTGGTATTTCTTGAAAGTCCCAGTGTTTCCCCAAATGCTGGCTTCGAAAGTAGGGCATGTGTTGTGGGGGCGTGAGAGAAGAAAGGTCCTGCTTCCAGCCTTCCAAATCTGTCCCTCTCTCCCCTGCCAAGGATACGTGCCTTGAGAACTTGCCACAAAAATCAGCCTCGTGTGTGTGTGTGTGTGTGTGTGTGTGTGTGTGTGTGTGTGTGTGTGTGTGTGTTGTTGTTTCTAGAACATCTAGACTTTTTGTTGTTGTTTTTAAAGAAATTGAACAAACCAGAGAAGCCACAAATGTTGAGAGTTTGCATCTTGGGTAGGGTTTGGGGAGTGGCTGGAGATAACTTCTGCGGGCTTGTGAGGGTCAGTCAGTGGCTGGGGGCAGTGAGGGAGTCTGGGAAGGGCTACGGAATGACAAAAGATCTTGGCAAAAAGAGCACTGGAGAATGGATTAAACTGAGGAAATGAACTTTATGCAGAAAAGAAAGGAAACATTTAAACACCTGCTTCAATTCTTTACCATGGCCAGCTAGAGCAAAAACCTAGGACAAGGAAGAGATGTCATACTGGCCAGAGGTGTCCCACTGGCCAGAGGTGGCGCCCCTGCCTGTGGCTGCAAATAAAGTTTTATTGGCACATGACCTCGCTCATCATTTGTGGATGATGGCTCTCATGTTACTATGGCAGGAGAAGTTGGACAAGTGGCACCAAATGGCCCCATAGAGCTTTGTTTACCATCAGCTGTCTTTCTCTCATCACTCGCTGGCATTGAAGACCATGTGTCCGATAACAAGGATGTGAGTGAAAGAAGAGAGATTTGGGAGGAGAAGGCTCAGAAGAAGAGAGGGGTGGAACTGGCAGGAACAGGAGCTCCTAGGCTTGTGTATGCACACCTGAGTCCACTTTTCAGTTCATCTCCCTGCCCCTGTCCACCAAATGGAGCCTGGCTTTTGCTCAGAGTACTTGACAGCTCTTGCCAGAAGACTGAGTTTCCGTGTAACCACTGTCAGCAGAAAGAGCCGGAGGATAACAGCTTGCCCTGAAGGGTCCAGTGCGATACGGAATTCAAAAGTCAAACCTGATAACTCCATAGAGACCTGGGACACAGGAATGCTGGCACGTGTGGCCTGAAGGCCTTTATGAATTAGCATCCTGCATGACAGAGTCCTCACCAAATATGACAAACAGTGCACACTTGGCATGGCCCCTACCTCTATAGGATTCTCTATTTTTACATGGGAGGTGGAAAGTTAAACACAGACACTGCAGGATTTCTCAGAGCCTTTAATAGGAGTCATAAAGTTCTAGAAGGAGAATAATAATGAAAGAAAAACTGTGTTACAATTCTTTTTCCTTTCTTTCCTTATTTTTTTTCCTTCTTCCTTTCCATCCATTTCCTTTTCATTTTCTGCTCCCCCCTTTCCCTTTTGTTCTTCCCTCCCCTCTCCTAACCTCTCTACCTCTTTCCTTTCCTCTGCTCCCCTCCCCTTTCCTCTCCAATAAACCTTGTGGCTTATGAAACCCATTGTGGGGCCTCGTGGCCTGTCTATTATTTTGTGATCAATATGCACATTTATTTGGACTTAGGCCTACTCTTTTAAAGGTCACGTAGCCTCATCCTTCATAACAATGTTAGGAGTCATCTTCTTGGGAACCTTATAAAATCACATTAAGATCCGAGAGTCTGCTGTTGATAATAGATTGATCTGAGAAATTTGTTTATAGGCTTGTTCCAGGGGCCTCAAGATAGGGTAATTGTTCCTTCTTATCAAATTCCAGTTTCAAATTCTCTACTCCTCTGGGCCCTGAATTTTCTCCTTCCTGAGAGGTGGAAGCAGGGGTGGGAGGAGAGCAGGACAAAACAAGCATTGTGGTTGGACACGTGAAGGTCAATCGCTGGGAAACATGAACTGGCACAGTCATGGGGTGGGGGCTGGGGATGAGTTTTGGTGCAAAAGAAAAAGAATCCTGTGTTTAGGCCGTGCAGGCCAGACCTGATTGCCTCAACTGCGGGCTTCCAAAGGAGAGTTCAGAAACTGGCCACAGGCACAGATCCACATCTTGCCATGCTGATCTCCTTACTGCCGCATCCTTCAGCCTTCCCAGCCCACCTCAGCATGGGCTCTGTGTCTTGGGTGACCGGGGGACCCATGCCACAGGATAAGCCCAGTGTACGATTCCAGGGGGTCATTTGGAAAATTGCTTCTTACCAAAGCGTCATTCACTACACATCTGTGCAGAGAAACATCTGCATGTGTCACAGAGCCGGCTGGAGTACCCACCGTCAGCATGTAGGATGCATTAAATCAAGTGCTGGTAGGTTATCACCAGGAGATGTCTGATGTTAAAAATAAATACATAAATAAATAAGTAGCACACTGTAAATACCAAGCGGCTCTTGATGGGTCACTCCAGGCTCTGTCCCCAGGAAAGCTGCTTTGTCCTCTTCAAGAGCCATGAAGCTGATCTTTGGTAAAAGAGTTGGTGGTCGGGGGGGAACTGACAGGCATGGGGACAGCCCAGGTCCTCATGGCATCTGCACAGTCAGGTGCCTGGCAGCCCTGGGGACCCGCAGGCGGACTGCAGCACCCAGGCTGAGGGGTCTGAAGGTACTTGCACTCTCAGAGTCAGTACCTCAGATCCAAGGGACTCCAACAACTGCTTCTCAGAATCTCCCTGTTTCTCTCTGCTTCCTTTTGTTTGAGGCAAGCGCTCTTCGGAAGGATTCTCTCTCTATTATTATCATGAGTTTCTTTCTTAAAGAAATAAATATCCTCACCTCTTATAGCATTGTGCAAACAGAGAATTCCAGTGTAGGCGCAGACACACACCAGTGGTCTCTGTGGCTGTACCCCTGTCAGAGGCTGCAGTGAAGCAATCCAAACTGAATCTGGAATGAATTGCCTTCAAATGGCCCTGCTTTGCGATGTACCACTGTAATCCAGGGTATTGCAAGGAAGCTTAATGTGCTGGGCGATGACATGTATGACCATTTTGTGACTCTCCCTCATTGAATGCATTGGGCGCAGCCCAAGTCATAAATCTACCGGCAGACAAAACATAAAATTTACATGCAAGATCAAATCTTTCCCTGTCCTGATTTTTACACAAGGGTCACCAGTGGGTAGTAAATTAAGATTCAGGATAAAAAAAGTTACCTTCAGGTGCTAAATCACTAGACCATGGCAGATCATAGAAATTTCTTTTGTTAATAACAGCAACATTTGTTATCAGCACCGGAGCTTATTTAAAAAAACAAAACAAAACATCAACAACAGAAAACCTTCCCCCCCACCCCAAACCCCCGGTCAATGTTTGTTGAAAGGAAAGGTGCTCTTTGTCCCTCAGAGATTTGGGGATTTCTTTTGTGAAATGAAGTCACATTGTCTATGTGAACAGCAGTCTATTTGGTGGTGAGATTTGGGTTTGAAAGCTAAACACAGGAAAACAGACATGCTTGGATGGTCTGTGGTACTAATAAATCTCTAGTGCTGAGAAATTACACATATATTTTAATTTCATTAGCTTTCAAGGAATGTTTATTGAGCACCTGCTGCCGAATGCTGTTCTGGGCACTGAGTGTGCAAACACAAACAGGACAATTCCAGTGAGATATGAACTCATACTGAGAACTGATCACGGCAGACAAGACCCTCTCCTGCTGGGAAACAGGTGAATGCAAACTCCCAGAAGCACAGGAGGAGTGGTTGAAGGGCTGGCTTCAGGGAATAATGTCCTGAGTGACTTGGAGACACAAACAGTGTGTGACAAGGAGATAACAAGAGCCTACTGCTACCCATGTTCTCACAATGGCCTCACTGTGCTCCAAGCAGAGCGAACACCACCCCACCACGCCTGTCACATAAATCCAAGATTTTGTAGGACTTCAGAAAAGATGGAACAGGAGCCCAGGATGACTCAGGTGACATGGAAGAGGGGGGTTCCTATGACATTAGAGAAAAGTCGCAGGGCTGTGTGCAGAATCATCGAGCTGGCTTGTATGCACCACTGTCTCATGCTGGAGTGTCATGCAGCCAGGCAGTGTTTTTTGAGGAACTCCTATGTAATTAGTGTTGGAACACAGAATTTCTGTTCTGTTGGGTTGTATGGCAACAGTGCCTTGCCAAGACATAGTATTTAAAGATGGCAGCATTCCTCAGTGCACTTCTCCATGCCAACCTCGTAGCTCACTCACTGTAAGCGTGGATCTTGGCTAAGGACAGGCTGAAGAAGTAGCCTTCAAGAATCTCTCGTGTGTGTGTGTGTGTGTGTGTGTGTGTGTGTGTGTGTGTGTGTGTGTTTCATAAAGCAACTTCCAGAACCTGGGATGGAAAGTAGGTGGGAAGCTGAGCCTTCTCTTTTCACCATTTTGACTTGTTGGGGTCCACTTAAGGAAATCTTTGTTCCCAGAATGCCTTGCGGAGGGCAGGGGAAGGGGGGGGATGGATGGTGACAAGAGAACTCAGAGGTTTCTGTATCCTTGTCTTGTGCTTGTCATTCTGAAATCTGCGCTTCATAGACGGCAAGTTCCTTTGGGTCAAGATGAGGGGTAGACTGAGAAGCCATTTTCCTCAGAGAGCACTCGAGGGGAAAGAGTTAAGAAAGGAGTGGGAGGAGTGGAAAGAATACTGGCACATCCAGCCAGGTCCTGCCATGCCTGGCTCCATCGTGGAGGGCACAGCAGGCCTCCTGGTATCTGATAAGGACTCCCAGGATGATCATAATAATAAAACCAATCACAACAAGAGTAGCTAATAATGACTGAGAGCTTATTACACTCTGCGCATAATAGGAGCTACCGGTTGTTCATCATCACCTCATTTGGTTGTGTTTCTTGTTTATGTTTTAGTTCTTGAAGTATGTGGATGAAAGAGTCATGATCCAGAAAAGCACATATGGATAATCTCTTTCTCCAGACAAGTACTATATATTTTTAGTATATCCTTATGTGTATATATATATATATATATTACACACACATATGCAAGTTTATACACTTACTCTTTCCCAATACTTCCATTTTTGAGAATGTAAATGAAGCATTCTGGACCCCGCATCCATAACCCATCATGCACTAGGATTGGGGTTCATTCCAGGCCACAGCATAAAGAACTCATCTATTTCTCCTCATTTGGAGAGAGCAGTATTATCTTCCATTGTGTGGATGAATATAGTTTGTTTAGTCTTCTAATAATAGCCATGGACAGTCTTTCCATTTTACCACAAATACAAATAAGGCTAGAGTGACACACTTCATGCTCAAGTATTTTTTTTTTTTTACCACTGTAAGTTCAGTCTTTTTCCAGCACGCATGAGAGATGACTTCCAAGACATCCACAAGTTAAGTGTTCAGGTGTATGTTCTACTCTCTTGTGTCAAATGAAGAAATGTTTGTGTGCCCATCCTCTTCCATTTTAATCATCTTCAGATAACTTTTAATAGCTAATGCCACATAAACCTTATGTAAATGATACTCACATTGCATTATTTGTGGGTAACAGAATCCATATAAAGTCTGTCCATGTCCAGTTCATTTTTTTCCAGAAATTTTTCCTTATTGTTATCAAGGTGATATACAGAGGAATTACAATTCCATGTGTCAGGTGATGAGCACTTGTCTCCCGTGTCTTCTGTTATCCCACTCTCTCCAAGTCCCACCCTGCCATCACCACCTGTGAGTTCATCAATATCCATTGAGTTCCACTGCTACGCTTTTCACCCTTTTTCCATCGAGTTCTATACCCTCCCCCCACCCTTCTGAAGATAGACGCTTGAATATAATATACATAAAGAATCATTAAAAACATCTTTAAAAGGAGCAGTCTCTTGTTTCCATATCTTGGAGTTTATTTCTCTCTCTCTCTCTCTCTCTCTCTCTCTCTCTCTATATATATATATATATATATATATATATGATTTTATATAACTGTTAAGAAGCACTTAGGCCTTGTACCTTTTGCACCTTTGTGGTTCTCTCCTAAGAGTATACTCTTTCAGTCTCACTGTGGGAATATGTAGATTCTTGTATAACTTCTTACATCCCAGTGTACTGTAGATCTAATTTCCACATACCAGAGAGAACATGCAGCATTGGTCTCTCTGAGCCAGGCTTACCTCCCTTAACATGATTTGTTCTAGTTCCATCCATTTCCCAAGCAAATGATTTTGATGCCATTCATGTTGGTTGAAGCTGTGCATTTGGGCTGACTAGGTGAAAGCCGACCTTGTCTATTTGCAAGACAAAATTTCAGAAGCAGAATTGCTAAGCCAAGGGATATTTACTTCTGTCATTGAAACCAATATTCCTCGGTGCCCTATGTGATGTTTGTACCCATTATGTGGTCTGAAATCATCTCCACTTTCCAAAGCACAATGGAGTTTTTAAATTCTGCATTGTTAATAAGTTAGCTGGAAATTTCCCCCAGTGTAGTTATAATAGATGTTTGCTTTGTTGTCAGAGTCTTTTTATATGCTTTGTTATTTGCCTTTTATTTTTATAGTTCTTTTCTATTTTGTTGTTTTATGTCTTCATTTTATTGAGGCTTTTTATTTTGTGTGTGCTGCTGCTGCGGTTTCAACTCAGGGCCACATGCAATTGCTTGGCCTTTTCACTCAAAGATGGAACTCTACTACTTGAACCATGGCTTCACTTTTAGCTTCTTTGCTGGTTAGATGAAGATAAAAGTCTCTGAGATTTGTCAGCCCAGTTCTCAGATCTCAGCCTCCTGAGTACTCTAGTGAGCTACTAGAGCCTGGTTGAGGTAAAATCTTGATATTTTGTGTTTTTCTTCTAATATTCCATATTTTTGTGTTTCTACCTTGATTCCATTTCAGGTTACTGTAGTATAAGCTGTAGACCTGTGCAGTCATTTGAAGCTTCTTATGAATACTCTGTTTTCCTAACCCCATTCATTGAAAATTGTTCTTCTTGACTGGTTAGAAGTGTTCCTTTATTAGACAGCATTATTTCACTTCAACTTCATACAGTCCTTTGAGGTAGCCCTTGTCTCCCATTGTATGTATGAAAAACAGGCCTGGGTTGTTGGATTGTTGATTCTGTCTCACACTGAGCCTGACTCTGCTCCAAGGGGTGCAACACTGGTTGTTTCTCAGAGGCTTGTCAGCCAGGAACTTGTATGCCAGCTCTGATACCCACATGTTACTGAGCTCTCGTCTCTTTGGAATTACCCTTGCAGCTACTCAAATATACATACTCATTTTTTGTTCATCTCCAGTAGGAAGGCATAAGCTTGTTTCAAGTTACAAACATGTATTAAAAAAACATGATAACATGAAACTTGAAGAAGTTAGTGATCCCTAATCCTTCCTGGATGAATGAAACACTGTGGTGAGGGTTGTCGGAACTTCCATCTAGACCATTCCATTCCATTTATTTACCTATTCACTCACCTACTTACTTATTTTTAACAACAAATCCATGCATACAACTGTGAGTGCGTTCACATATGTAAGATGGTATCCTAAATCATATTTTGCATTTTTTATGAAAAATGTTACCAATGACAGTGCATGTTACCATCACAGGACTCTACGTCACCTTTTAAAAATAGTTTCAGAGCACTTCCTAATACATTTATTATTGTATTCCTAGATGATTTAAGCTACTTACAAATGGTAGTGATGTGCCATATCCTGTTTTCATCCAGGCATGAGGATGAATGCTAAGCACTCACACTAACAGGTCAATCAAAATTAGTCCTAGATGCAGACATAGCAGAACAAGATACGAGCATTCTGGTCATCTGGTCTCTCCTCACTCTTCTCCAGAAAGGCCCACGAGTGTTGTGTGAGAAAATCCCTTGGGAGTAGGGTCAGGAATGGGGCAGATGCCAGCTCCCAGTGGCCTAAGAGATGCTCTGTGTCTGCAGGAGTTTGCATGGAGGCTGCTTCTGTTGCTGTGCGTGGTGTGCTTTGCTGACCCCACATAGCAGTGGCCTTCTTCTCTTGGAGACACAGGGGTGGTTGGTGATCGGGCCCCTACCTACACCCGCCAGCATGAGCCTGGCCTGAATTTCCTGCTCAAGATTACACTGAGTTTGTAGATTTCTGTTCTGAGTTCATTCAGTAGAAATCTTGCTACTGAGATGGCCTGAGCTTCCCCCAGGCCCACATTCAGGGCCCAAATACAAGCTATAGGGAGGGTGGTTTTATGTTGAGAGCAAGGAGCAGGGATTCTACTCCCCCCCCCCCCACCATAGCTACCCCATGAGCCAAACAAAAGAGCAACACGAGATAAATCAAACAGCCCTTCACTCTCCAGGAAAATGTCCCTGGGTTCCTGTTTTAAAGGTCTTTCTGCATTAAGTAGAGGGATTGATGTGTGGCATTTTGTTTAAGCTGGGTTTATACATTATGTCACTAGAGTCTGCTCTCAAATCACCTGTAGTTGACAGATGATAAAAACCTGGCAGTTATGACGTCCGGGTGAGGGGCAGCGCCTAGCGAATCTTTATGTGCTGGGTATCTGCAGATCACTAATTCTTGTCTTAGTTTTTAGAGCTTGAAGATCTGCTCTGTAGGGAGAGGGGAGAACACTCTGTATGTGTGTGTGTGTGTGTGTGTGTGTGTGTGTGTGTGTGTGTGTGTGTGTGTGTGTGCGTGCGTGCTAGTTTATAGTCACACTTTTTTTCCTCATTTTTATTTTTTGCCAGTTCTGGGCCTTGAACTTAGGGCCTGAACACTGTCCTTGGGCTTTCGCAAGGATAGAGCTCTACCATTTAAACCACAGAATCACTTCCGGCTTTTTTCAGTATGTGATACCGAAGAATGGAATCCAGGTTTCATGCATGCTAGACAAACACTCTACCACTAGGCCAAATTTCTGAACCCCCTGCCCCCTACCAATTTTTTATTAGTATACATTAGTCATGCAAGGAAGGGGGATTTCACTGTGACATTTTCATACACGTAGACAATGTATGCCCGTCAATCAGTCTCACATCCTCCATCAATCTCTTTTATCCCTATCATACAGCATTATTCTGTTCTTATACATTCATAGGAAATGCTTTAATCATAATCAAACTCCCTCCATAACCTACTCCTTCCATTCTCTTTTTTTTTACCACTTTTATACCATCCCCTAAAGTTTCTATTTTACATTCGCATCATTTATTCCTCTTAAGTCTAGATTCTGTATATGAGAAAGAACCTGCAATATTTATCTTCCTCACTTAATGTGTTAATTTCCAGTTCCACACATTTTTTCTACAAAAGACCTAATTTTGTTTTTAATGGCTCTATTTATCTGGATGTCCATTTATCTGAGTGGTTAATTGGAGATAAGAGTCTCATGGGGACCTTTCTGCTCCAGCTGGCTTTGAACTGGGATCCTCCAATCTCGGCCTCCTGATTAGTGTGGATTACAAGCACGAGACACGGGCTTAAATATTTTTGCCTGCAAATTAGGAAGTGTTGAAGTTCCCACAGTAAACGTACACACAGTGTTTTGCAAGAATCTTGATTTCTTGGCACTCTGACTCTGAAGCTGGTCCTCCTGTGAAACCATCTGGAATGCATTCTGTAGTTTCTCAGGGGAAAGCAATGTCTCCAGGCTTGTGCACTGACACAACCACCAGAAGAGAGTTGTATGAAGGCATTTTTCAGCTCAAGCCACAGGCCAGCTACATCCCAAGCCAGAGGCTGGTCCAGTCCCACTGCTGGTAGAACCGAAGGCATGGGTTCCCATCTTTGTGACTGCAAAGTTGAACCACACCTAGGTGTGGTGAAAGAGAGGAGAACTTATTCCCAGCAGCAGGTAAGGGGAGCATGTGGTCAACTCAAGCAAAAGAAACCCAGGAATTTTATGCAGGAAGCTCATGAATATTCATATAGGATCTTAGAGATGGGTACTTTTCTCAGCATGCTCAGTTTGAGGTCATAATTTAAGACCATGGTAGGAGACTTTATTTTTAGCTCAGGTCACAGTATGCGTGACTGAACAGTTAAAATAGGAGATAAAAACGCCTCTGGTCATGGTCAGCTTGTGTCCTAAAGTGGTAGCTGGAAATGAAGGGAAGGGCATTGTGAAGATGTGTTCATCTAGGAGTTTGTCCCTAACAGTGTCTGCTTCACTAAGCAGCGAACACCAGGGCTCCATGGATAACTTGCTTAGGGATGGCTTTGCTGACATGAGGCTTTGCTGACATCCCAGCAAGATGCAACCTGGAATTCTGGAAACAGAAAGTTTTGCAAACAGATGCCTGGCTCTCTTAGTCTTGTCCACTGTCGCCATTCCTCACTGTCACTGAGTCCTTTTGCTAAGTAACACAGGGCTGAGTCAGGATCTCTCAGCCTGGGTAAGAATGAAATTGTGCTCAGGTCATTCTGTGCTGTCTGGGATGCATACACAATGTCAGGTACCAAATAGCATCCTTCGTCCTGTCCTGCCCTTTGTGATAGCTTCCCCTGGGAGGAGACTGCCTCCATTGAGAGTCAGTGAATCACAGCACTGAGTTCTCAGCAAATGGTCAGGTAGTGAAAAAGTGAGTTCCTGAGCCTGAAGAACTGAAAAATGACATCTCAAGACGTCACTCCACCTGACATCAGAGCATCAATGTATTCCAGAGCTGGGGTTATAAATTGTAACACTGTTGCCCTGAGAGAAAGATCGTGTGTGCAACAAGAAATTCATGATCTTTACCTGAGCCAGGTGAATTTCTAAGAGGAAAAGGGATTCCCAGTTGTTCTTTTGTTCCTTTGCTTGCATGGAAAATATTTTCAAAGCACCTGTGGCTTTGCTGTTCTAGACACTGTGGAGAATACTGAGGTGAACACAAGCCCACATGTACTTGACAGGAGGACTTAAAATATCTCCAGATGTAGGCATGGTAGCGTGGTCTTGTCTGTCTGCCTAGAGGTGATAGATTAAGTTGACATTCTTGCTTTCCTTCCTGATATTATTACTGATGTCATCCATCTCTATCAATATCAATCTCAGCTTACCAGCTTTATTCAGCTAGACTTTAAATTCCAGGCCCTGCAAGTCAGCCACTAAAACACTTTCAGAAGCAAGGTGGCTTATATCTATTGTTTCTAGCTACTCAGCAAGCTGAGATCTGAAGATCCTGGTCAAAGGCAGCCAGGGTAGAAAAGCATGCAAAGAGATTTTTATTTCTCATTAACCAACACACAAAACTAGGAGTGGAGTTGTGGTTCAAGTGGCAAAACAAAATAATAATAACAAAACTAAGGGATAGCACCCAGGCCTTGAGTTCAAGTACTAGTATTGTCACAAAATAAAATAAAACCAAAGCCAAAAACTCTTAGCCATTTTGGAAATTGGATTGGATGGCATGAGGATTTTTTTATACAATATTGAGAAATTGCTGATCAGCATTTTTCAAGCCTAATTAGCTGTTTTTTATTTCTCTCTTTCTTTCTTTTTTCTTTCCTGGTAAATACTGAGGTCTTGGTGTTCCTGCATCACTTAATGAAAAAGGCTTGGTTCTGTCCCATTTAAACTCCTTCCTCATGGGCTAAAGTTGATATGGTGATTTTCTTTCTCTAAAAAGGTGGTTTTTGTTTTGTTTTGTTTTCATTTTAGGCTCAATGTGAATTCTTACCACAAGAACACATACATACGTTTTTAACACCCAGGGAAAGAAGTCTTTTTGATAAATAGCCCCATAAACGTAGGCAATTTTCTACATCTTGTTTGTAGCCTTTTGAAATTTACAAGGTTTCTCTTTAATACAATTGTCTATGCCAGCTAACAGGCAGTTTTACAGTCTGTTCGTATTTATCATTAGGAGAGAGAAAAAAAAAACAACCCTCATCTTACATCTTTTATTTTCCTAGGAACATAAATAATTCCAAATCACCAGCAGTGTCTTGGCCACTATTTGATTTGGTAGCTTGGGGGGAAATCACTCCTATTTTGCCACCAAACTATTATCTACTGTGCACATTTTTTTTTTGAGTTTTGAATGGCTTGGGCAAATTTCAAAAGTGTGCTGTATGGGTCTCGCTGATGTATGCAGGGATGTCCAAATGTGGTTTCTGAAACAAATGTTGTATTACTGAAATTCCTTGGAACTTTTGTACCTGAAGCTTAAGAGACAGGAGGCAGATTCTTATAAAAGAAGGGACGGGCAAAGAGTTCTCAGTGTCTAATGTTCTCTGACCAGGAGTGAAGCTCTGTCACTTCTGTGAACAGCTAACCATTTTGTCATACAAACCAGTTGTTGTTCCTTAGGGTTTTCTTCCCCCACTTGCACAGAGCTTTAAACCCAGAGCCTTACCCGCTTACTTAGTTGATACTCTACCACTTGAGCCATTCCTCCTGCCTACCTTTTTTGCTGGTTGATTAACCACAGAGATAGAATCTCATGAAAGCTGGCTTTATGGAGTGATTCTCCAGACCTCAGCTTCCTGAATAGTTCATATTACAGGTGTGAATCACTAGTACCTGAATGTAAATAGCTTTAAACAGTTTTGAAAAAGATTGGCTCCTGCTACAATTATAACTGACTAGGTATTTTTTTTTGTGGGTAATGGGGTTTGAACTTGGACTGGGCACTGTCCCTGAGCTCTTCAGCTCAAGGCTACTGCCCTACCCCTGGGCCTGGACATTCTCCCTGAGTTCTTTAGCTCAAGGCTACTGCCCTACACTTGAGCCAAGCCCCATTTCCCATTTTCTAGAGGTTAATTGGAGATAAGAGTCTCAGGTCCTTTTGTGCCCAGGATGGCTTTGAACCTTGATCCTCAGATCTCAGCCTCCCGAGTAGCTAGGATTATAGGCATGAGCCACCACACCCGGCTATATTTTAATCACTAAATTTTTATTTTACCTTTTTCTATTGCTGTTGTAAAGGTGATATACAGAGCAGTTACAGTAACTTAAGTCAGGTAATGAGCACATTTCTATTTGAACAGTGTCACCTCTTCCCTGGTTTTGTTTTTCTCCCAGTTTTTCCCTCTTGACCACCCTCCACCCCCAACAAGTTATAGTTCATTTCCAACATAGTGTCTAGAGAGTATCACGGCTTCTTTGTTCACCTTTTATTCTTCCATTTCTGTGCTTCATCTTATCCAAGCAGATCAATTTACACACGAGACAAAGGTACACAATCAAGAACAGGGACAAAGGAGAAAACAGAAAGAAGCAAAGCTAGTTTTAATGTGTTATAAAGTATAAAAACATAAATATCTACATCCTAGGGGAAATACCTCAAATATAAAGTGTGCAAAAATTATGTTTTCAAGCTAGGCCCAGGGGCTTATGCCTGTAATCTTAGTACTCAGGAAGCTGAGATCAGAGGATAGTGGTTCAAAGCCAATCCAGGCAGGAAAGTCCATGAGACTCTAATCTAAAATTAACTAGCAAAAATCCAGAAGTAGAACCATGGCTCAACTGATAGAGTACCAGTCTTGACTGAAAATTTCAAAGGACAGCACCTAAGTACTGAGTTTACACCTAGATCTGGTACACACACACACACACACACACACACACACACACACACGAATGATTTCTTTGAGGTTGATAATCTCATATTACCCAGGAGTCACTTTGTCCAGTTTTTTCTCTTGCATGTTAGAACAACAGGAAGCTAAACAAGATTAAGTTAGCTTTGCTTCCATGTTAAAAACTGGTCTGGAGATGAGAGATTGGTGGTTGATACAATGACACTTCAAAATTAGGACTTTTATCGCTGTTTGTTTTCTACCCTTGAGTGTGATCATGGAACAAAATGGTTGCTGGAGTACCACACATGGCAAGCTTCCTGCAGGCAGAGGAATCAAGACAAGCTGAGGTGTGGCTCAAGTGGTAGAGCACGAGCCTGGAACAAAAACAACAAAACCCAAGAAAGAGCACTCACAATTCAAGCTCCAATACAAGCACACACATGTGCCTGCACACATGTAAAATCTGCTTATTTCAGACACTACATGGAAACATTTGTGTTTGTGTGAGAGAGACACAGAGGAGAGAGAGAGAGAGAGAGAGAGAGGGAGAGAGAGAGAGAGAGAGAGAGAGAGAGAGAGAGAGAGAGAGAGAGAGAGAGAGAGAGAGAGAAAGTGTATGTGTGTTTTACTTGAGATGTTCTAAAATTTCTACTTAGTCTAGTTAGCAAGAATATTCAAAGAACAAGAATCCTGATTCAAGTTTTTTTTTCCGGATATTATATGGCAAGATCAGTCTGTTTAATAATATACTCTCTGCATTGTAATATTTTGTACTCTTACTAATATTCCTAGCTCCAGGTGTGCATGTATTGAATGAATGCAATACACCAGTGAATGAATGAATAAACAGATATGTCTGAAGTGAAGTAATCAGAAGGAAAAAGAGGAAAGAATTTATAGCTCTCAAGAACTCTCTCTCTCTCTCTCTCTCTCTCTCTCTCTCTCTCTCTCTCTCTCTCTCTCTCTCTCTCTTTCTCTCTCTCTCTCTCTGTCTTCTGATATTCTTTCCCCTTTGGCATTTTGATTGTCTTAATTCAAACTCAGATGTTCCTCAGTACGTTTTTTATCCTGTGCAGAGGCGATATGAAATTTACGCTGTCTGTCATTGGCTGTAATTGCTTTAGGACAGTCATCAATACTTCCTCTAGCGCCAGCTTGAATCCTCTGCCTCCTGCCTCATATTGGCTTATCTCCACTGAAATGCATGGTACCCACATTAAGGATGTGTTTTATTCTGTCTCCTTTGCTCAGTGACACCCAGAAAGGGATTGTTAAGTAGCAGAGAGAAGCCAGTGTTTGTAAAGCAATAAACATTTTCTTTATCCTTTTCTTCTTGCATGTTGCTGGCGATTAATTGTAAACTTTTGTGATGTTAGGAGCCATATAAAAAAGGCAATAAAATTGTTCCTGTGAATTGTGGGGCTTTGGGCCTGTGGCATTTATTTGTTTTGATGGTTATTTATTTAAAATGTATTTTTTTGCTTCCTTAAAGATCTAATAAGGTGGTTTGTGAGACCCAGACTAGCTATTTTTTTCTTATAAGGTGGCCAAATATTAATCTAAAGATTAATAAAGTTTGTCTGGTTTCCTGGGGGCTATACAAGGTACTCTGACTTTTGGTCAGACTTAGCTCATTCTTTTTTTTTTCCCAGAGAGGAAAATCTCTCATAATTTCATGAGAGCTTTATTGAACTGTAAGTGGAAGTTTGGGGCTTTGTAATTCATCCATCTAAGAGAAATAACCATTTTGCTGTTCTTGGTATATTGTGTGCTCCCAGATTGATTTGTGGAAACATTTGTTTTGGAACAAAAGGCAGTTTCTACTTTTTTTTTTTTTTAAGGTGAGTTCTTGGTAAAGTTCCTCTGGGTCAACATTTGATCCTCTGAGAATTTCAAGGCATTCAGCATTTCTGAAACATCATTGTAAAGCAAGGACTGGAGCCCAGTCTCAGTCCTGAGTAATGCTCTGGCGGTTCTTCAAGGCCAGAGCTACCGCTGGGATCCTGCAAGGCAACTTCACTATTTATGGCTGTGCTTATTATTTTTTAAATTATGGCCTATGTAGTACAAAAATATGCATTTTAAAAGCAACTAGTATGAAAATGTAAAAGAACAGACAACACAAAGGTTCAAATCTTTAGAAATAGCCACAGTCTCTCAATGGACATGAGGACCCAAAAGTTGAACAGTGCAGAGTGTGTGGGGACCAGGTGGGGTAGGAAATGGAGTGGGCAGAGAAGGGGTCACCTCATTCATCAGTGACTCCCCAACCTAACCAGACCCTGCCCATCTGAAAAGGAGATGCCACCATGGTCTGGAAAGAAGAGGAAATAGGCATAGTATAGGCTCTTCCCCCTTCCTTGTGTGGCACTAAAACACCCTTTTTGAAATGATAATGCATGCTAATATAGATTCTCTACATCTTCTACTCTCTGTTCCCCAAGTCAGCAGACTTATATATTGGTCCTCTCATTGCCCAAACATGTTGTTTCCTAGCAGGATCTTTATTTTCTCCTCTTTTCCATTTTATTCCATTGTCTGAAGCTCACAGTGGCAGAGATAAGGAGTAGGGAAGTAGCCAATTCAGAGTATATTGTAGGAGGGTAGATAAGAGGTTTTTTTTTTTTTTAATTTTGATTGCAAGCAGGAAAATCTTTCTTCTTATTGCAGCATGACTTTACCTAAGCTACCTGATATAGTTGACAAAAGTGAAATTCTCTGGGATCTCTTCATGTATTTAAACATTTATATGTTTATGAAATTTAAGCATGTGTGACTGATCATTATACATAAAAAGGTTTAGGTGTGCTGTACATAAAAAGTGGAACGTGGAATTATTACTGTAGGCCCAGGCTGTCTAGAGCAGAAGTATGTGGCAGAGGTGTATGAGACAATAGAAATGTGGAGTCAGAATGAAAATGTGACATACATGTAAAATACACATAGGCTTTTTAAGACCATAAAAAGTGCACAACGTCTCAATTTTTCTATTGATTCCAGGTTGTTAGATTAATGTTTAGAATCTATTGGGCCAGAACTAGAGACTATAGCATTGACTTTATTTCTTTGTGCTTTTGTTTTATAAAAAGAAAAAAAATGTGGCTATGGGGCCGGGAGCTTGGCCTAGTGGTAGAGTGCTTGCCTAGCATGCATGAAGACCCAGGTTTGATTCCTCGGTACCACATACATAGAAAAAAGCTGGAAGTGGTGCTGTGGCTCAAATGGTAGAGCTCTATCCTTGAGAAAATCCAAGGACAGTGCTCAGGCCCTGAGCTGAAGCCCAGGACTGGCAAAAAAAATGTGGCTATTAGAAATTTTAACTTGCATATGTGAACCATATTAGCTTTATTATTGGCTGGCTATGTTCTAGACCTTGAATCTGTTCTGAGCTGAGCCAATGTCTCCCTTTGATCTTGTGGAGTTTATCTCTAGAAAATAGTACAATATTGGTGCCTGGAATTAGGAAAGATGATGTAAGACATAAATTTGTCAACGGGAAATGTTCTTCTCATCTCTGAAGGTTATACAGGGCTTTAATTTTTGGAGAATTCCTTTTGAAGTGTGCTCACAGTTTCTGTAAGGTAAGGAGTAATTTGGTTTATAATATGCAAATCCTTCTGAAGTTTAGGCACTTGGCCCCAGAGAGTGAGTGAATTGTTTGGTTCAAAGTTCTCCAGCATCAGGCAAGGCAGTTTGTCATTCCATTGTACTTTCTGGCTCCTCTGGAGGGTAGAGAATGACTCTGGATTCCTGACAACCCTAATTTCATTAGTCACATGTTTAGCAAATGCAAATGACTCAGGCGCTCTAATAGATTATGTTGGGTGCTCGTCTCGAAATCGTTCATCTTTATTGATTCTTTTGACACAACACATTTGGGGTGTATGAAAAGCAACTTCCCCATGGACCACAGATTAATTTCCTTGAGAATCCACACACAGATGCCACATTTCTTTGTTTTTCCTGACAACCGCACCATGGGACAGTGAACCACTGGACAAACGTCTGTCTTGCTGGCTTAAGGCATTTCTATGTAGAACTTCCTCTGATTTCAGCTAGACACTCAGACTCATCTCTGCTGCTTCAGATTCCAAGTAAAAGATCCAGGGTTGAACACTAGAAGAGTTGTTACCACAACTTTTATTAGAGTTAAATTTATTTATGTAGTAGTTAAAATAAAAGCCCAAGGTAGGTGATCCAGGCTTCTCATATATGCTTTCAGTTCCTCAGGAACTCATCTTTCTACCAGCTTTGCAATTTTCTTTCCCATCATCCAAAGGGCTTCTTGAGCTCCTGCCATCATGTCCCCATGCCTGAAGGTAGAAGGTGGGAGAATAGCCATCTATCAGCAGGAAGAAAGCTAGAAGAAGGAGCTGTCCAGCACCTTAGGGCCTGGGGTCTGTCCCTGAGCCTCTCTGTGCTCAAGGCTAGCACTCAACCTCTTGAGCCATAGCACCACTTTTGGCTTTTTCTATGTATGTGGCACTGAGGAATTGAACCCAGGGCTTTCATGCATGCTAGGCAAGCACTCTACCAACTAGGCCATGCTCCTGGACCACGCTGCCCAGCTTTTAATGTGGATGGTCTAGAAGTGGCATGTTGTACTTAACCTGTTATTGGCCAGCTCTTAGACACATGGCTATGTCTATCTGCTTTTGGATCTAGCCTTTGTATCCTCAACAGCCACACGTTCCTGATCACAATGAAGATTCTCCAGACAAAGAAGAGGAAAAGAAATGATATGAAGCTGACTTTATCTTTTATCTAATGACCATTGAAGAGAAATTTATTTTACACCACCCAATTAGTCTTTGTCTTCAACCAAATGAGAGACATGATATCACCATTTTTTCACCAAGTTTGCTTTTCTGCTAAATCAAGATCCTAATAATAAGAATGATTATTACTCAGAACAGTTTAGGTGTGTTGGGGGCATGGATATCGATCCCATTGAAGCTCAGGGAATTAGCACTCCTATATCCCCCATTTAAAATTAATTGACACTTGATTTTGTGCTATTTCTGAGGTTTGAATTTAAGGACCTGGGTACTGTCTCTGAACAATTTTGCTCAAGGCTGGTGCTCTACCACTTGAGGCATAGCTCCACTTCTGGCTTTTTGGGTTTTAACTGGAAATAATTGTCTCATGGACTTTCCTATCCAATCTGGCTCTGTACTGTGATCCTCAGATCTCAGTCTCTCTCCTGAGTGGCTGGGATTATATGTGTCAGCCACCTTTACCCAAATTTTAAATTAGCGAATGTTGGAAAATTTTCCTAAGTCACAGGTACACAACAAAAGGAAGAACTGATGGAAAACTCCAGGCTCTGGTTCTATTCTAAATGGTGCTGAAACCCTCAAGCTTTTTGACCTTTTCTTGCACAACTGGTCTGTGTTTAAGGGCTGGAAATTCTCCCCCTATTCACCAACTCTGCTTTCTCCCTCTCAATGGTCACACATTCCTGGGTCCACAGGTCAGCAAATGTTTTATTATTATTAATAATAATTATTGTCAGTCCTGGGGCTTAAACTCAGGGCCTTAACACTGTCCTTGGGATTTCTTAAGGCTAGAGCACTGCCACTTGAGCCGCAGCACCACTTCCAGGTTTTTCTGTGTATGTGATACCGAGGATTGAACTTGGGTCTTCATGCATGCTAGTGGTAGAGTTACCACTAGGCCAAACTCCCAGCCTGCATATCCTTTTATTAAGATGACCTAAATAACCCTGCCGGGGCCTACCGGCAGCAAATTAGGGTTCCTGAAATAGGGGGCAGGGACTGAAAAAAATAGAAGAGAGACAAACACATTGGGTCCGGGAGGTCTGCAGCCCAGGTAAAAACTGCCGCCTGGTTTATTCTCAACTCCAGGCTTATATCCCTTCTTGAAACCAGGGAACTTCCAGGTGTTACATTCATATGGTAAACCTCAGGTCGTTTAAACAGAATAAGGCCAGAAAACAATAAGACAATAAAGCAATTGTCTGATGCAAATCAAGGTACAGTTTGATTCCACTCTGGCTCCCAACATAACCCCCACGCCATTTACAAGATCCCCTTTGTCATGCAAAGTAACATGTCTACAGGTTCAGGGGGGTCCAGCTGTGACCTGTTTGGAGGGAGACATTTTCCATGCAGTCCAGAGTGTGGCTTTCAGTAAGATAAACCTTACCCACCACAGACCAGTGCACACACATGATCAGGAGAGCAGGAATAATTCCGACCTGGCGATACTTATTCTGCTCTATTTTATGATTTCATTTTTAAGAAATGGTGGTCATGACTCAGCAAATTGATTTCATGATCCACGGCTGGGAAAAAATATATCCCTGCGAAACCCTTTCCATGTCTACTATGGTTTCCTCAATCTAGTCGTCTTCCTCTTGTGCAGATTATTGAGGAATGGTACCCTCTCAAGCCTTGTTCATGTTTTTCCACAGTCCTCCTTGCAGGTCCCCTAAGAATGAACTCACTGACTTCTTCTCCTGGGGTCCTTACTATGCATGAGCTGTCTATCTCCAGATATGTGTGTCCATATGAATACTAAGCTAATAAGCTGGATGAATATTTCTAACAGTATCCTTAAGTTCTTTTAAATATGCATGTGTCCCAAGACCTTTGAAAAGACTATAACCTCAAAGGTGGCATGTCATAGATCTTTGATCCACTGGTAATGTCTGAAATTAGGACACAATGTGAAATCTTACAAAGAACTGGCAAAGAACATCAATTGGTAATGTCTGCCATGGACAAACAGCCAGCATTTGCTGTCCTTAGATTAGAGGATGTCTTATCACAACTTCCATTTAGCATAAAAACATCCATGATAAGATAGAACTAAAGGAGAGCGAAGTAAAGCTGGAATGGGTTTGAATTTCAGGAAGAAAAGGGTGTTCTCTGTGTGGAGAACAAGATAAATTAGATATGGAGTCTTGTAGGAGGCTGGGGAAAAGGAATGATTTTTGTCATTGGGGAGTATAGGACTGGGAAAGATACAAATCACTTTCCTGGGCTAAAAGAATTCTTAGCTCATTAAAGCCTCTTTCTGCTTTCACAAACATTCTCAGCACCATAAAGCTGTACTTTATCATTTTGAGAGATCTTTGCATTTTCTTTGTTCCTGTTTTCTTACACCAGAGGTCACAAGCTCGAATGGATTCTAGGGGAAGACATTTGTGGGTGGCAGTGGCATCTGGAGTCAGGCTGCCTGGGTTCAAATCCTGGTTCTGTCACTTACCATGACCTTGATTTTGAGCTAGTAACTTAACCTATGGGACCTTCATTTGTCGTTGTGCCTGCTGATGTCTTCAGTTGCCCAGATGGTGGTGGCATTTGAGCTGAATGACCTGTGGATGATGCCTTCTCCCTTATAGGGTCTTCAGAAGGAACTGGTGTGGAACTTAGGGCTTTGCTCAAGTCTCACTTTCTGAAAGAGGCCTCCCTTGATGACCTTCTGTAAAAACTAGAAGCCCTTCCTTTCACCCATCCCCTGTCTTTGTGGTAATTTTCTCAGTATTTTGTTATATCTTGACATGGGGGAATTGTGCTTGTTTTTTGCCTGCCTGCTCAGTTTGAATGTCCTATTAGAGGAGGTTTTGATTGGTTTTATGTAAGGTGGTATCCACAGTACCTGAGACTCAATAAAACATGAAATAGATCCTAGACAGTATTAATTGACTGAATGTTTAAATACTTTGTAGATTTTAATAGAGGACCCAGCATGTGCCTGCCATCATGTCAGATCTAATACATAGAAAGTGAGTGAAGTTAGACATGGCCCCGCCATATTGGATTTTTATGGACGATAAGACAATTCTAAATGTATGAAAAACTGTATGATAAAGAGTCAGGGCTCTGGGAAGAGGCAGAGCATCGGATTTAATTTAGGCCTTCCAGGGGAGGGACTTCCATCTGTAGGACTGAGGTAAAGACTGTATCCGGGGCGGGACTGAGGGTAAGTAACTTCTTCCCGGCTGACCAACTTGGAAAGTTCATCCATCACTGACATCCTCGGAGCTGCTTTACAAATTGTGGTAAACTGTGTGGGTTCCAGCACCTCTGGGTAGTAGTAAGTTAGGAGCAGTATTTGGTGTTGAAGTAGTATTTATATCTCTTTGTATTTGGATACCAATTCTTGGGGTAGGTTGGGGTCAGGGCATGGAAATGGGATTTGAAGAGAATTAAGTGTTAAAGTCACCCTAGCCACCTGTTAGCAACATAACTGAGTGTTTCTCGGAGAGGCTGTCTGATGATGGTCATATTGACAGGGGACATTTGTGATTAGGCCGATTGAGGTGCTGTGGCTTCTCCTTGTGTCCCTTTCTGGTGGCTGTTAAGGAAACCAAGCCATCATTCTGGAGAAACAACTCCAGCAGCCTTGAAGAAGTCCACAAAGCGAAGAACAGAGGCACCCGACTAGCTTTAGTACCCCCACAAAGAAGCATCATTGAAAGGCTCTTCCTGTCCACGAAGAACTTTCAGAGGATGATGACCCCGGGTGGTGTTTTAAATCAAGTTGGTTCAAATTCATGAGAAACCTTAAGCCAGAACCACCCTGCCACCATCCTGTTGAGATGGTCTCTGATTCCCCAACCACCAACACTGAAGTATGACATTTGCTTTAAACTCCTAAGTTTCAGATAATTTGCTGTACAGGAAATGACCACTATCCATGCACGTTCGTTGTTACTACTCCTGTCTCAGCATCTGAACCACACTGTATTATTGACGGATCCCCGCTAAGTAGATAAAGGATTTGGGAAGAGATTTCTTTACAGTTTTGTGAAATGGACAGCATTTCCATGCATGAGTTTTTATTACCCAGAATTTACAAATATATTATTTTATCCTTTCATTGGCCCCTGAAGTTGTTATTATTCTCCCCCCTCCTCTCTATCTCTCTTCTTTTTTTGGTACTGAGGATTGGACCCAAGATGCTGCACTTGCTATGCAAAGGCTTTGACACTGGGCTACATCCCAGCCCTTGTTTCTTAGTTTTAAATGAGGAAAATGAATTTCAGAGGCATTAAGAAAGTGTATTAGCTATGGTAAGATATGGGAGATAAATAACTTAGAAAAGGTTTAGGTTGGCTCACAATTTTGGAGGCTCTGGACCGTGATTGACAGGTCCCATTGTATCAGGTCTCTGGTGAGACAGCTCGTCATGGGAGTGAGAGAATGAGTGAGTGAGCAAGAGATAGAGATAGAGAGAGGGAGGAGGAGAACAGCATCCCACAATCACCCTCAAAGATATGCTGCCAATGACCGAACTTACTTACACTAGGCCCACCCCCTAAATGATCTGCAACCTACCTGTAGAGCTGTAGGCTGGCAATTAAGTCTTTAGCAATGAGCCTAGGGATTCATTCAAGATCCAAACCATAGCTGTCAGTGCCAACTACTGGTCTCAAGTTTTCCCAGTGCAAACATTGCCACAGAGCTTCCTCACAGCGTGGCTGCTGGCACCCCCACAGTGGGTGATCTGAGAGATGGAGAGGCAGACAGAACTATTCCCTGCCACTCAGTCTCAAAGATCATGCATCATTACGCCCCATCTTCTAAAGGGAAATAGACCTACCCTGGGGATAAAGTGTGGAACACATGGGCCTTTGGGGACCACCGAACACTCAAACTGCAGTAGTATCCACTGGAATCTCATTACTTCTGTATAATAAAACTACATTTTAACTACGTTCCAGGCATTACCTGGAATCAGGGGATAGGGACAAGAATGAATGAGCTAGGAGTGCATAGGGGTTTGTCCAGGGTGTCTGGAACTTGTGTGTGTGTGTGTGTGTGTGTGTGTGTGTGTGTGTGTGTGTGTGTGTGTGTGCAGAGTCGTCGGGGACTTCAATGCCCTGAAACTACTGACTCAGCCAGCCTGGACTGGGCTGAGGAGTCTGCATGCCTGCTGCTGTGTCTGACTCGAGGCTCCCCTTGGTAAAGCAGCAGTGGAGGAGACGTTGAGGTAGCATTTCCAACTGCCAAGGGGACTTGCTGGGCTCTGCTCCTTGTTAGAAAGCTTTGGAGATCAGATTTCTTTGAGCAGTAAGTGCTGACAGAGCTGTAAAAGGACTGGCACTGGGGAGTTTCGCCTCATTTTGGAAGCAGTTAGCCAACTAATTTGGTTTAATCATCACGGGAACATGGAAACAAGAGAAAAGATGCACAGCTCTCGTTCACTGGGTTGTATTTCAGGCTGCCAGAGCTCTGGACCCTGGGCCTTTTCCCTGATACTCCACGAAGGATTTATATGTGGAATAAATATTCTCAAATCTTTATAAGGTGCCTAAAATATTTATGATTGTTTTAGTTTAGTTTGCATGCCATATTGCACCCTTACATTAAGCAGTTTTTATACCAGCAAGCTTTGCCATTAATCATTGCGGCTTGTTCCCAGCCATCTTAACGGAGGGGAGATCTATTACACTCAGCGACGAGAGCCAAATGATCTCATTTCTCCTTTGGCTGTCTCATCGAATGGTTCATAAACCTATGGCTATTATTGTATTAGCAAGACACATTGTGGTTCTCTGGTGTCATGTTGACGTGTTTATGTTTCTTTTTCTTAGGAGAAATCATGATTAAAATGGAATATTTCGTTCTCAGGACATTTTATAACAATTTTGGCCTGATGAAATTAAAACAGAGAGCAATCTGTCTCTAGCAAATGCAGAATTGGTTGAATCAGTGTCACTGAGAGGTGAAAATGATTTTGTTTCCCCTTTGTCTGGGAAATGATTTCAAAATAATATTTCTGGGGGTTTTGCTTGGTGAGAGTCGTTCCTATGGGGAGATGAAATACATGGTGCCATTTTTAAAAGAGGGGCTTTGGGGACAGGGGGCACAGCATTTGTTGTATTGTTTACCTGTCAACCCAGTGGGTACATGTCCTTAGGAGGTAATTTTAATGACATTTCAGAGTTCAATTTAACTCTGTAGCTTTGGTCTCACAATATAAGTAAGACTCTAAGATGGTAGATGCTGTTTTGAATTAATAGTGAAAGATTGAGATAGCACCAAATGGCCTGAAATAAATGCTGGTTTCTATTTGTTGCTTCCCTTGTAGTAACTTATAGTTAGAATTTCTTATGATAACGAACTCAGGTTAAACAAGAACCATCACAAGCACAAGCCATTCATCCTACTTATTTTTGTTTTGTGTTGTGCAAGTCCTGGGGATAGAACACAAGGCAGGGACAGTGTCCCTGAGGTTTCTTGAGCTGTTTTGTTCAAGACTGGTGTTCTACCACTTGTCACTTCCATCTTGTGGAAGTCTCATGAGGTTTCCTGCCTGGGTTGGCCTTAAAACATGATCCTCACATCTTCGCCTCCTGAGTAGCTAGGATTACAGGCATAAGCCACCAGTGCCTGGCTCTTTTCATTTTATTTTTTTAATTACATGATTTCTTTTTCTTTTCTTTTTTCTTGTGACATGTCAGGCAAGTACTCCACCTCTGAGCTCCACCCCAGCTTCTATCTCACCTCATTGATTATGGAATCATTCAGCTATTCTGAGAAAACAAACTTTTGAGCAATTTTGATCATATAATTGCCTTGATACTTAAAACTTAATTTTAACGGGGTAAAATGTTCATTGTGGTCAGTTTTTTTTCCCCTGAAAGGAAATAAGGCATTCTGTACTTCACTAAGAGATTATGTGGAGAAAATCAATTAAATTTGGAAGTCTTTTTTTTTTGCAAACAATTCCTTCACCAAGTCTCAAGCCCCAGAACCCATGTTTTTCTCCCATGAGTTGTACCCTACATCTGACAGTAGTTTTCACATGGATATCTCTGGTTTTCCCTATACTTTTGATTACCATAAGCTGATATGAATAAGCATGGCATAACCTACCATGTAAACTGGTCAACATGTCACCATTTCCAAAATGATACATTACTGATCACCAAGGGTAATTTGTATGCAATCAAACTGTCTACTGGGCCAGATCACCACTATGGAGTCCTCTCCCACCTAACCCATTGACAAGGGCATTTTTGGTGCATATGAAATATGAGATCCTACGCTTTGCTTCCCTCCCCCCTCCCTCCCTCCCTCTCCCCCCCCCCGTTCCTTACTTCTTTTCTTTCTTTCTTCCTTTCTTTCTTTCTCTCTCTCTTCCTTCCTTCCTTCCTTCCTTCCTTCCTTCCTTCCTTCCTTCCTTCCTTCCTTCCTTCCTTCCTTCCTTCCTTCTTCCCTTCCTCCCTTCCTTTCCTTCCTTTAATATTGTTAGTAATGCTTGCTAGACAGTAAGTTTGATAGAGAAAACTAGCCAAAGACTAAAATTCGGTATAGTTGATAAGAACTCAAAAGCTAGCCTAAGTTTTGTTTGCAGGTTGCAACCCTAAAACAGTCCATTAAAAATACATGATCGCGGGGCCAGGAGTTTGGCCTAGTGGTAAAGTGCATGCATGAAGGCCCAGGTTCAATTCCTTAGTACCACATACATAGAAAAAAGTTGGAAGTGGTGCTGTGGCTCAAGTGGCAGAGCTTTGGCCTTGAGAAAAAGTTCAAGGACAGTGCTCAGAGGAATCTAAACCTTTAAGCAAAAGGTCATCTTAGGGGATTCTGTTACTTTGCTATAATCACCCCCTTACCTCCATCCTTTCCTGCACCCCTTCCTGATCTTGATTTATGAGGCAGGAAGCTAGGCCAGGCTGACCCAGACAGAGCTATGAGTATTTTCTGTTAATACTCCCCGGAGTGGTGTTATAGGTATTACAAAAAATGATTATTTTGCAGAAAGCCTATATTTTTGGTGGAGACAATGCAGGCTACTGAGGGGTAGGCACATCTGAGGTTCTGGTTCACATGAATGAATCTGGTGGTTTGGACATCTCATTAGCCAATCAGAATCATCTTGGACTGCGCAAGACAGAAGCAGGCCTCATTCACATGGGGCCACTTCTTTCAGGCTGCTCCAAATCACAGCAGAACTTCTCCTTCATTCTGCTCTGTGGCAAGGGGAACATTCTCGATTACAAACCCCTCCCCTCTAGCAGTCCCCCAGATGGAGGTGTGGTTGAGTTTTGTGGTGATTTCTAAGGCATGAGGTTTTCTATGGATTGCTTTGTCCTCTGACAAGGAACTTGGAGGTCAATGGGGGCAGATAGAGACTTCCTTGAGTTATGTGGAGCTTTGCATCACAAGTCTGTAGTGTGGTGGTAACTCATGTGTGTTCCAGAGGGCTCCTTGTCATGTCACCACCACTACACCATTACCACACCTGTACCTTCAGCTTCTGGTGGCCATTGGGGTCTTAAGTATTGGTAAGAGAGAAGATTCTGTGTGATGTGGACACTGTCCTACAGATTGGCAAGGAAACAGTGAGTGTGTGTGTGTGTGTGTGTGTGTGTGTGTGTGTGTGTGTGTGAAATTGGTGTTTCCCTCAAGTAGAGACATTGTTGAGAACACTCAGTTGGATCTGTCTCTAAAATATAGCCTTTTTTTCCCCCCTGTATGAGTGAAACAAATCTCACTGTAGTGTAGCAGTGAAGACATGTGAGTACTTTTTAGGAACTATTTATTGGGCACCTATTATGTGCCCCATGCTGTGCTGAGTCAAAGGTGAAGGAGGCCTGGGCTTTGCCTTAGGATTGTTGGGGAAGGGTTGGTCCCTAATCTGCTCCATGACATGGACCTCAGTGAAAATTAAATACATATGCTGGTCTACTAGGAGGTTATTGGGGCACAGACATGCGTGAAGCTATCACCTCCTGAGATACCAATGCTTTCTGGAAACTGCTTGGGACTCTTTTTTTTTTCTGCCAGTCCTGGGGCTTGGACTCAGGGCCTGAGCACTGTCTTTGGGCTTTCTCAAGGCTAGAGCACTAACACTTGAGCCACAACACCACTTTTAGCTTTTTTCAATATATATGGTACTAGGGAATCAAACCCAGGTCTTCATGCATGCTAGGCAAGCAGTCTACCACTAGGCCAAACTCCCAGCTCCATTAGTTAATTTTATATATACATATACCAATAGGAGTATTCTCCAAAATAATAACACATGTAGTAAAAACATAAACACTAATGCGATTATTTGTTCTCAATAATATTCTGCATGTATCCTAAGTGCAAATGCTGTACTTTTTTTGGTATGCTAGCCTAGGTCTGGGTGCTATCCCTGAGTTGTCTGGCTGTAGGCTAGTGCTCATCACTTGAGCCACAGCTCCCGATTTAAGCCAAAGTTCCACTTCTGGTTTTTTGGTGGTTAATTGGAGGCAAGAGTCTCATGGACTTTTGGGCTGGCTTTGAACTGTGATCCTCAGATATCAGTCTCCTGAGTAGCTAGGGCTACAGGTGTGAGGTACCAGCACTGGACTGTACTTTTATACAACTGGCAGAACAAAGGAGGGTTGTTGGGTTTTTGTTTGTTTGTTTGTTTGTTTGTTTTTGCAGCAATGCCACTGCAAACACACAAGCTAGGTCATGACAATGGCTGGTTACAATGTCAGCAGGTGAGAGGACCTTCTCAGCTCCAATCTAACCTAACAGGATGGCCATTATGTATTCAGTTCATTCTGGCCCCAAACCTCATTATGCAGTACACAGCAGTGTGCACAATTTCTGCCCAGAGAATTGATTCCAAAACCAGCAAAACTCATTAACATAGGGTCACAAAAGTAACCGCTTATATTGTCAGTTACCAAAATATTTTTTTAATTCTAATGTAGTAGTCAGTACCATTTTTTAAATTAATGTATTCAATAACCATAGCTACTGGTAAGTGTGACAGCCTTTTTTCATATTAGATTTGAATATCTATAAAAACTAGAATGAGATATGAAAATACTCATTTCTATGAATGGCAAAATCACAGCTACTTGTTGCCTTTATAAGTGAGGAATATGTTCTATTTCAGTTAGATGTCAGTGAAAACTCAAGTATACGTTTTTATTGAGAAGCTTCTATTTACTGCTCCATTTCACTGAGAGCTTAAAACTCTTCTAAAAACTCAAGACTGTCATATAGGGAAAAATAAAGAAAACTTGAGGATCTGTTCTACTTTAAGTGAAAAATAAGAAAATGCGATAAGTAGAGACCCATAAGGTACTGGGCTGAATCCTGGACCAGAACAAAGACAATAATGGGAACAAATACAAAGCTAGAATAAAGTCTAAAGTAGGTGATAGTTTTTCCAGTGTCAACTCTGTGATCTTGTTAAAACTCCATTTTTAGCCAGGTGCTATAATCCTAACTACTCAGGAGGATCTGAGGATCAAGGTTCAAAGCCAGCCAGTGCACAAACGGACCTGAGACTCTTATCTTCAATTAACCTCTAGAAAACAGGAAGTGGAGCTTGGCTCAAGGGTAGGGTGGTAGCCTTGAGCTGAAGAGCTCAGGGACAGCACCCAGGCCGAGTTCAAGCCCCATGACCCACAAAAAAAAAAAATCCATTTTTAAAAGTAAAAATTTGGAATTTCTAAGTATAAAGCATAAACAGTTTTATATTTTTTTCCACTCTAAGCAACTCAATATTTTTCAAAACAGTGTGGAAAAATAAAATATTGGTATATGCTGTTTTTGGTCAAGTAAGCTGTTTATAATTTTTACTTTAGTGGATTTTTCCTTTCCCAAACATATTAATGCCTACAAAGTACATTATGAAAATGATTCTATGATATTGTTTTATTTTGTTTTTGGCCAGTTATGGGGCTTGAACTTGAGTCCTGGGTACTGTCACTGAGCTTTATCCCTCTACCACTTTTAGCCACAGTGTTGCCAGTGTTCTGATGGTTTATTGACAATAAGATTCTCACAGATTTTTCTGCTTGGGCTGGCTTTGAAATATGATCCTCAGATCTCAGCCTCTTGAATACCCAGGATTACTGGCGTGAGCCACCAGCACCTGGCTTCTTTTGACTTCAATGTGTTCCAGATCAAACTATGCTGTTTCTGGAGTAGTTACTATGTGGCCACTTAAAAACAATGCATGAGGGCCAGGAGCATGGCCTGGTGATAGAATGTTCACCTAGCATGCAGGAAGCCCTGGGTTCCACTCCTTGGTACCACATACCCAGAAAAAGCTGGAAGTGGTGCTATGGCACAAGAGGTAGAGCACAAAGAGGCTCAGAGACAGAGTTCTGGTACTGAGTTCAAGCCCCAGAACTGGCAAAAAGCATAAGAATAGCAAAACAATACACTATGAAAATGAAATACTGAACTTAATACCTAAATACTGTCGTGGGGGGAACTTAGGGGGGCTTTGAGCCCTAGAGCCTGCCTAATAGTTAGAAAAAGAGATGACAAATATTACCAAAGTTTTATAGAGCTATTTATACAAATTTGAGAGTTTTTTTCCCTTTTAGAATTCAAAGAGTTAAAAAGGAACAATGTTGTGTTTTAATTTCACCTTGTTGGATACCCCATCCAGAAGGATCACATTCTGCATGGAAGCAAATGTTGCCTTATGTGATTAATTTGTCTCATGAAGGAAATGACATAGAGGAATCATATCAGAGGATTAAAGAATAATGTTATTTCCCAAATTGTAGGAAGAGGTTTGCTCCAGCTAATGGATCCCTAACAAATGTTATTTAGTGCTCTCCGGATTTTGTCCCTTTAATTCAGTTGCTATTTCTCAAGCCCACTTTTGGGAGTCTGGAACAGAAAGCCGAAGTGGAATGCTCATTACCAAGGCTGTCCTTTGCCCCTGTCCAGTCCCCTTTCTGTGCAAGTGATCAAGCTCTGCTTAGTGGTACAATGGGTCTCACAGGTGCAATCAACCAGCTGTCAGCTCCCCCAGGAACAGGTCATATGCTAAGAAAAGAGCTTGACCTGGACTTTGGGTCATTTCTGGGCCATATTCCCTTGGCTGTTTTGCTTCCCACTGCCATCTTGGGAGAGCCACTGGGCCTGTAGCAGGTCTCTCTGGAGCAGAATGACTGGCAGGGCATACATGATTATTCTTTGTGTCAGAGCTGATGTGTGCATTACAGGTTGGCAGTGTTTGTTACGGTAGACAGTCTTGCTGTCTGCTGACCACATGCCAGTAGGCAGAAGCCATGAAAGCACTCTGCATATCCTGATTTTGCTCAGTTCCACCAACGAAGATTTATGGTTCCTGTTCCAGTACCATCTCTTACAAGCCAGGCCAGCATGACATCACGAGGGCAAACGTTCCAGGAACGACAAAGCTCCTCGTTCCTGTTAAAAATGACCACCTGGAAGCATGGCAGCTCTTAGTGTGTTTGGGATAGGAACAGCCAAGCTCCAGGCGCTGAGCCTTCCCATGGTCTCTTTCCACTCAGTGTCTCCCCTCTCGCCTGTGACAGCAGGTATTCACCAAAGGGACATGACTGATGAGGAGGTGATGGTGGTAATATGACAAGATTGCCCCCATGCTGACGTGAGAACGATTGGTGGTGAATGGATCTGATCTGCTACAGGACTTATTTTCTTGCGTTTCCTCAGGTCGGGAGTGGCTTTGGGAGAATGACATTTCAGGATGGAGCGTGGGGTAGATGAAAGGATAAGGAGTGATTTGTCCAGAAAGTGGGAACCAGATGGTAGGGGTTTAGGGAGCTGTGTCCCTCATGGTTGCTCTGGTCAGAGAATGTGCTAGGCCTTTCCATCCCTCTTCCATTTGATTGTTGTGTCTATCTCAGCAGCTAGGTGTTATGATCCTGATTGTCTAGGTGAGATCACAGAGATAGATCAAGGAAGCAATTTGACCAATGCCAAACAGGTCCCTTCTTTATCATCAAAAAGCGATGATGCCACCTACAGAAAACCATACCACTCCCGGTCTCCCATTTTTCTAATTTCTAAAATTAGGGGATTAGATCAGTTGTTTTGAACCTTTAAAACCACACTGCAAGTTGAATGGCTTAAAAACAGCAGAACTGTATTTGCTCATCTTTCTGGAAAGGCTGGAAATCCAAATCAGACATTAGCAGCTCTGTGCTTCCTCTAGAGGCTCTAGAGGACAATGGGTTCTTGCCTCTGGCAGCATGGTGACTCTGTGTGTTCCTTGGCTTGTGGCTGCCTCCCTCTTGTCCCTGACTTCATCTTTACATGGTCTTCTCCTTGCTTGCTTTTCCTCCTTTAAAGATACTCACTGGTCTAACCAGATTCACAATGATTTCAAGGCTTTTACTCATGCCTGGTGAAAATTCTTCCACTAGGATCCTGGTCTAAGGGTAACCATAAAGACATATTTTGAGGGGAGCCCCCCATTCAACTCCCTCTAACAAGTCTCATTTCTCCATTTGGAAATAGTAGCAACAGTTCAATAACAATTCTAGCTGTCCTTAAAATGTTGCCTCTCTCTGGCCTGCTACGAGAGAAATCTGTAAAGTGATGAAGTGGCAGCAAGCAGATTGTGGATTGTGGCTTTGACAATCACTGTGTCCCCGCTTAAATGCCAGCTCCTGTCCCAACACTGAGCTTACCCAAGTTGCACTTGTCTCCTGATCCCACAGCCTAAGCATGGCTTAGAAAGGTAATCCACAGAGCACATCTCAAATTCCCTCCTCACTCCTGCCCCCACCCCCAAGCTTGGTTTTCAGCATCGTCCCCTAGTAAGCTGTTCCTGTGAAAATAAACCAAGTTATCATTCAGAAAATGCTCACTGATACCCTCCAATTTGCATACCCCAGTGGAGGTTGCAAAGCCATTTATCTCTCAAGAGCAGCCTGCTGTGGTCCCTTTTATTTTTTTATGGGATTGTCCTTAAATGGCTGATTAGTTTGGGGTGATTTATAAACGCGTCATGCTTGGCAATTTCCCTCTTAATGATTGGACAGATTTGTGTGTGATTTTAAGCAGCCCTGGCTTTTTGTTGTTTTAGTGCAGTGCATCTGCCTTCCGTTCCTCCCCTCCCCCGCCTTCTATAGTGGCTTCACTTTGCCCCAGTCTCAGTCTGTTCACAAAGTTTCTGCAAGGTTTCACACTGCCTGTGTCTGGTCATCATTTTCCCTTTCATTCAAGAAAGCAAACAAACAAAACAAGACATCAAGGACAGCTAGTTTCTTCTTCTTTAGGGAACAAGAGAGAATTGCATTGACCTTGGGTCACTATTTATGCTTTTAGGGTCTTGCTCATTTCATTTGAAAATGAAAGAAAGGATACAGAATCTGAACCTCATTCTAACACAGGGTGATGAAACAACTAGCTAAGGCTCGGTGAAACTGCTGTGCCTTAAGCCTTCCACGTGTTAACTGCTGTGTCTACTGTGATATTACTGTGGTTGTGAAGCAGGCTTGAAAGGTGCGAACTCCTGGAGCTCTATGCTTGGGAACCTTTTAGGATCCACCTACAGAAGCTCACACTAGTCTTGTGCACAGGCGTACTCATCTGGGCTGGGTGTTAATCCAGCTTTCTGTGAAATACCCCATGCATTTGAAGTCTTTACATTTCATTCTGTTTTTCATTTTGCTGGAACAATAAGTATATACCCAAAGTCACTTTCCTATTTCTGGTTCTTCCTTGCTAAATGCAAGCTTCGTTCACTACTTTTTGCTGCTGCTTATGTGTCATTTAATTTCATGTTTAAAAAAAGTGTATAGTTGGCCCTTTCTATCTGTACATTCTGGAAGCCTGGCAGCTTTTTTGAGCTTGTTTTCCCTCTCAGTACCTTTCTTTTCCTCCCTTCCATTTAGGTTATATCTAGTGCCACGAATTCCCAAGACTCTCAGCATAAATTGGCAACTCTATTCTTTCCCTTCCCTTTGCTCATTTAGGTCCTGGCATTCTGTGTTCAGAAAATGTTTTCTTGTGTCCTTCTACTATTGATGTCTCCTGTTTGCTGTGTCCTTGTGAGTTTATATCGTTTTGTACCTTCACTGACATTTTAATGGGATTTTGGAAGAAAGCAGAAGCAACTACGTGCACTCCATCAGGGCTTTCCAGAAGCCTCCATTACTCTTTGTTAGGCCATCCTACAATCTCCCTATCTCTTAGAGAGCTGTGATGACAAGTGCGGTGACCGCTTTCTAGTTTGGTGGGTTTGGTGCATTACGATAGGACTGGTCACATTTATTGCTTTCAATATAGGTTTACTGAGCACCTACCACAGGCTAGACTAGATATGGAAGGAAGAGGTGACAGACATCTCCATGCTGAGGGGGGGAGAGGAGGGGTGGAAATGTGTAGTGGTTGCCAAGGAGACAGGCTAGGAAGAAATACAGAAAGCCAACAATGTCAGGTGGTCTTAACTACTCCGTGGAAAAGTTTCAAGGGTACTCATTTAGATGGGGTAGCGAGGGGATCCTGGGTAGGGGTGACTGTGAACCTCTTTTTTAATAGATAGAGGCCAGCTGTACTAAAGCTAGCGACATTAAAGCATGGGAAAGAACTGGAAACACAAAGCAGCAGCCAGAGTGAAGATTGCAGGTAGAAACTTATGGGGTCCAGGAGACAGGCACAGGGTTGCATGTTGGGGCGTGGTGAGGGAGGAATGAGTGCACCATTGGTGGTGTGGAGTTGGAGGGTGAGCAGGAGAAGGCTGTGTTGCAGTCTGAGCCAGGATAGGGGTTTGAATCCTAAGTGCTCTAGGATATTTGTGGTGGTTTTCAGGTTGGTCGATGAAGCATGTGCTTGGATTGCAAACCTGCCTATGTTCTTTCTGGAGTCCTGAGTAGACGTGGTGACAGGAGAGCTCAAGAGCAAGGCACGAATAAGGCTGATTTCTGGTGCCAGCTAGTCTGGGCGTATCCATGCCGCCTTTTCACCAGGCTTTTCCTCTGTGTGCAAGCTCTTCACGTCTCTTCCTCTTCTTGTCTCTTATCTTCTTACCAGTCCTATCAGATTATGGCCATATCCTTATATGTTCCTCTAATCTCTGTTCTTTTTTGTGGGGGGAGTGTTGAGATTTGAAATATGCTCTGCCATTTGAGCCAGATTTTCGAATAAGGTTTTTCTCTCTCTACCTCTCTTCTGTTTTTCTGGGGGGGGGGATACCTCCCCATAGCCACTTGTCCTCAGGTTGTTGGCCCAAGCTATACTTTCCCCCAAACTAAAGATAGCCACTCACTTAGGCAATGACTAAGGAAGCACTTATACATAACCACAGCAGCAGCAACATCAACACACTTTTCAGTGGGGAAGCCGAATTGACAAGAGCCTCAATGGATGTCTGCCCACTTCCCTGTGAATGACACTAAGTCCTGGGATGGTGAAAGCCCCGCGTATGTAGAGCCCTGCACATGGGAGGAGAGAGATCCTGCGCTGCCTCACACAGAGGGCACTTTGGGTAAATGGGAATGGGAGGATGATAATGAAGGTATAATCATGTCTCCGAAGGCACCGCTGGCAATTACTGTGCTAAGCCAGTGGCGCCCACCTTCATCTCTGGGGAAGGAGAGGTATTGCGGGAGGAGATTGTGTCTGTTGCGATCTCAGATACCTGGGGAGACCCTGAGCAACTGGTTCCCAGATGGCACCTATGTACATGCCTGCAGGCCAAAACAGAATATCAGGTTTATAAGAGGCCTGGGAGCTGTTCCCTCCTTGGCTTCTGTGTGTCAGGGCAAGGAGGATTGTGGCTTCTCCCTGCCACCCAGAGCAGTGCACAGTGCTCTCCCTGAGGTGTGCTGGGAGTTGCTTTTAGCACAATATTTATCTCACCACGTAAACCAATCTAGCTGGTTAGAAAAACAAGTTTTATTGCATTCTTAGGCGGTGCACTTAGCTGGCTGCTCTCCTATAAAGCCATCTGGATTTGACTGTAGAAATAACTTATCAGCATAAAGGCTGGGTAAATTGGATTAAGAAATCCCTGTGTGTTGAGAAAGTGGACAGAATAGATGTAGAAAAGGAGGAGAAGAGACAAAAATTATCAGGGAGAATTGGAGAGGTGGATGAACCTAGCTATGAATGCAGACTGACTGCCTCGCTTTAGATTCTAATTTCTTTTTTCATATTGGCTGTGTGGCTGGGGCAAGTTGTGTGACTTCTCTGTTTCCCAATTTGCCAGGATGGGGAAGTGAGTGAGGGTTGTGTGAGTGTTAAGGAACAGTGCTGAAAGCTGAGAATGCTGAGCAACTAAGTTACAATGTAAGGCAACTCAGAAAGTTGGGCTGTGGGCCCAACATTTGGTAGTAAGGTTAGGGAGAAAGGTGAAGTCCATTTAGGGTGGAATGGTTAAGCAGCATCCTGAAGCTCACTGATCTATGATGAGTGAGCCAAAATCTATGATGAAACCAAGACACGGTAGTGCGCCTCTGTAATCTTACCACTCAGCACTCAGAGAGCTGCCATGCAAAGATCAGGAGTTCAGTGACATCCTGGGATCCACAATGCATTTGTGACCAGCCTGGGCTACACAGCCAAACTGTCTAAACCACCCTCCAAGAAAACAAAACAGATAAACAACAAATAAACAAAATAAATACTACAAGACAATACATATAACGTGTTTAACATAATATAACACATGTAATATAGTAAATATAACATATAGCATAAGCACAACCAATAGTAAACAATAAAACAATCTATGATGAACAAAATACCACAGACTTTTTATTCACTATGTTGGCTTTGAAGGCAAGGCCTGCTAGGAAGATATTCTATCACTGAACCACATTCCCAACCTCTCTTGCCTTAATGATTTTTAGGATAGCGTAGCATCTTGTATTTCTGTCCTGGCTGACCTTGGATCAAGAGCCATTTATTTAACACTTCTTTCAAAGGCTTGTACCACCACAGCTAGCTGTTATAGCAGTTGTGTTTTTTTTTCTCCAGACAAGGCCTCTTGCTTTTGCCTGAACTGGACTTGAACTATGATCTTTCTACCTCCACTTCATTTGCAGCTGAGATTATAGGTGTAGGCTAGTACACCTCTCCACTCTCTCAAATATAAACAGAAGTATGACCTGAGGATACAACTATTCCAGTGCTGCCTCATTTTACTCTAGTGTTAAACTTAAACCTTCATTTGTAAAATCAGGTGGCCAACATAAGCCTATAATCTAATGACTTTGCTTAAAAACTTATTGCATGGGGCTGGGAGTTTGGCCTAGTGGGAGAGGGCTTGCCTAGCACCCATGAAGACCTGGGTTCGATTCCTCAGTACCACATACATAGAAAAAGCCGGAAATGGTGCTGAGGCTCACGTGGTAGAGCTTTAGCCTTGAGAAAGTCCAAGGACAGTGCTCAGGCTCTAAGCTCAAGCCCAGGACTGGCAAAAACAACAAAAAACTTATTGCATTGAAATATTTATCCTTACTCTTGTATTTTTTTTTCTTTTTGCCTTCCCCTTCAAATTTCCTGCCTAGTTTACTATCTCACTTACCAGTCCCTATTCCCAGCCCTGGGTGTTTTGTTTCTCTCAGAGAAACTGGAAATCATATAGTGACCTCAAAACTCTCCTGGCGACCAGGAGTTTCACCTTTAGCTGGAGGAAGCAGAATAATTAAGTGGACAGGACTTTGAGGTAGTGTGAGGTCTCTGGAATGGCTCCAAGGTCACCTTCAGGCTAAACTCAGCCTAGAAGAAAAAAAAAAGCAACAATCTGCTTTCACAAACTCTCCTTCCACCCACAAAGTGTGTTTTTGAAATGGAGCTAAATGCAGGTGGGAACAGAAGGGCAAAAGGGGAAAGAGATGCTAGATGGAAAATTCCAGACCCAAAGCTGCTGGTGCCTTTTTTCTTTGTTGTTTTAACCTTCTCTGTGTTCTTCAAAAGGAGGCATTTGTCAGTGGAACTATCAACTTTAGTGCCCTGTGCCTTTATGGCTTTGAATTTAATAGCAAAGACATAAACATATACTTTCCATCCATTTTCACCGTTCCCCGCTCAGCTCAGACAACAGCAAGGATTATCATAACCCTTCTGAGGGAGCCATTACCCGGCCTGCGGTTTATCCTTGCCCTCTCAGAGCCATAAAGGATTGTGCCTCAGTGTGCAGAGATGTGCCATTACCATGTCTCAGTCATCACCCACGGCCCCCACCCTGTCTGTCCCATTCGTTCACAGGAATCCGTGTCCAAGGCTCGAAGCCAGCCTATTTACCCTTCCCCTGACAGCTGTTGATAAGCTGCAGTGAATGTGTGCGAAACACAGGCTGGGAGTTAACCATTCTGAAGGGCAAATATGTAAGAGATGGCCACGAAACATGCCATTCTTCTGGTCCTTTGGCTCTAAGGGATGAGTGGTTTGGCTGGATTTGAGGCTATGGAGTTGTGGAAACTGCGCTGACTGGAGAGGGAGGGAGGGGACAATTCCACTCTGTCCTGCTCTGTTCCTGTCCTGCTTCTTTCCTGTGTAAGTCCTGTTCTTTCAGACTCCAGGTTGCAGTCACCTCCTCTACCCCCTCCTGCAGCACAGCTCTAGAACTTTCTCTCCTATCTTGTAGACTAGGAAGGTAACATTGTCATTGTCAACAGACCCACTGGAAACCTTCCTCTCTACTGTTCATCAAATTGGAAACAATTTGCTTAATGCCTGTCACCCTTGATAGGTTTGAGGCCCCATGAGGACATGCCACATGGCGCTCTCTCTCTCTCTCTCTCTCTCTCTCTCTCTCTCTCTCTCTCTCTCTCTCTCTCTCTCTCTCTCTCTCTCTCTCTCTCTCTCCCTCCCTCCCTCCCTCTCTCTCTCTCTCTTTCTCTGCATGACATACCTAGCACCTATCCAAGCACAGACATAGAACTCCATGGGTACTTGATAAAGATGTGATAAAGGGAGGGATAAGAGGAGAATAGAAAAGGAGAAGGAAGAAGGGATGATGAGGGACAGGAAGGAACAAAGGAAAAAAGGAAGGTAGATTTTCCACTCCGGACTCCCAAGACAATGGCAAGAGAGGAGGAAGAAGAGGAAATGAGGAAGGAAAAGAAGAATTTTCCAATGAACTCTTCCATGGCAGCAGAAGGAGGTGAGATTTGAAGATCACAGTTTGAAGCCAGCCCTAGTGGAAAGATCTGTAAGACTCTTAGCTACAATGAATGAACTGAAAGCCAGAAATGGAGGTGTGACTTAAGTGGTAGAGCTTCAACCTTGTGTGGCAAAGCCAAGTGAGAGCAAAAGACGATGAGTTCAAGCCTGAATACCCTGATGAAGAATAACAAAGCCTAGTTAGCTGTGACTTTTGCAGCATTAAACTTTGTACTCTAATGTTTTTCTTTTTTCTTTTTGGCCAGTCCTGGGCTTGATCTCAGGGCCTGAGTACTGTCCTTGGGCTTTCTCAAGGCTAGAGCTCTATCATTTGAGCCACAATGCCACTTCCAGCTTTTTCCATGTATGTGGTACTGAGGAATCCAACCTTGGCCTACGTGCATGCGAGGCAAGCACTCTACCACTAGGCCAAACTCCTAACCCCAACTTTGCACTCTAATGTTTTTGTAAACTTAATTCTAATTTATAAATCTCATTTTTTAACAATCTTATTCAAAGAAACTTTATTTACAGTCATTAGACTTAGCTAATTGAAGGTCTTTCAGATATTTTATACTGTATTTATTAGTTAACTATATTCAATTTCCTTTTTAAGAATGCCAATTGGTTTTAGCTGGCTGTTTTCTAAGCTTTCTATGTATTTCAATAATTCTTACAACTCTAATAAATTAAGTCATGTCAACATGGGGACTATTAAGGATTCTTAAATGTTGCACTATTATTTAAAACTAGTCAGATTGCATGTTAAGTATTTCAAGTCTAAACCAGTTACTCTCAGACATATTTCAAGCTGGAATTCAGAACAGTGATGGATTAACTCCATCAGGCTAAATTCCCTTTAAAAATATAAATTGTAAGAAAAGACGTGAGTTGATTCTCTAATGCAAGAAATGCATGTGGGTATTTGCTGCTCATTCAGTCCTTTCCATAATTCTGAACCTTTGTTTTAAAGAGCTACTTCGCCAGGAAACAAATGCCACCTCAAAAATGTCATCTCAGAAAGCAAATGTGTTTGATCTCATTTTCTTAGTGTTTCCCAGTGACATTCACTAAGATGTGGATGCAGATGAGATTCAGATCCTGGCCCTGCTGAAACAAGTCTGGGTTTCAGGACTCAGTCCTGTCCATTCCAACTTCAGGGATTCACCTATACCCAGGCTGCGCTGGGCTTTGACTATTTCTGGCTTTTAAGATACCTGAACATGGAGGAACTTCTCCCTTTGACATCATACAGGGTTTTCTGTTTTGTACATTGATGTCCTTACTGACACAAAGTGCTATCAGACTGGCTTTTGTATATTATCGGGCGTATAAAATAGTGTTTTCCTCAGCCATATGTTGACTTGCTGTCTTTTGGTATCTCAGAATTTGAATTCATTTGGAGATGGAATCTTTATGGAGGAAATAAAAGTGGTTATTAGAATGAGTCTTAACTCCATGACTGGTGGTTTTATAAAGACAAGGGAAATTTGGACACAGAGAAGGTCGAGCATGCAAAGTTGTGATGTGACATCAAAGTACAGAGGTGGAGTGATAGATCTATAGCCAAGGACCTTCTAAGACTAGCAGCAGCCAGGAACGAGGCCTTCTCTAGCTCTAGCAAAAGGGAGCATAGGCCTGCTAGCAACTTCATTTTGAACTTCTGGCCTCCAGGATAACAAAGCAACACATTTCTATGTTGTAAGTTACTCTCTTTGTCTATGCTCTTATGACTGGGGACACAAATTCAAGGGTCCACAACAATTTGTTTCAGTCAGTGGGAAGGGCTTTCCTCAGCTGCAGAGCTCACCATCTCTATCTTGCTTAGTTCTTTTATGTCTGTCTGTCTGCCTGTATGAGTGTGTGTGTGTGTGTGTGTGTGTGTGTGTGTGTGTGTGTGTGTCTGCATGTATTTGATGCTAGTATAGGGATTTGCACTCAGGTCCTTGGTACTTGAATCGAGTTATGTTTCTGACTTTTTGCTTGCTAATTGGAGAGAAGTCTCCCATGAGACTCTTTCCTGCCCTGGCTGGCTTTGAGCTATGATCCTCAGACCTCAGAGTCCTGCGTAGCTAGAATTACAGGTATGAGCCACCTGTGCCTGGCTCTGGTTTAGTCCTTATCTCACTTCTTTTGAAGTTCTTGTCCTGCCTGCAGTTACCTGCCCCTTGGGTGTTATGCCAAATACCACCTTCTCAAGAGGCCTTCCCTCACCATCCACTGTAAAGTAGCAGCACTGACCGCCCTCCTTCAGGACCTTACTGCTTCATGGATGTCTTAGCACTGCATGCAGCTTGAAATGGCCTTGTCCTGTGAGTTGCTAATCTGGTAATCACTTACCCACTGGGAAGCAAGTGCTCAGAGGTGAAGGACGTCCTTCTACGTCTAGGACAGGGCTCAGTACATGATGAACATGGAGTACACAAGTTAGCTCTCTCCATGCTGTCCTCATGTCCTCACTAAGTTCTTCCTTTCTCCTGCCACTGTCCTGGAAGATCTCATTGCAAAATTCTTGTTTTCTTTCCTTTTTATTTTTCTTCCTCCTCTCTTTCTATTTTCTTAGAAGTGGGAAATCTACTTCCCTTCCTTCTTTTGTTCCTCTCTGCGCCTCTTCATCCTTCCTTTCTTCTTTCTCTTTCCCTATCCTCCTTCTCCTTATCCCTTCCTTCCTCATATCTTTATCAAGGACCTACCCAGTCCAGTCCCAGGTATTAGGCATGTCATGCTGAGAGAGAGAGAGAGAGAGAGAGAGAGAGAGAGAGAGAGAGAGAGAGAGAGAGAGAGAGAGAGAGAGCACGAGCCAAGTGTTATGTCCTCATAGGATTTCAAGCTTATCAGACTTTAAGCAAACTGTCTCCAATTTGATAAATATTCGGGAAGGTTTCAAGTTGGCTATGCCTATCGACAATGTTACCTTCCTTAGTTTTTAGTGTGTGAAGGGGGGAGGTGGGGAGTGAGAGAGTTCTAGAGCTGTCTAGCTTGGAGCTTAAAAGAGCAGAATTACATGGAAACATGGCAGCATGGGATTCTAGAAAAGGAAACAGTATATGCAAAGATGCAGAATAGGAGAGAACAGTCTGGAACAGGACAGTTTGTGCTTGGGCTTTTTTTTTGTTGTTGCCAAGGAAAGAGTTTCTTCTAACACTCAAACTCTGGATTGTCTTTTCTCACAACTGGATGATGTTTGGATATGAAATATCCCCTCTGCCATGGGTTAAATATTCAGCACCCCCAATGGTGAAAGTATGTTGGGGGCTTTAGATGTTCAAGGAGGTAGGGGCCTCGGTAGAGGAAGTAGTTCTTAGAGGGCAGGTCCTTGTGTTGTTTTGTCACCAGCCTCTTTCTGTCTGTCTGCTTCCTGTCAGCCATGAGGTATAGAAGTTTCCTCTACCATAAGCTCCGGCTGTCATGTTCTGTCAAACTGCACAGAGTCAAGCAACCATGAACCCTCTGAAACTGTGAGTCAAGTATTTCTTCCTTCTAGGTTATTCTGTCAGGTACTCTGTCATGGACATACAATGTCTAATACTGAATATTGGTACAGCAGTAGGGTTGTGCGGTGACCATATATGCTATATTCTGGAAAAGAAATTGTCTACAGTTTGCTCATGTCCTGAGACTTTGGATGAGGTTGAATTGAAAAGGAATGAGCTGAAGGATTTGCTAGAAGATAGTTCAAATTTCAACACAACAAAGAACACATGCCATGGCATGGCGATTGCTGGCTGCTTTTAGCCAGGTTTACAAGCGAGAGTTGGTAGCAAAAAGCTAAGTGGAAGGATTTAGGAAATATAGTTTGGCCAGAAAGAAAACATAAGGAGGGCATGATTGTTAAAGATAGTAGCACCATTAAGAAAAAAAACCCAGTAGAGTACTTTGCCCTGGGATAATATAAATGAGGCTTATGGGCATTTTAGAAATTTGCAGCCCTCCCATCTTTGGCTGAAGGTTTGAGGAGCAGCATAATAGCCTGGGGAAGTGCCACCTAGGAAAGTGCTTTCCTGGATTCAGTCCCTTGGCACTCAGAGGCCACTGCAGGTTCTGTCCTCGGGAACTCAGATAGGTGGTTGAATGGATAGTGACCCTTGGTGTCACCTGTTTGGTGTTGATTTTCTAGGAATGCAGAATACTAGAGAGATGAAGTTATGGAGGCTTCCGCGGAGATATCAAAGGCAGGTCTGGGAAGCAAGGAAATATATAGTGATGTCAGAGTCCCTGCAGATAGCGCCTGAGAGAGCAAAGCCTGAGCTCCAAGGGTGACCCCAGGGTGCTGGAAGTGCTGAGGAAAGCTGCAGGCAGTAAGTGGAGCCAGGCCCAGAGAGAGGCCATGTGGGCCACAAATGGCAGGCGACAGCAGTGCAGCTGTCCAGGGCCAGTGGAGCTCACATCACAATGCCACAGGGCCCCACTGCTACACATAGAGCTGCAAGATTTAATGTTCTTGCTACTGGATTTTGGTTTGGCTTTGGCCCCATTCCTCTTTGTTTTGCCAGCACCATATCCATGTGGGAACAAGAATGTTGACGTTGATCCGTTCTATTTTAGAGCATATAACTTTATTTTTTTATTTTTCCAGGGGCTCACAGATAAGAGTTTGCCTTGAGTCACAGTGAAGACTCTGGGCTGTGATTTATGAACCATATTGGCACAGTTAAGACTGGGGACTCTTAGAAACAGATCACATGTATTTTGTATTCTGAGTTTAACATGAGCCTCTGGGACCAGGGTTAGATTTTTATGGTTTGATTGTGAACTGTACCACACATGTTGCTGTCTTGAATGCTTTATCTTCAACTGGTGGCACTGTTTTGAGAGGCCTGAAAAACTCTAGAATGTGGGACTAATTGTAGAAGTAGGTCTCTGGAGGGACATGTCTTTGAAGGGCATGTTTTGCTTGACCTTTTCCTGTCTCTCTCTCTCTCTCTGCTTCCTGTCAGCCATGAGGTGAAGAAGCAACATTGCTACATATTCCCATCTCCATGTTCTACTCAAACACATGGAGCCAGACAACCATGGACCATCTGAAACCAGGAGCCAAGAAAAGGCTTTCCTTCCTTCCTTAAGTTACTGTGGTTGGCATTTTTGTTGCAGTGACACGAAGTTTGACCAAGCCATCCTGAAGATGGTTTCACTCCAGATGTAAAATGAGATTGCTATTCTGATTTGAGTTGACCAGTGTGTAAAAATGGTTCTGCTAGGGAAGTTTTTACTAAAGTATTCTTTTAGTAATAGACACTAGCAATCATTTAAATTCCCATTCTCCTAGCATAGTTGCATATAGGGCATATCCTTGTGGTGTGGTGCCATGGAATTGTGAAAAACAATTCTGTTAAACTATCTGAGATGTCAGAAATATCCCCTTCCTTAGGGAAAAAATGAAGGTTATGGGAAAGACAATTTTATTTTTTGTGTATGAATGAATAGGATACCGTAGTTTCCAAAAAATGTTTTGTCAAGTATTTCTTGTGCAAAAAAGTATGTATCTTGCTCTCAGTTTAGGCATGAATGGGAAAAAAGATTGCTTTTATAGACAGTTAAGTGATCACTTTCAGGGACATAAAGACTGTGGTAGCGTGCCATCTTGCCATCTCTCTGACTTGCCACTAGTTCTAGTCTTGTCTCTGTACCCATACATTCACAGGATTATTTAAAATTGGGCCCACAGCTACTGAGTTCTCAGAGGGCTGTAGAGAAAGGATACAGTATCAACTTTGGAATGAGTCTTGAGTCCTTGCTGTGTGTTTGTGTGCCTTAGTACATATCATTCAGTCCTGCAAAGATTATGTTCTTACCTGTACACAGATAAAACCCCTGGAGTGTGCCTAAGAGCCAAAAGCACATAGTAGATACTTAACTGCACAGGACTTGCTACTGATGTCATTTCATATCATGCTGCCCTGGGGACCATATTCAAAAGGGGATGGTGTACAGATAGTGTAAAGCATTGGATGAATTATTCTTCTTTCTTTTCCAGGAGACCTCTACATGTGGTTAAGAATCATTCAGCCTCACTGAGCTATGTTTCTTTAACTTTAAATTGAGAATCTCCAACTGCAAAAGCTTTCAGACCTCTAATTCTGTGTCTGCATGGTCAAAGGACCAGATAAAGCCCATATGACCACCTAGTTCAGACTTTCAGGTAGAGGCCAGTTATTTCTGTGCCCTAGGCTAACAGGAGCTTTGGGGAACACTAATAAGAAGGGATTCTTTTCTATTTGCTTTCTGATCCTGTTGTACCAGCTGACAGGCCAGCAGAAGGCTGTGGTCAACAATTGATGATCACCAAGTGCCATGCTTTTACCAGAAAAGCTAATCACATTTTAAGCTCTTTGAATCTTTCTGCTTGTAAAAATTGGCTTGCTTTTACTACCTAACAAATCTTGAAGTAATAGTGTGTGATTCTTTGGGGGGGTAGTAGACATGAAAGAAGATTCTAGAAAATTCCAGATATTTCTGCCCTGGTCAGGGGACTATTAGATAAAAGTTGCAATGGCTGACTTTGCTCTAGTTCACTCTGGCTAGCTAGATATTGGTGGTTTTTTCTTGTGTTAGCCACCACTCACAGTCACTACCAGCCTTGGTTTCAGAGATCAAGATTTGTGAAATGAAATAGGTAACTAAGAAAATTTACAATGCAATGGATGTTTTATTTTTGGGAGACTCATTAAGTTATTTCACGAGTCTCCCAAAATAAAACAAATTCAATAATTGTTTACGGAGTCTCAAAGGTTAAATGGTCAAGAGACACTTTTTTTTTTTCACCTAGCAATTCCAATGGTTTTGTATTCTTTTCAGAATAAGAAACCCTGGTAGATAGCCCTCTTTAGCATCTTGGCCGACTAATGTTCTGAATATATTCCAACTGAGCCCTTCCTTGGTCCCTTGAGTAGAGCTGAGCCCCAGATGCGCTGTGTTGAGAACAGACAGCAGTTGCAGAAGCTTGTGGATTTGACTTTCGTTTCCCCATGCCCTGCCTGGCTAAGGGCCATCTGTCTCATTTCTCTTTGGCTCCAGAGGGATGTTCTTGCTTCTGTTTCTTAGGTCTTCCAAAGGCAGATGTGTTGGGAGTAGATCCAGCCTCTTCCTCAGTCTCATCTGTTCCAGCAGCCCTGAGGCAGGCAGGTGGACAAACCCCTGCTCCGTCTCCTGTGACCTTCTCACTGGGGAAGGGAGAAGCTCTGTCCGCTTCTTCCTGTCCACACCTACTCCCAGTCTCTACTTCCTCAGACCCTACCAAGTACTCTACCCATCCTCTGCCAAGTACTGGTCTGCAAGGGCATAGAGGGGTTAGATAGATTTGAACCTGGCTCTGATTTGATTTAAAAAAAAAAAACAGGGACTCAAAAGGGGAGACAATGAATATATTTGAAAGAAACCAAAAAGAGCTCTCTGGAACAATAAACAGATCCTACAGCAGACGTTCTGGATTGTTCTGTGTTTCAGTGTTGGTTTGCTGGTTTTCTGGGGAAACAAGGCAACACATGGGGTGGTTTTGACCCAGAAATGTGTTCTCTTAGTTTTGAAGCTTAGAAATCCGGGTGGAGGTGTTGGAAGGTCAGGGGAGGCCTGGGGGGGGCGGAGGCGGAATCTGCCCCTTCCTCTCTTGCACTTCTGATGCTGAGGCCCTCTTGGCTTCTTGAAGAACTCCCTCCATCACACCCCCATCCCTACACTGTTCAACTAAGGCTTACTTGAATGACCTCATTTTATGTTGTTGACCACCATTAAAATCCTCTTTCCAAATCAAATCCCCTTCTGAGGCCCTGAGCAAGTGGTTGCTAATGTTGCCATTTGGGGTGGGGGTGAGGGGCAGTTCAACCCATACCACTGAGTTTTAGGGAACGGCAGAATGGTGACCTTGGCACAATGTGTCCCATGCTGTCTTTGTGGAACCTGCAGGAGGCGCAGGTAATGGCTGTGTGGCAGAAAGAACACCGTGTGTTTTGGATAATACTTGAAACTATTTTGTGAACTCACCTATTCTGCAACAAAGCTATGCTCCTGAAGCGAGCCCAGCATTTGAAGGCCTCAAGAGAAAAATGGCGCTGCCCTCTCAAGTGAGACTTATGGGATGGCTTGGGAAACCAGCTTTGTTCCCACCTGTGTACACAAATTGTCACTGCTCTTCCTGCATCTTGACATGGTTATACCATGTCATCTTCCCCAGACTCCAGTTGACCCAATATCCCACCGATTTGGAGATTTGCCCATCTCTGTTACTCGTTATAAAACAACTCTTTATACTCTTCTCTTTTTCTCCCCACTCCATCTATGCTTACATCAGTATCTATAAATATGTTGTATGTAACACATACACACACACACACACACACACACACACACTCTGCTGGGTTTTTTTCTATTGGTTCAGCAAACCATGGCCCATGAGACAAATCCAGCCTGCTGCCAATCTTTCTATGGCCCATGAGCTAAGAATGCATATTTATAAATCAATTTGAAGATAGAGAATAATGGATTCAAACTCCAAATTCTTTTCTCATTAATGAACCTATTGTTAAAAACTGTACTTCTATACTTGGTAAAAATCAAGGCATATACTTGTGAAACCAAAGCATCACAGCCTTGGTTTTTTCTTTTCCTTTCTTTCTTTCTTTTTTTTTTTTTTTGGTCCACATATTTATTATTTGAGTCTTCCCCCCACCAAAAAAAGTTGAATCTGCTATAAGTGAAAATATTATGAGCATCTTAAGGATATCAACATCACAATATATTTGCTCTTTATAACTTTAATAACTTTCTATTTCTATTCTACAGGTATTTTAAAACATTAATGCAATACAGTAAATTTTCCCAGTGGGTGTAGTTTAGAACAAAGCTTACTTCTCTCCTTATGGATGGAGGTTAGTGCAGGGGAGGAGGTTGGCTGTTTCTTCCATATTTCTCTGGCTGGCTGGCTTTGTGCACTGCTCAGCCTGGGTCTTGGTCTTAAAGATGAGTAAGTAGCAGCTGTAATGTGGTTTCAACTCCCTTGCTTTGGTTCCAGGAGGCTTGAATCATTGGTTTGTGGTTGTCACTGCTTTCTCTCACATGTTGTCTTTCACTGGCTTTTTATGACACCGTCTTGAATTTGTCTTGGAACAGTCTTTGTTTATTGTCCTGCCGTGCTGAGGATTGAGCTAGTTTGAGAATAAATGGCTGAAAGTCAGAGCCCCTGCATGCAACCCTGCTTCTTAGAACCCCTTGCTCAGTTGGAGACACTTGAGAGACCCTATATCCAAGGTCACTGAGAGTTCACTCTGGCTGAGAACAAGCTCACCCCTGTAAACAATGGCCTCCTCTACATGCAAGGCCCTGGCTGGTTGTTTTTCATACCCAGCCAAATAATAAAACAATTGTGCTCAGAGCAGAGGGAAATTTTTTAATCCCGTCATTAAGCTTAGGGGATGCTGGCTCTTGTGTTCTTTGCACAGTTAAGACTCCAGGCCCCAGAGTTACAGATAGGACTTTTGAACTACAAAGTATGGCTTGTTTGTCAAGCAGCCTAATCCTAAAGTCCTACCCCAGGGCCTTGCCACTTGCTGTTTGTAGTCATCCTGGAATACTCACCCAGATTCTACATGGCTGATTCACCCTTTAACTCTGGGACTCAGATGAAATATTTAAACGGGTCTTCTTTAGGAAGCCAGCTTGAAGTTATCCTGCCCTAATTAATGATTCATTTATCGCATGTATTTTATGAATTATGTGTTATGGTCTGGAAGTGGTTCTAAGTTCCCTGCTTGTTTGTAGTGCTTCACAAACTCGACTGTACCTAAGCCAATGGTGTGAAATGTTCGGTAAACCAAATTGCTTGACCCTTCCTCTGTGTGTCTGATTCTGTGGGCCTGAGGTGTGGCCTAAGGATTTGCATTTCCTATAATATGCAAGTTGATATTGGAGCCCTGGGCCCAGGGACTCCAGGGAGAACAATGGTTTATGGGTAGTGTTCTAGTCCTATGTTTCCTTATCGAGATTTGTAATAGATAGCTTCTTCTTGGCTTACTTGTGGTTTATTTTCTGTCCTTCTTACCAAAATGAGAAAGTGTGTGTGTGTGTGTGTATGTGTCCTGAGGCTTGAACTCAGGACCTAGGCTCTGTCTCTTTCTTTCTGCTCAAAGCTAGCACTCTACCCCCTGAGCTCCAGCTCCACTTCTGGCTTTTTTTTTTTTTGATAGTATAGACCTTTCTAACCCAGTTGGCTTTGAAATGCACTTCTCATATTTCAGTGTTCTGAATAGCTCGGATTACCAGTATGAGCCACTGGTGGCCAGCTGTCTCTTTGAACAGGAAGCCATCTTTGCTTTTCCTAAAAGTATGCAGTACAGAGCACATAAGAAGGGGCAAAAGAGGAAGAATAGTTGCAAAGAAAGACTTCTCTTTTTTGCTGCCCTTCCTGTGTGAGCCCTTCATGCAGCTGCTTACATTTCCCATGAGAACTCCCAGCAGAACTGGCAGAGCTTGCGTTAGCTTCTCGTGTGGTGAAAAATCTCATGTGTCCAGTCTAAAGGCAGGCTTTATGACACGAGAGAGTAAAGTTACACAGGAGGGAAGGGCAGCGTGCCAGCGAGGATGAGGGATCGAGATGAGTGAGTGCAGATGGACGACCCCAGGTACAGCACTGGTGATGAGAGGAGGAAGCTTTGCTCAATCAGAGATCCTGTGGCGTATAAATATTCAACTAATGTGTGTGTTTTTTTTAAAAAAAACACTTCCCAAGTTTGGGAAGTAAGATAATTCTTACTGAGGGGTCTCTGCTTGCTTAGGTGGCTAAGGTTAGATTGCACCCAGATATATGAAGCCCATATAAGGCAAGTGCCAACCCCAGACAATCAGGGGTTACTTCCTTTTTTTCCTGGCCATCAATATATCTTTTATGTGTGATGGTGGCCATGGGGACATTCTGAACCATCTTCATCTGCAATGCAGCCTTGTTCTCAAATCTTTTCCTTGCTCAGTTTTTTTTTTTTATCTCAGCTTTTCTTTTAAGCATTGTAGAGAATAAAATTTGCCATGAATTCTCTGTGGTGGTATCTGGAGTTTTAAAGGAGTGTCCGTGACACAAATAAATAACAGGGAAGTATTTGGGTGTAATAGGAATTACCACCTCATTGTTTGGGAAGTGGTGAGGTCTGACTGCTAAGAGCCAAGGGATTCTTAAAAGGTATGTGTCTCAGCTCATTATGCGGCAAGACCTTGACCATGGGGCTCAAGTTTGGTGGTGCTTTCTCTTCATATACTGTTGTAAGCTGAGTGTTTGCTGAGCATTTAGGGATTTTAAGAAAACAAGGTCAACGTTTGGCCAAATGAAGAAATACTTCATGCAAAGCTTTAAACAAAGCAAGGCGTAGGACATTAGATTCCTACTGTAGGCTGTAGACTCCACACCTAATTGGTCATGTGACCCTGTTGTTCATAAGAAAAATATAGTCATGATGCCTGCTGTAGAGAGTGAAGAAGAGGTGAAAGCAAGGAAAAGGGACGAGCAGAAGGGATGGTGACTCTGAAGTAGAAACAGATCTTCCATAAAGCCTGGGTCAAAGGAAAAAAAAAAGGATTCAGGATTTAGCAGGTGATTTTTAAAATTCTAAAATGACAAAGATAAGTCTTGTAAAAAGTTCCGCTTTTTTAGAACATTAATGTCTGGACTCCAGAGAGATATTATGTGTACATTCCTAAGGCAAAAAAAAAATCTCCATTTAAACTGGCATCTTCCAAAGTCTACATTTTCCACAAGACTCAGCTCTAAAACCCAATGGACTGGTTTAATACTACCTGTTTTGTTTTGTTTTGTTTCTCTTTAGCACTTATAACACCCCCCTTATACACACCCTTGCTTCTAGAAAATGGTAAAGGTGAGATGATCATTAATTCAGAATTTATTTAACTCCTTGGTAGTCTCTGGGCTTCCAGCGTATTGGCTCTGAGAAGCTGTTTTTTTAAATTTTTGTTTTATTTTATAGAGGTGGTAACTTAGTGCCTTTAGGGCTCCATGGCCGCCCCTAAGAGGCAGAGATCATTTACAGGAGGAAGATCTGATTAGCTGGCAGCAGGGGTGGCACCACCTTTCTCTTTTTTTTTTCCCAGTCCTGGGCCATGAACTTAGGGCCTGAGCCCTGTCCTTGGACTTTCTCAAGGCTAGAGCTCTACCACTTGAGCCACAGCACCACTTCCAGCTTTTTTCTATGTATGTGATACCAAGGAATTGAACCCGGGTCCTCGTGCATGCTAGGCAAGCACTCTACCACTAGGCTAAACTCCAGGCTCACCACCTTTCTCTTATTGTGGAATCACTTCCATTACTGCACACAGCAAAGCACTATTTAGGAGAGGTGGTCCGGGCCAGGTCCTTAGAGAAGTGGTATGACACTAGCACCTTTTCAATTGCCTCCTTCCTTCAATGGGATCATCTTAGGAGAGCATGGTCTCCACAGGGGCGGCAGCTGGAACTGGGGAAGACTGAGGAAGCACATCTATGATCCCAGCTCTAGCTGTGTGCTTCATGATGGGCTATGAAAATCATAATCATGGATAGGTAAGTGTGATTTGATTGGTTGACTTTGCCACAGTGGGCTGATTAAGCCACTATGTTTACCATCTACAGTGGCTCAGAAATAGGAAGCAACATGGCTGGAAGAAGAATTAGTCCAGAGTTGCCATCTGCTGAAATCCATGAGCCTTTCCTAACCACTTGCTGGTTGTTTAACCCTTGCTTATTAAAAAAGAAAAAGAAAAAAGAGTTGTTCCTTCCATTCATCTAATAGACTCTTAGTACATATAAGTTAGCATGTAGGGAATTCTGGGAAGATGTTGGAGGTTCAGGCTGAGTTTATCTGAGCTCTTGCCAAGATACCAGTTTTAGCATTCTAGTGAAAAGTTCATGGCTAAAAAGTGACACCAACTAAGCCATAATAGTACAGAGATCTCAGCCAGAGAAGAAGTCAGGCAGCCTGTGGAAGAAGACAGTTTTGAGCTCACACCAGCAGTGGCAGAGGCGGCCATGGCACCTATAAAGGAAAATCAATCAGAATAACCACAGATTTCAAAACAATCCTTAGCAGAAAGAACAGCACAGAAGAAATATCAATACCAAACTTCAGACTCTATTACAGAGCTATAGTAACCAAAACAGCTTGGTACTGGCAGAAGAACAGGTCTGAGGACCAATGGAAAAGAACTGAAGACCCCACAGACCTATGGCCATCTAAAATTTGATAATGGGGCCAAAAAATAGGATGGAAGAAAGACAGCCTCTTCAACAAATTGTGCTGGCAGAACTGGTTAAGCACCTGTAGAAAACTAAAGTTGGATCCTTATATGTCACCCTACACCAGAATTAATTCCAAATTGATCAAAGACCTTGAGGTAAAAGCAGATACCTTGAAAACTTTACAAGAAGGAATAGGAGATACACTAGGGCTCCTTGGCAAAGGTCAAAACTTTCTTTTTTTAAAAATATTTTTATTGTATTTAATAAAAGGGTTACATGATATTTGCCAGATAGAAGGTGCATTAATTCACGTACTTTGATACCCTTCCACATGTCTTGGTCCCCATTACCCTCCCTCCACCCCCCCTCTTGGTTTTCCCCACTTCCCTGTCCAATTTCAAGTAACCAAATACAAATGGTCAAAACTTTCTTAATAAAGGCCCCGAAACACAACAAACTAAAGAAGGTTTGTCAGATGGGACTGCATTAAACTGTAGAGCTTTTATATGGCAAAGACATAGCTAGTAAATTAAACAGAAACCCCACAGAGTGGGAGAAGATCTTCACTAACCATACAATAGACAAGGGCCTCATATCTAAAATATACCCACAGCTCAAAATACTGAATTTCTCAAGAACAAATCCTCAAAGAAACCACCATCCCATTAAAAGGTGGGCTAAAGATTTAAAGAGAGACATCTCTGAAGAGGAGATAAGAATGGACAATAGATACATGAAGAAAAGCTCCATATTTCTGGCCATAAAATCAAAATAACTTTGAGATTCTACCTCACTCCAGTTAGAATGGCCATTATCTCAAGAAATCTAATAATAACAGATGCTGGTGGGGATGTAGCCAGAAGGGAACCCTACTACACTGTTGATGGGAGTGTAAAATTGTTCAACCACTCTGTAAAGCAGTATAGAAGTTCCTCAGAAGACTAAATATAGAGCTCCCCTATGACCCAGCAATCCCGTCTCTGGGCATTTACCCAAATATCCATAAACAGGGACATACTAAAGCTACTAGCACAACAATGTTCATTGCAGCATTATTTACCATAAAATATGGAACCAACCCAGATGTTTCTCAGTAGATGAATGTGTGGGGCACGTCACATCAGGAAAATGGGCTCATTTCCTGGTCTTGAGATCTGACCTGCCTGTCACCTGGTTGGGAGGCTTGGCTGTGGTTTGTGATGTCTACCTCTGGGATTGGCCCCGTACACTTCCGCCCTCTCTGACAGCACATGCATCCTACCTGCCCTGCCCACCTTTGTGCTGATTGACTCCTGCATCCTATTTTAGCCCAAAGTACTTCCAGAATAAATGAGTTTCTGCCGGGACGGATCTCCCTGGCATGTCTGTTTGTCCTCTAGTGTGGGAGGGCTGGGTGTGGGTCACCAGTCGGCCCTAACCTTTCTCCATCTCGTCTTAGTCGGGGTGTGCTCTCCTTGTCCCTCTTGCAGGTCAGGAGGCAAGAAGGACTAAAAACCCCGGCATGAATGGATCAAGAAGATGTATTTATACAAAATGGAATTCTATACTGCCATCAGAAAGAGTGACATCACCCCATTTGTAAGGAAATGGAAAGACTTAGAAAAAAAAATCTTATTAAGTGAAGTAAGCCAGAGCATAGGTTCCATGGTTTCCCTCATTTGTACACATCTAGGATTCTCCTAGCAGAGGATCACAATAGCTCAAAAGCTATGTACATATGGCCATATAGGATGAGGCTAAGATAACTCCAGGATATGGAAACAAGAGGATTATCTTTGTGATTGTTGTTCTTAATGCACTGTATGAAGTACATATAATGCACATAGTTTTCTCTTTTTCCCTTTTATGGTTTATCTCATGTTGTTACTGTATCTGACTTTGGTACCTGGTATATTGTATATATGCTTATTTGTTTATTTGAAATAGGTAAGGGGAGAAACAAGATGATTGGGAGGGGTGGGGGGAGGGAAGTGGGAGAAAAACATGGGAAGGGGTATCAGTGTTCAAGAAGAAATTACCCACTACCTGAGGAATGGAACTGTAGTCCCTCTATACATCACCCTCACCCCCCCCCAAAAGTTAACATGTATCTAGTAGAGTTTTTAGCATGGTCAAAAATGCTGGTTTTGTTGAATGAGCATTTGCTCCTTCTGCACTGCATCTCCCGTCTCTTCACACAGCATTCTCTCTATTCTGTCTTTTGTTGTCTTCTGAGATCAAGCCTCCTTGATGGTTTTCTTTTATTTGTTTCCAGGTCTTTCTTATGTATGTATATGCTGCTTCTCTGCCTGGAATATAACCATTGTCTTTGCCTAGTTAATTGTCATTCATCTCAGCTGTAATTATTTCAGGAGACTCTGAAATCTGTGACATTGTCTGACTGCCCCCACGTTAGTTGTGCTGGCATTTTATAGGCATTTGTGTGGCAATTCCATTACTGTGCTCTTGGCCCCTAGACTCTAAGCTCTGAGAGAATTCTCTATTTGCTCAAAACCAAGCATGTACACAGGAACTCTTGCTGGAAGCAGGCTGCTTATGTGACTGCCAGTAGTACAGGGATAGCGGTGAGTCTTTGGAGCTAAACCAAACCCATCATATCCAGAGTAGACACTAAACAGAGGATTAAACACACAATTCCAGATAACTCTAGTATATTGTTTTGGCAAGAACCCTGATGAGGTCAAAGAAGTTTTACCTGGCTTTTCCGGACTTGGGGCAAGATTCACTAAACTGGTGAGAAAATTTAAACTTGCAGTATCCCCATTGAAGGAAGGGTCACTAACTCTCCATTCTTCATTTTGAATTGATACTGAGTACTTTTTCATTGAGAAGGAAAACCATGTTTCAGGCAAAATATACCCACCCCTCGGTCAACCATGCCTTTTAGGATTAGTTTTACCTGGAAGCTAAAGAAAAAAAAATGGATCATTTAAGCTGAAAAAAACCCATTTGAACAAAACTCAGAGAACTATACTTTTCTGTGACTGCTTAAGGGAATGCACATTTAATCAAAATTGAAGACTGCAGCATTTGCCATGAGAATTCTTGCATCTTATTCTGTTTTAGCAATTTCTTTTTAATTAGTTGATGCTCCTCAGAAATCTTCAAATGCTGGAACACTTGAGAAACAGAAATAAAAGTGGGAGTTGCAGTTGCTCACAGCAAAACTGTGGTTGCTTCTTTGGTTTGGAGCAGTTTTGCTAACAAGGAACTTGTAACCTACTTCTGAAGTCTGTAAGTTGATAATTATGTGGTTAGTTTTATATTTGTTTATCATTTTAATTAGCTTTTCAACTCGTATTCTGTAGGCATTGCACACTCCTAACTCATCTTGTTTGTGATCCTTGCTATTTGGGGGTCTCTTTGTTTTTACTGTACAGATGAAAAGCTGAAATTGTGCCCATATTCCTATTTTTATTCACTTTTATGTGTTCTTGTCAGGAGGGTTAAAATATTCTGTGGTTTAGAACTCGAAAGGAACCAAGGGAAATGCTTGTTACCTTAAGCAATTTCTTTTATTCTAATTGTGAATGTGTCATAACATAGTCTGAGCTTTCAAACGCACAAGCTCAAATCGTATCTCTGCCCTCCCAGGGCAGGGCTCTTCCTCAGAGTCGGCATTGTTGACAAAGCTCCTACTCACAGAGGGGTTCTGAGGATGAGGAAGGGGGTTGGGCAGGTGTTCAGCACATGTGAGACCATTCTGAGGGGCCCAGCAGGGTTGTATTATGTGAGCTGCACAGAAAATGGGAAGGTCCCCACTAAAAGTGACACAGAAAAGAGTGCCATGGGTCATAATTGTACAAATGATCGAACATGTGCAAAACATCTTCAGGTATGTAAAACAGTTTACATTAAAAAAGGTTGAAATTTGCTTTTTGAGAATTCTTGTTGAACCAATTTTTTTCTCTTTCTTTTTCTTTCTTTCTTTCTTTCTTTCTTTCTTTCTTTCTTTCTTTCTTTCTTTCTCTCCTTCCTTCTTTCTTTCTTTCCTTCTCTTCTTTCTCTCTTTTTTTTGTAGGTCATGAGGCTTGAACTGTGGGCCTGGGTGCTGTCCCTGAACAGTTCAGTTCAAGGCTACCACCCTACCCCTTGAGCCCCACTTCTCATTTTATTAGTGATTAATTGGAGATAAGAGTCTCATGTTCTTTAGTGCCCAGGCTGGCTTTGAACTTCGATCCTCAGGTCTCAGCTTCCTGAATAGCTAGGATTACAGGTGTGATCCCCCACACTTCCCTAGCTTCTCTTTTTCTTCTTTCTGTTTCATTTTCTTTCTTTGTAGTACTAGGGACTGAGCCATGGACCTCACACACTGAGATAAATATATGATATATACACACTATATAATATAGTATATATAATATACCATATATAACATATAGTGCATATTCTATATACTATACATGACACACAACATGCACACACATTTATATGTTTGTATATGTTGTGTATGTGTGCATATATGTATGTTACATACACACATATATTTCTGTAATGTATGCTGGTTTGTGTGTTGGTACTGAGGAACTCAGGGCTTTGTGCTATTGTTTTGCTTTTCCCTCACGGCTGCTACTCTGCTACTTGAACTACACCTCCAGGCCTTTTGCTGGTTAAATAGTCTCTTGGCCTGGTCTACCTCACATAATATAATTGTAATAGGAAAAAAGTGTATTGTGTAGGTTCTTTGATATTAAAAGTGAGCAAATGGCACCGTAAGATGCAGACTAAAAAATAACATGGAAGAATAAACCCGCAGAGGTACTGAATTTAGTTGGTCTAAGCCCAGGATGAGTAGGACTCTGAGTGGACTTCAGAGGATATGTGGAGTCTTGTAAATTGCACGCACGTTGCGTGTTATTATCAGTACATTATTTTCTGCAGAGAATCCATGGGTTGCAGCACATTCCTCACTGGGCTCAGCAGGTAAGCATTGGCAGTGGGGATGGTCAAAGAACATATTGGACAGGGCGCAATGGCTCACGCCTGTAATCCTAGATACTCAGGAGGCTGAGATCTTGGGGATCAAGGTTCAAAGTCAGCTCAGGCACAAAAGAACCTGAGACTCTTTATCTCCAATTAATCACTAGAAAATGGGAAGTGGGACTTGGTTCAAGGGTAGGGTGGTAGCCTTGAGCTGAAGAACTTAGGACAGCACCCAGGCTGAGTTCAAGCCCCATGACCCATTAAAAAAACAAAACAAAACAAAACAAAACAAAAACACCTATCGTGCAGTAGATACTATGGAATTTGGGGTTTCACATTAGTGACAGTGGAAGCTTTAAGTGCCTCATTGTAAAAATCCCTTGGCTCCACCACTCACTCAACAAGGCTTGCTCTCTGAGATGCCAGGGAACACAGGTTCAAGGGTAAAATGGCAGACTCATGATTCCTGGTCTGTCTGGGGAATCCATTGGTGAAATGCACTTTTTTTTTTTGGATTGGTCAATTGTGCTCCTGATGCTGTTTCTCCCCTGGATGGGCTGATAGGGGTTGTACAACCAAGTGTCATGTTCTGGAGTAAAGTCTCAGTTTGATTACTAATGAATGCATTGCATTTTCCTGCCTCCTCCAGTCTGCCACTTGCTGACAAAGTGATGGCTTTCAGCGCTCTTCCAACTTCTTTTTGGCAGTACTGGGGTTTGGGACTATGGAGAGGAAGGTGTTCTACCTCGCGAGCCGTAACTCCTGCCATTTCTACTTTGCCAATGGAGCCACACTCTTTTCCCACATAAGCCTGAACTGTGATCCTCCCCACATTGTTGGGCTGGCAGGAAAGTACCATCATGACTAGCTTTTAGTGGGTACGATGGGGATTGTGGTATTCTCCTGGATTAAAACATATGGGGTGGTCTTGAACCTCAATCTGTCCAATTTCTGCCCACTAAATCGTTCAGTTTACAGCCATTGTGATGGTCTCTTCTAACCTTTTGAAAGCCAATTTGCTAAATTAAGAGTTGAGAAACATAACACCGCCTTGCAGAGCAGTACTAGTCTTATCTAGCTGATAAAGTGATTGGCAAAACAGGTTGGAATCAAAAGACTTAGATGTGGAATTGAAGGCTATATCCTTCTACTTTGTCTTAAGTGCACAGGCTGACTCTTAAGCCAAGTACTCAGAGAGGCCCTCTGCTTCATTTTGATCCATGACTTCTTAGATTAGCACTGTGTATATGAACGCTTCTGCATTTAATAAGAGTAAATGGAGTAAGAAAAGCTATTTCCTCAAAGACCAGTCACTTGTAGCACTTTACAAATTCATTGGATGAGGCTGTTCTCTGTGTAGCATTGACTGGGAAGACAGGGTTGCGAAGTAAGGATAACTGGTGATGCAAAGTTTCTCTTGGGAGGTGAGGGTCCAATTGTGTCAACAGTTGAACTTGGAGAGCTCCACCGTGAACTGGTTAGAATTATGTAGCAGATGTAATTATCTTAGCAATGCCTGGTTCTGGCACAGGCAGTGAATGGATATATTAGTAGTACAGAATAAGTATCTGTGTTTTATTTTCATTGTTATTTTATGACAAGTGTAACTAGTAATTAGTCTTAAGATTCTGGTCCCAAAGGAGGGATTTGTATTGGAATGGGGTCTAGAGGAAGAAATGGATGTCTGAGATGTTGAGAGAAAAAAAAATGAACACCTTGCCATTTCAATTAAAATTTCAATTAAATCAATGAGTAAAGCAGATGTCTGGTATCATGGCAAATGAAAACAATACCTTTCCTAATCGCATCTTTATTGTCATTTTTCAGAAGGTATTGTAGCTGAAATTGGTATAAACATTATAATTAGGGAATAATTTGTTGAGCATTCTTAACTGCATTCTGGCGGTTGATGTAGTCTGAATAAGAGCAGTTGTGAAGCTACCTATTTTGGCGACTTCTGTTAGTCTGTGCAAATGTTGTATGCTTTTCGAACAGGACGTGGAACCCAGCTAGTCAGAGTGGTTAGTCACCACTGACAGGCATTAATGATTGCAGTAAGCCAAAGAAATGTCATTGTAAACACAACCGTGATTGATAAACTTGTTCACAACCATCCTTATTTACAGGCTCTTGGACATGTTTGAATCTTTCCTTGAGACAGACTGTCAGAATGTGGGATACCGTGGTGAATTCCTTATTATTTGCAGCTCGACTTTGGTAATGCACAAGTTCTTTCTCGGTACCAAGGGGGAAAAAACAACACTGCAATAAAAGTCTTTTTATTTTCTAAATACGACTGCAAAATGAGGAATCACATCCAAACATATCAAATAGAAAATAATAATTTATTTTGACTTCATTTTGACTTAATGTTTGTAACTAATGGTTTCATGAAACTTTCTTGGATAAGTCTGTTATCTTTGAATCTACAAAGCAAAGGCTTACTACAATGAACACTTAAAATTTCACACACAGTCTCCACCGGACAACTTTCCTGTACATGCAAATTCTCCCAACAGGTTGCAATATTTGCAAACATGCTTTGAACTTCCATAAAGCTGCGTGAAATTTTGCTTTCTGTCAAAACTGTGACACTCTCTTGGGAACTGTAACCAGAAAAGAAATATTAAAAAGTATATTCCAACTCTAAAGCACTGCTGGTCTGATTATGTGCATTAAATTGTTAAACACAAGGTTTGGTGATTTTGAGTTGAAACCTCAACCCACTTAATATATTAAATGGCCACAAGTATGATAGACAGTCAACAAAGTAACATTATAAAATAGGGTTCCATTAAAAATACATATTGGAAGTTGTTTTTGTGTTTTAGGCAGGAACAGAAAAGCGTGTGTAACTTTTTTTTTCAATAAGAATATAGTTTAAACAAATTATTCTGTGAAAGTATGCTTAATAAAATCTTTTTTTTTGAAATTTAAACACTTTATGCAAAAGGTAACAAGTAAAAAAGTACAATTGCTATTTGAAAAAAGCTGTTAATATTGCCTTCTAAGACAGTAAGGGTATATTATTCATTATTATTATCATTATTTTAACCTCCACTTCAGACAGCGTGGTGACCCCTGAAGTTGTAGGGGGGAGGGGTGGCAAAACTGACCTATCCACACGATGACTGTGTTTAATCTTATATACAAAAACAAAACAAAACAACGCACCCCCCCAAAAAAACAAAACCAAAACAAAACACAATCTTGCCGCATTGAACGAGGCAGGAAATCTCATCTACCCCAACGGGAGCTGGTCTCTTTATGTACACCCTGCAGACGCGCCAGTTATACAGTCGTCACCGACAGGAAAGAATTGTATACCCTGGTGCCATCGGGGGACTTGGTGCCGTGCGTGAGGAGCTCCTGGATGGTCATCCAGTTGTCGAAGATCTTCTTATTCCTCTTCTTCATCATCTTCTTGTGGCTCAGTTCCAGGATATTCACCTCCTTCCTGTCGTCCGCCCCTTGCTGCTGCTGCTGCTGCTGCTCCTTCAGACAATCCAGCCGGCTCTGCATCATGAATTCGCGCCTGCGCCGCTGCTCCTTGGCCTTCACCAGGTGCTGCTTGCGCTCCTCCTTGCTCCAGTAGCGCCCCATCTTCATCTCGCTCACCGCGTCGTCGTCGGTGGTCATGCCGCTGCGCTCCTCCCGGATGCGCAGCGCGCGCTCGCGCAGCAGCCGGTCGCGCACGGGCCTCTTGGTGATGTAGCGCGTGCCGTCGCTGCGGACCTTCACCTTCCACTCCATCCTGGGCTCGGGCGACGAGTGGGAGGAGGTCAGGTCCTTGCACATGCTCACCAGGCTCATCTGGCTCTGCGCGTACTCCACGGCCGACTTCTGCTGGATGAGCTGCATGTAGCTCTGGTAGTGCTGCGCGTGCGCGGGGATGTGCGCGTGTTTGTACGGGGAGTGGGGGTACGGGGACAGGTAGGAGCCGCCCAGCTTCGGGGGGCTGGCGCTGGGGCTCCGGCTGCTGCTGCTGCCGCCGTCGCCCCCTGCAGCCCCTCCTCCCCCGCAGGCGCGGTGCTCCTTGGTCTCCGGAGACTGGCCGGGGTCCAGCTCTTTGGCTGCCGGGTTGTAACTCGGGGTGACGGTCTCGGGGTCTTCGGTGATGGCGAGTAGATTTTTGGGGGACGGCCCGTACGCTTCGGCGCCGCCCTGGGCTGCCCTGCGGAGAGAGTTGTCCGGGGAGGTCTCCAGGGTGAGCGGCGTGCTGCGGCAACTCTCCCCGGTGTTGTAGGCGCTCGAACTATCCTTGTCCGACTTCTCGGGCAGCTCGGTGATGTCGGAGAGCTCGTGGCGGCGCACGTCGATGCTGGTGTTGTAGTTGCGGAAGGCGCTGTGGTGCAGCATCCACGGCTCCCGCGCGCACGGCTCCTTGAGCTGCTGCATCTTGTGGGCGCGCACGATGCTCAGGCACTCGAGCTCGATGCTGCGCAGCTCCTCGTTGAGGAGCTCCAGCTCCTTGTCCACGCTGTCGGGCTCGCCCTTGCCCGCCTCCAGGGGGCCGCCCGGGTAGTACAGGCCGTAGGGGCTGGCGCTCTTCACCTGGCACTTGAGCTCCAGCAGCTCGCGGAAGCGCTCGCACTCGTCCACCGGGATGCCCAGGTAATCCACGTCGGTGCAGTCGGCCGAGATGAAGGACTCGTTGCTGAAAGGCAGGTCGCCGCTGCCCAGGGTGTCCTGGCTGCAGGTGAGCTTCCTCTGGCCCGCCAGCGGGTTGGAGGAGGAGGCGGTGGCATCGTCGCCGTTGTTCTCTTGCTCCGAGCTCTCGTCGTTGCGGGTGCTCTCATCCGTCCGCCCCACACCGCTGTCCTTCTCGTGCTGGTTGGACAGGATGGTGGCGGTGTCTGTGGTCCCTCCGTCTTCCTCGTGCTTCTTCTGCGCACAGAAATGACAGGAACAAGTGAGGGATCCGGCTCCTGGGCTGAATGCCCCGGAAGGATGTGATTTGCCTTGGGCAGGCTCTATGTGCGTAAAGTATCACATTATGGGGCTGGAGAACTGGCCTCGGGAGCCCCCCTCGTGAGGCAGATGGTAATACTGCTAACACGGGGAGTAGGTGTCTCAGTGAAAGGCATTCTTCACAGACTGCTGCATAGAACCACAGGGGACTCGGCAAGTGGGTCATTGCTCTGGCTATGGGTATGACAGTTCCCTTTCCTACGGGGAGCAGTAGGGTTCTGGGCACCTCAGGTTACTCAGGGAAATGGCTTGATTTTGTGAAACAGGACTTAATTGTCTCTGGTTCTGTGATAACACTGATGATATATATTCATATATTCAGTGATGCTGGGCACTATCGCTCAACCTTAATAGCTTGCTCAGAGAAGTGTACTCTTGCTCACTGGCAAGAGTATCAACTATCTTGCTCCAATAGAAAAAGCACTTAAGCAGTTTTCCTGCCATCTTCCAGGTAGGTAGGTTGTTGATGGTTGTTAGCAACATGAAGGTAGATGGAGGAAGCAGCTTTTTCTGCAGCTACTCAGGGTATGGGGCTTCCCGGGGATGTTACCTGCTGGAACACGCTGGATGTGAACTGCATTGCCTGGTGGTGCTGTTCCTCAAGCATGTCCATATGCAGCTCATCCAGAAAGTCGTTCCTGTCGTCATCCATCCATCCCTCGTCCAGCTGCAGGGGGAGAAAGCAGCTAGTGTGTGCTTTAGAAGAGTTCCCTCTAACTTCATGTTCTCCTTTCCCTTCCTGTCCCTTGCCTCCCCTTCTCTCATGAAAGGAAAAATGTTTCTGGGTCTCCTTCCAAAAGTCAGCAAAAAGCAAGTTTGCCATCGTTTTGCTATAGATCAGAAAACTGCCCTATCTTGACCTGGGTGTTGCCAATGTTTAATTGTTGTACATTTAAAAGGGTCACTTGAATAAAACAACATCAACTACTTTAGGTCTTCTGTGTAGAAGAATTTCTTTCCATTGTTTAGGAAGAGATCTAGTTTCTAACAAAAACAAGTAGGTTTGCCAACTAGCTAGCAAATGTTCTTTGCCTTTAGGAGAGCATCATAGTCTGCAAGCCATAAGCTTGCCAGTTGTGTTTTTTTTCTTAAAAGGTTCAGTGTGAGGGCACAAGGTCTTGAGTTCAAGCCCAGAAAAAAAGTTTAATAACACAACTATGTCTATGGATGTATGTATGTGTATAGCAGCTCTGGGGCCACGCTAGCAGAACCTAGCAATTGCCCTGAGGACTACAGAATCACTCATGTCAAATGCGTATTTCTGACTCTTCAAGATAATATCATCTAACCCTGGAAAAGATCATTAACTGAAGCTCCCTGTGGGTCAAAGTTCTATCAGACACCCTTTTTGTCACTCAGACACGTTTTATGTCACTGCTCCTTCAACTATTTTGTTTGGGTTTCATTTCTGAACCGATCTACTTTCTAGACACTTAGCTGATTAAGAACTACTCTGTCCTGTGGTTTCTTGACTCCATAGACTCACCTGGGCTCAGCACTCTCCCAAATCTGTCACCGTACTCTGGCTAGCCCCAGAACCTCTGAGAGCAGGTGTCTCCTGGGAAGACTGACCCCCGTGAGTGAGCTGTGAACAGGGCAGGGCACTCAGAAGGTAGTCTCTGAGCGAGTTGTTATTTACCAGTCTGTGTTCCTTTCTTTTTGAAAGGCCAACTTCTATTTTGCTATGTTAGTATTGAGCATGGGACCTGTGCAGCTGCAGGCTGGCCCATTCATCAGGACTGGGGAAGGCAAACATCTTCACCATCACATCTCTGACAGTATTCTCCATTCCATTATGTTCTCTCTCCTTTCCTCCATTAAGGTCCTGTGGTATGGAACCTTCTGGTCTGCACTGTCCATGCTAAGGTGGGGACAGTGCCTGCCTTAAGTGGTTAAATCATACAATGGCCTCTAAATCATAGCTAGTTTATCTACCCTTTCTGGGAGGCAAGCCCCTGCAAATTCACACTAAATTCTAAATGCATTGTTCTGCAAGGCTAGGGACTTAGGTTCTGACTTTAGAAATACAAGTGCAGCTCTGCCTGCAGGAAGCCAGCTCACCTGGAGTTCAGGCCTTGCAATCAGTAATGAGAAGTTCTTATTTTCTTCACTGGTCAGAAGAGCCACGGCTTCTTCACGGTTTTGTACCTCGATTCCATTAATCTAAAAAAAGATGTGGAGGTGGGGAGACAAACTGATTAGATTGTGCGAAAAAACACTATCTTATTTTAGGTCTGTAATGGTTACCTCACAGCTGGAATACACAACTTCCAGGTAGCTTGAAAAACAGTGCTGATGGGGGGAAGGAAAAGGTCTTGCTGATACAGCTTCTCTACTCTAAGAGACCTTTCACAGGTATAGGATATGGAGTGATGACTGTGATGTGGCAAATTCAAGAAGGTGACACAACTGCTGTTGTGCAAAGGGCACACCTTTCAGCTTTAATCTGACAGCCTCCTGAGTAGCCAGGATTATAAGTATGAGCCTCCAGCGCTCTCTCACCTCACTTTCTGACTTAGCTTGGCTTCCTATCATCTGTCTGACTTTATGATCCTCTGTCTTTTAACTTCTTCTTGATGTCCAGTCTTATCTACTATTAGAGCCACTTGGTTCTTTGTTGCTGGGCCTACAGAGGCCTCCAGGTTGGACCTACCTGGATGATGCGGTCTCCTTCTCGAATGCGCCCATCCTTGGCGGCAATGCTATTGGGGTCAATCTGAAACAGACAGCAGATGTCTCTCAGCATGACCGCAGATGTGCATGAAAACAACCAAGTGCATTTTCCAAAGCCGCTAACACAGAACCATGTCCGTCCCTGATTCTTACATGGATGTAAAGGAGACCTAGTATTGTGTAGAGTTAGAAGAATGTGGACCAATCAGGATCCGAGGCCTTTCCAGGGCTCGTGGTTAGCTTCCTGCTCAGCAGCCCTGGTCTACAGAATTCTGCACAGCTTTGCAGTTCTGAAGTGCTAAGGCCCAGCTGACTCTGGTTGCACATTCAGTAATTAAAAGCAAATCAGTGATGCAGACCAGGTCTGAAGGTTGGCCATTATGTTGACTAGCAGCCCTACTTGGATTACGCTGTATGAACTGCTTACATGAAGTTCGGGGAAATATCTTCCAAAATATAATTGATACAAATGAGAATGTGTATGGGAGGGGGGTATATTACAATACAACGATATGACATACAAAGCTTCATCTGGAGAGACAGCTGTTATTTTCTGATGAAAGTGCATTCTTTATTGCAAGGAAGGGCAATCATAGTAAAAAAAATCTATACTGAAGTCAGTTGCTTTACACAGTCTTCTGTTTATTTTGTAGAAAGATGAAAATAGCTTTCATGTAGGCATTTTATGAGTATCTATGAAAGACTTTAAACTATATATATGAACATACATATGAGTGTGTGTGTGTGTGTGTGTGTGTGTGTGTGTGTGTGTGTGTGTTTACCAAAAAAATTAGAGAGGGCAAGAGGGAATGAGAGACTAAAATGTGTTTGTGACTCTATGTACCATTCTGCTCAAGGATCATGAGTTAGGAAACAGGAATTTGCTATTCCCTCAGGGCTGAACACACAGAACCATGTAAATGGCTCCATTTTATGGTTGATTTGAAACTTCTTCAGGGTAATTCTGCCGTATGTGCTGACATTAAGACACTACCCTTGTGTTCAGTGGCAGCTCCCTGGTGTGTGATGAAGGAGACAGGTCATCTGTCTGTGTCTCTCCAGAGATTTCTCGAGGAGCTAGACTTAGGGTGGGTGAGCACATCAAACAAAAGATAAAGTCCAACCCTTCTTGGTTTCAGTTTTTGGTACCTCACTTATATAAATGCCAATGTCGTCCTCGTCATCAGTCCGGTAGCACACGGTGAGTCCCAGCTTGTCCTGGCTGTTCATTCTGTAGAGATCTACTTCCTAGACAAAGCAAGCATTCCTGGTGAGACTTAGCCAGGCACTGAGTGCTGGGAAGACGTCAAATGCTTTGAAAATATTTTGTTTATAAATGATGAACTGGCTTTCTTTGCATTCAATTGTGTAGAGCCGGTTAACTTACTGAACAAAAAAGTGATTATGGACACAGGATCAATGCCCGGGGCATTTCTGACCTTTCAGTCAATATAAAGTCATTTTGAAAATAGTTATTTTATTGATCTTCCCAAAGAAAAATTACCCATATTTTACTCAGCGTCAAGACCTCAGGGGTAGGGCTTTTAAAAATCATTCCTTCAATGTCTGCCACAAACAATGATATTTTCATACTGCAAACCACCTCTCCATTTCAGTACAAATGTTTCCAGTATGCTTGGCTAGATTATTTCACGTTGCGTTCCCTTAATATTCTGTCATGGAACTTGCAAACAGATTTACACAAAAAATTGATCCAAGAAAGGAGAGTGAGGTGACAGTTTGCAATTAATGTTTTCCACTGCAGCGCTGATATTTACAGTGGAGGAAGGAGTTGCAGCTGCTATTATTACAAATTAAATAAGAGAAAAGCAAAGTGAGCCCAAGTACAGGCTTGTGACCACAGGAAATGATACTGTATTGCCAATTTATTTGCATTCTAGGGTGACTTCAGAGCTTTGACCATTGTGGGAGCTCTGAGAGGACACGCCGGGTTCCCTGAAAGTAACACACCTTACGACCCACTGGGCCAATCACTTGTGTCTGATTTTGAGGACCAAATTCCTTCCTTCACATGGATAAGTGGCCCAGCGAGCCTTGGCAACTGTGAGACACAGACACTTGTAAGGGAGGGAGGAGGAGCTGCTGACTCTAATCCATTCCATAGGGCAGCTGGATGGAAGCAAAACCCGAGGATCTGATGTTTAAAACAGACCTAGGAGTGGCAGCAGTAGCTGGGTAAAAGGGCAGTACTCCGGGAGCACAGTGCTATCCTGGAAGTGGCCTATGTTTTCATACTTACGTATTTCTTTTAACTCCACTATTTTTGAGTTTGTTTTGCTTCCTTTCCCTGATTATATTTAACTGCAGTCATAATATTCAAAGCATAACCTATGAAACTAGGATGGGTTGGGAGAAATGAAGGAAAATGCTGGGAGGTATTGTACTTATAAATTGATTTGGTGGGTGGTAACCCCTTCACACAACTACTTCAGGTAATAAAAGTACAAAATTTTAATTACATATTTGAGAAATACAAATAATAAATTATATAATTTATACTATGTGATTATATTTAAATTATATAATTTACATTATAATTTAAACATATAATATATAACATATATAGTTTGATCACATATAATTATAAAATATTACATTTTATAAAATTATAAAATGAAAATATATTTGTATAATTTTATACAAATATACAAATCTTATGGAAGTGTAATTTTATATTTGTATACCCTTATGCAAATATAATTTTCTATAACTCCTTAAGGATAACAAAAATGTATAAATAAAATTATATTTTTGTTATTTTCAAGTACTTGTACACAGGGGTTACCATTCACCAAATGAGATTGTAAGTACAATGCATCTTGATAGCATCACCCCTTTTATCCTTCTCCCCCACTGATCTATGTTTTTACAGGATGAACTGATGCTGGTAAATCATGAGTAACAACCAAGGAAAGCAGCTATTATTCTGCGGTTTAGATTCCTCAATCATTTAACATTGATGTTGGTGAGAAGCCGAATAAAAGCCAGAGAATCACCATTGAGAAGATTCAGGACACAACCCAACCCCCACCATTCTGTTTTTCTGAGTGGTCTCACAGCCCAGAGAAGAGAGTATGCTCGTGGTTTATGGTTAGACCTAGAATAGGCTTCCAGAAGCTCTTGAGAAACAGCAGAGGAAGAGTAGCTGTTGTGTTTGGATCTGGTAGATAAGGCATGAGTAGCGGGAGGATGGCTTGTACAACAGATGCAATGTTGAGCTTCAAGTGCTCTACATAGTAGGTGCTCACTAAAACTGAACACACAAAGCTGAGAAGGGATCTAATGAAATAAGCTTGGCTCTATAAAGTAATGAGCAAGGTAGCAAGGTCACTTCACTTCTACAAATTTCTCAGCCATTTTATTATTTTAAAATGAGACCCAGTATTTGGGGACTCAGTGGGAGCTGAAATTCTTCACTTTTAATTGAGTGACTTGGAAATTCTCAACATGCTTCTGAGCCAACCTTATACCAATGAGCTCTTGACTGAAAGGAATGAGGTTAAATATTACGTATCTGTCTGTGATGATGGAGGTAAGATTTCACCAAAGACCATTAATCAAACCACTATGAATAATGTATTAGCATTATCTGGATAAAAGCTACCCCTAAGGCTGGTATCCTATTGCTTCTTTCTGGTCTAGATGGACTGTCTGATAAACACCAGCAGCTAGGCCTACATTGCAGATGGAATGGAATGCTATTCCAATTAGGAGTATGAGGGGGACCATTCTATCTTGTGACCAAAGTTCTCTGTTACAGCATCAGTCACTTTAATCAGAAGGGATGGCACACATAACATGAATGGCTTGTTCGGCCTGGCCATTGATGCGTACCTCTTCACTACTGGTCCAGGACTGCCATGCATACTTCTTCAATTCATCTCAACCATTTCTATATGCCTGCATGGTGCTAAGGGCAGAGTAGCGATGTCTCTAAAAAGACTGCATTATTTTTTTCTTAAGGACATTACATGTGAGATAGGGTAACAAGACTTTCTTTCTTTCAATCATTCTGTAGGTGGTTAAATATTGGGTACCTACTCTATGCCTGGCATTACTTAGATATGAGGTATAGAATGGCTGATCTCTTGTGGCTCTTGTAAGCTAGTGGGGAAGCAGATGGTAAGTAGATAATGGTGATAAATCATACAGTCATTAGGAGACTGATTTAGTGGAGCCAGGATAGATCTGACCAAGCTCCCTAATGGAGTTCTTCCAGCCCTGTTTCTCATAAGCCAGGGAGAAATTTCCAAATTGGCTGGAGCCCCCTACACCACCTCCAGGGCAATCCCAATTTCCATTTTGTATAGGAAATCAGACTCAGAGATCACTGTAGTGTCTGTTCAGAAGGTGGCTTCCCTCTCCATTCTGTTCTTGATGACATTATCAAGGCAGCACAGGTAGACTTCAGCCTCGGAGCCCGGCTAGGATGCTCCTGCTGAGTCACCAGGGAAATTAAAAGAATAGATGAGAGGAAAAGCCTTCTTCTGACATCTATTTTCTTTCATAATTGCCTACAGGACAACCTAGAGCAGGTGTTCAGTACCTGAAAATTTATGGGTAATTATTTGGCTGCTTAAACCTTGGGGTATACTTGGGAATAATCCCTTGAACTCAAAGCAATTTCACAATAACAGGGATTTGACACTTACCTAAATATGATCATTTCGTGTACTGTAAGAGAAGGAACATCTGTTTTTCTCTGTGCATTGGCTTTAGTAACATCTCAAGGTACTCATGTCTATTTTCCTTGCCTAGAATGCCAATGGAACGGGTCGTTCTTTCAAAGGTGCTCACGTTGTATTTACTCAGTGGGGGTGGCAAGCACTAGTTGGAGAATGGTCCTTGACTTGAAATCAATCCTGACCTTTCTGCGGCTGGAACAAGACAGGTTGGAGCCTGACAAACGGTGGCAGTTCAAGAACTGCTATGAGATGGTAAGTGTGCACCAGACTCCCTGAGAACCAAGGAAAGCAGCGTTCACATCTGATGTGGACCCGAAAGCATTCCTTAAAGATGGCTGGTGATGTACATGTTCTGCTCCTCTAAGAAATGAAAAGCTAATGTCCAGTGGTCCTGATGGCTGGGAATCTCCCTAAACCAAACAGGGTGGTAATTTTCTGATGCTCTCTTTCTGTGACTAAGTATATTTATAGCAGAGAATCAGAAAAAGCCCATAAATGGAACCCAAGCATGAATATAAAGTTCATGCCATCAAAAGTTGAGCTTAAAGTACTCAATTTTCTAAACATTTGGTTTCTTTTTTTGGTGTAGTTTTCGTTTATTTTTTTCATGTGTTTTTTTATTGTAATTAATAGAAGGGTTACATGATATTTGCCAGATAGAAGGTTGCATTAATTCACATACATTGATACCCTTCACATGTCTTGATCTCCATTTCCCTCCCCCCACCCCCAACATTTGGTTTCTTTATCTCTGCCTTTATTTATGGGAAGTCTAATTAGCAGTGTCATTTTTTTTCTCCAAGGGGTTCAGCTGATTCTAGTCCTCTGTGATGGGGCAAGGATAATATGGGAGGCATTGGTGACCTGGTGGCACATGTCCATGCTACAGTGAATGATGGCATGTATGCCGTGACTCCGGAAGGAGCGCAAGGCTCAAGTGTCTTCATCTGAAATGCTGACCTCTTCATCAGGGCTTCTGTGACTGTAAAGTGCCTCAGGGACTGGGACCTTGTTAAAGGACACACTGGCTGTGCAGGTCTCAGAACCAACATTCTGTGGTTCTCACGTCTCCCAGGTGAAGCTTGCCTGTTTCTCCCGGCAACAAGGTCCTACCCAACACAAGAGGTTTTCAGGAAGTACTTGCTAAAAATTCCTTCTTTTAGGGAGAAAGAATCATATTGGTCTAGTCATAACCCTTTATTCACACTAGCTAATTTCTCCAGAAAAACATGAGGGGAGCGAAGTGTTATATACCTTAGGCTGTATTGATATACAGTTGTCTAAGTCTATGAACTGTCTATTTAGGTTAGTTGGTGCTAATAGTCTACCTTAGTTGAAATTAATTGACTTGATTAAAAGAGAAACAATGCAGTAACAGACTGGTGGTACACAGCTATCATGAAACGAATCACAAGGCAGAAAGGCCCACTTTGGGTAGATACCATAGGGGTTCAGTGAACAGACTGTGAAACTTTAGATAGGAACACATTTCCAGGGAGAGACTCACTCTGGCTTCTACCAAACATGTCAGGAACAAAGAGAAGTCTAAGAAATCCATTGCTGGAAAGTCAAGTTTAAAATACCAAAGGCTAAAAAGCCTATGCATTTAATCCTATGCTACATATACATACATATATATGTATATATGTATATGCATATATACCCAACTTCAGAGACAGCAGACAGCAGACAGCTTTTAAAAGACCTTTGTGCTGCCACAATTATGAGCCTCCCTGTCCTGTAGGCTGTCAACGAGCCTGTCTTTTGGCAGACAAGTGTTTTTTTTTTTTGTTTTGTTTTTTGGTCAAAAGTGTTCCAGAGAACCACAGACTGACAAAATGTAAACAGGTGTTAGAATTTGTTCAGAAAGCTTTGAGGAATCTGCCTGCTCTTCTGCCTCAAGAGGTAAGTTTAGTTTTGGCCAACCTGGCATTTCCCAAGTGTGTCTGATCATGGAGTAGCCTTATGAATAAGGTGTATGTATTAAACATGGTGGGAGTCGGTAGCTGCCTCATGAGTGAGTCCTGAGCCAGGAATCTGGAGGATTACAGGTCTGAGCCACTCGAGCACTATGACACAAAATCTATAAAATGTTTCAAAACACACACACACACACACACACACACACACACACACACACACACACACACACACACACATTTTCTTTGCCAGTCCTGGGGCTTGAACTCAGGGCCTGAGATCTGTCCCTGTGCCACTCAAGGCTAGTGCTTTACCATTTGAGCCACAGCTCTATTCCCAGCCCTTCCTGAATAGTTTATTAGAGTCTCACAGACTTTTCTGCCCTGGCTAGCTTTGAACTATGATCCTCAAATCTCAGCCTTCTCAGTAGCTAGGATTATAGATGTGAGCTACCAGTGCGTGGCTAGTTCTTGCATTTTTAAAAGAGCAAACTGAAATGTGGCAGTGCTTGTGTGAAAGTATAAATAGCTACATCCTGGAATTTGAAGTTTTCTCCAGCAATGTTATTAAAAGGAAAAGAAGAAATGAAATCTTGCTGGTGACTATGGTATCTGCAAAATATTTTAAAAAAAGTGACAGAGGGCACAGGTTGACATTCTACAGTATTAAGAAGCAAAGGTAATATTTCTCTTCAAGTAATGTTTAAGAGGAGTTATAAATGTAGTTATTGTTTTTATATATCTGTGGGAAAAGTTGAAGCATGAGAATCAGGGCGCAAGCCCTTTCTGTTGGGAGTATATGATGATCATTCACATCAATCATTTGTCAACCTACTGTTGAGTGTTAGTCTTTGAGGAAGCTGAGGTGAAGAACGTAAAAGACCAGAAAGAGGAGGCTTGCACTAGTTACATGTATATGCAGACTGCTCCAAGACCAATGTTGAGAAGTGGCCCTAACTTTCAACTTTCTGATTTGGGGTCTGGGGTTGTTAGGCTCTGTTTTGAACTGAAGGAGGGAAGAGAAAAATATCTAACTGTACTTTTGAGAGTACACAACTGAAATGGAATCTGCTTTTCATCATTCCACCCACATCACAGACTTGACTTGTGCTTGGAGAGAACGTGGCATTCTACGTGTCCACTAAAGACTTCTCCAAATGAGACAAAGATGTACTTCCTACCTCTAGCTCCAGCTCCTCTCGGTCCATCTCCTGATGCATGTCACCCATGTACTCATTCGGATCATAGTATTCGTGGGCTGAGGAGTGCCTAAGAAAAGAGGAATGTTCTTTAAGTTTTTGCTTCCAGGATAAGGTATTTTAAAAACCACCGCCTTCACTTTTTAGCCGGTGGGTTTTTTCCATAGTAACTCCTTCTATTCACTTCACAAAGGACTTACTGAATCTTTGGATTAATAGTACATTTCCTCACTATGTGTGTTGTAGCATTTACTTACAAGTATCAAAACAAACCCTGAATCACAGACTTTTCCTGTCTGGCATCTACTGTTTTCCCCTCCATAGCTTGTCCAGCTGATGGCTGGCTCCATGTCTGTTCCCCTGGGATGTGACTGTCCATGGGGTCAGGGCCTCTATCCTAATATTTCTACCCCTTTATTTCCTCTGGGAGAGTTAAGATGCAAGGCACAGGGCAAGGATGGATGTCTTTGTTCTTTCCAGAATCCATCTGCTATAGGCCACCATCATGAGATTCAAGGAGACGCATATCTAGCTCCTCTCTGGGTAGGAGACAGGCCTATACTCTCCTGTCTGCTTCTTCATTTGATTTTTATCTGTTAGGAGAGGGAGGCTGGACTTCAGGCAATGCTCAGACATTCATGCTGACCTGGGACATCAATCCCAAGGGCAGCGATAGAAATTGCTATACCGTCAGCTAGAACGGGGGTCTATTTTGGATTTTCTGGACTGTAAGAAGTATGTTACTAGCGCTGCAAAGTGCCTATAACATAGGCCTATCCAGGAATGTGTATATAGGTAATACGCATGTGCATATAGGTATGTGCTCATGTGTATACACACTCTTACATACACACACTCATTTTCCTGGGAGGCCCAGGAGCCTGTGTCTCCCTGACCATCTTCTGAAAGCATGCTTAGTTGAAGCTCCAGTGGAGCCTGGCAAAGGCAAGGGGAATGAGAATCTGCTCAGCTGGCAGCTCGGAAGGAGCTTCAAGTCCACAGAACAGAGGCAGGGGGAATGCTGCTGCCTCACATTGCTGTTGGCTGGGGACCCAGACCTCCCTAGTTCTCAAAGGTCAGGCAGCAATTAAGGGGCTCTGGTCATCCCTCCCAGGCACTTAAAAACAACAGAGCAGATTTGAGTGGTCATTTAAACAAGGGCTGGCTTTCAATTTCCCAGACCCATTGGGCAAATATACTGGCTGCACTTAAGGGGCTTTTAGACCCGAGGATAGTGCTCACAGGGCTGGGCCTGCAGACATCCACTCAACACTCTCCACTCCAGCCGGATGCTCGCGCTGGGTGCTGTCTGACCTCACAGCCAGAACTGGCAAGGCCTGACCCTCTGGTCTCCTCTGACATTTCTCAAGTCATCCCTGGGGGATGTCATGTCATGTTAACTAGACTTACAAGGAAATTAGGGGTTTGGCATTGAAAAGGTCTGTCACTGAGAGAGTTCAACCTCTGAGTGTAGCCTTAATGTGAGGCCAGTACAGCCTGGATTCTCGCATCACTGGTATGAATGGCTGTACTTAGGGAAGGGGCCAGCTGTTTTCTAGGACTGGTCGTCACTACAGTGTCACCACTAAGAATCGGGACTTGAGGTGTGACCAGTCCTGCCTCTCTATCAGCCACTGCCACCTCATCCTGAGCAGAGCCTGCTGAGTATACAGTGCCCCAAAGATAAGGGAAGTAGTCCTTAGCCCATTTGCACACTATGAGCATCGGATGGTACAACAAAGCTCACTATGGTCGAGCTTGAGGAATTAGTGCTGAGCGCTGCTGACAGCTAACTGCTAAACCCTTGTGATGAAAGGCAGACCTTTGGTTGGAATTTGATAGAACCCAAGGAAAGGTGGGCTCACTGTAGCTGAGTTACTCATAGAAACTTAAGAGGAACTCATTGCTCACGATTTGCCCTGCAAAAGGGAAAGTGCCCTTTGAAGCATTGCATCTGGTCAGTTATCCAGTAGAGCTGAGAAGAGATGGATTTCTTATGCCAGCTAGGGAGTGCATGCCCTCAGATGCCCAGTCACAGGCAAGAGCTACATTTAATAGGACATCTTTTTTCATATATTTTTTATTGTAATTAATAGAAGGGTTACATTATATTTGCCAGATAGAAAGTGCATAAATTCACATACATTGATACCCTTTCTCATGCCTTGATCTCCATTTCCCTCCCCCCACCCCCACCCCTTATCTTGTTTTCCCCCTTCCCTATCCAATTTCAAATAACCAAATACAAATATTAATAGGACATCTTTAAGCCAACCATCTATCTCAGAAAGTTTCTTTCTGTTCACTTTTTTCTGAATATTTTATGCCCATCACGAAATTACATATATTATGCTGAAGATTTCCCACATATTATTTCATTTACTACTTCAGCAGTCCTATGGAGAGATCGGTATGATTTTTATTTGGGTACCACATAGAAAAATGAACCCCAAATTCCCTAACTTCCACAGCCAGGAATTAGTTTGAGCATCGGCTTTGTCTGACTCCTAGGCTCTGAACTGTTCTGTCTCTCACATAAAGCTGGAAGACAGAGTCAGGCAGAAATGTGTTTGAATCACACAGCTGCGATTCATTTGGCACTGGTAGTCCTGACAGGGGCGTGCGTGCATGGGCTCAGTGTCTGGCTGCAGGTTGGAAATGAGACCCAAGGCAGCAGAATGCATAGCCACTGGGGCTCGCTGCTCACGGCTTACTTGGTTGTTTATTTCCAAGCACAGGCATCATTCGCTCCAGTGAGAACTACAAAATCTACAAATTACCATTTGCGGTGATTAAATTTTATTCCGAAACAACTTTTACAACATTTGTAAGTAATTTTGTTCTGAGAATATAATTTGAATAACTCTGCTCCAGGGTTATAATAAAGTCATTAATATGTCGGAGTAGTTTTGAGCAGGGCTCAATTTATTGCATCTATAAACAATAAAGTGAAACACAGGCGACTTGGGGAGGAAAATGGTGAGATGCATTCATTTTCTTCTCGGCACGGAATGGACAAACCCAACTCTGCCCTAGTTTTTAAATTTTCATTTCATTTCGTTTTCTAACCAGGTTCCTGAATCATGACTAGGTTACTTACTCCTCTGGCAGCAGGTAGGGGTCCAGCACAGGTGGGCTGGGAGAGGACATCTTGGTCAGGGCCATGATGTGTTCAAAGGTGATATCAGTTTGGGTGCCTGTATCCACCAGCTGCAACTCTGCAGGTGTGGTGAACATTTTGGTCCGAGGTGTTCTCCTCAGTACCTGGACCACGATGGGCTCTTTGGCTGTCTTGAAAGCTTCCACAGCCTGGTCATGAGTTGCTCTGGATAAATCTTTGCCGTTTACCTGTGGAGACATACAGAAGGGTGGGACATGGTTAGAATAAAGCAGAAAGTGGGAAAAACAAAACAAAACAAAACTGGTGTGGCTGAAAGAGCTTTTGGGTGAAAGCAGCCAGAGGAAAGATGGAAATCTTGCATTCTCTACCCTCTGGCTTTCCGAAGAAGGTGTGGTGGGAAGGTGGGCAGGATTGGAGATGTACAGATCTGGTATTAAATGGTAAGTCTCACAGCGAGAGTATGTTGGCTTCTTACCAGGAAGTCTTTAATGCAATTTCACCATTTGCTAATTTTACTCGTAAAAAGAAAAGAGCTGCCTGCAGCTCTTTTTATCCGGCAGTGATAGCTTAACTAGAAATTAATTACATTGTCCTGTTTCCATAGTATTTTTTCCAGTTTGTGTTGGGTGATATTTGTCTTCCTTTTATGAAAAGGACGACATTTTTGAAATGTGTTTTCTTTTCCTTAAAAGAGCCCACTGAAGGGCTGGGAGCGTAGCCTAGTGGTAGAGTGCTCACCTCGCATGCGTGAAGCCCTGGGTTCAATTCCTCGGTACCACATACACAGAAAAAGCCAGAAGGGGTGTTGTGGCTCAAGTGGCAGAGCATCAGCCTTGAGCAAAGTGTCCAAGGACAGTGCCCAAGCCCTGAGTTCAAGCTCCAGGACTGGCAAAAAAAAAAAAAAGAGTTCACTGAAACTGGGGTTGTAGGTGGAGATGCAAATATGGAGAAGAAACTCCAGAGAGTAATGGCTGGGAAAACCATAATTTAATTGTTTTATCTCCTATTGTCTCTAGTGCTTTGCTTCTGCTATAGCCCTAGTGGTTGTGCTTACTGAGTCTATTCTCTGTGGTTCTCTTTTCATTGTTTTGGCAAGTGAGAAGCAGGAAGGACCAGAGATAATTTACCTCCCTTCTCTATAGCCTCTAAGCAGCCAGTGTTAAGACATGCCTACAGCCTACCTGGTGGCTGAGAATGGAGTAAGCCAATGGTACCTTAACTCTACCTATATTCAACACAGCTCTACCTTTAGGACAGCCAATGCCAGATAAAACAAACTAGAATCTTTATTTATAGAAAACGAAATCATTTAGACAACCCAGAGGTCCAACTAGTTCACCCTCCTATGTAGCTTGGGATAAGAAGCATGCAATGTAATGCCCAGTTAATAGTTGATAAAGGGTTTCACAAACCATTCAGCCAGCACTCCCCTCAAACTACAGTCTTCTCCAGCTCAGACTCCCACCCAAGAAGCTAGGATTGCAAGTGGGCACACAGCAGTGCCTTGTCTGATCGATTTACTTAACTGTTGTGCCAATACTGGGGTTGAACTTCAGATCTTGGATGCTAATCTTTAGCTTTTTCACTCAGTGTGGGTGCTCTTCCACTTGAGCCACAGCTCTACTTTCCTGCCCAGGCTGGCTTGGAATTACAATCCTCAATTCTCAATCTCCTGAGTACCTAGCATACAACTAATATCCTCATTCCTAAAGCTCAGGAAAGAGTGGCCAAAGCCATTAACTTTGAGGGTTGGCTAGAGATGGAACCCTAGCTTTGGGATTTAATCCTCTTGGACTCTATTTCCTCATTGGCAAAATCAATATAATTACAACGTGATGTTTCTTGGGGTTATTGCAAAGTTTCAATAAGATAATCTAACATTATCCTATCATGCCAATAATAACTAAGATACCAACGCTTAACAGAAAGCCTACATCCGAGTAGTTATATTTCTTCACAAGACAATCTAGGACTCAAAACAGCAAACTCCAGGCTGGTAAGGTGGCCTTGAGAAACTGGTTTACCCAAAGATTTCACTCTCCTGCCCGTATTGCATTCCCAGGCTCCCAAAGTATGCATGAATATTTCTCAATCTCTAACTTGGGATTTTCATGGGTGGAAAGTGTGGCTCATAACAGATCAGTTATACAGGTCTTGACCTCTGCCATGCATACTTCTTGACAAGGCATTTTAGGGATCATTACATCCTCTTAAAAGACCGATCTGACAAGGCAGGAGTTTACTGTCCTAGATGATCCATTTTTTGCAGCCAAATTTGTTTTGAATTACCTTGTGCACATAACACTTATTACACTGTCATCTCAGAATCACATCGCTGAGAGACGTAGTGAGGTGATGACTCTGGTGCACGCTGGCAGCCAAGCAAGAATGACAACCTTTATGCTCTGGATTAGCATTACATCTACATTACCCCAAACGACGCTGATGATGGCTGTGATTATAGGCGGGATGCACATCCAATGACGTTTGGCCCCGGTCAAATTAAATATCATTAACTTGCCCAATTGAGCAGATTGCCTTTAAAACAGTTTATGTAGCTCTAAAACCAAGTAAATGGAATGTTTTGGAAGAAGAAGTGCTGATTGCAAAGTTTATCTTTATTATAAATTAGATGCCTAAGTTATTCACCTAAGGCTGTGGCTGGTCCCCTGGGACTGAGGTGCAATTATGGGGAAAATCCAATCAGTGAGACTCCACTCAAACAACACCTCACCAATAGGACACGACACTAAGGGACCTTAAAGAAGTTCCTTAGTGTACGGTCTCCTGCGACAAGACAGGCTATTATACCGGGGGCTTGGAAGGATGCTTCAGGGCTCCACCTAGCCTGCAGAGCACTGCATTGCTCTCTGTAAGGAAGTGCTATAGCTGTCTTTTCTTCTCATTTTTCTTTTTTTGGCCAGTCCTGAGGCTTGAATTCACGGTCTGAGTGCTGTCCTTGGGCTTTCCTCAAGGCTAGCGCTCTACCACTTGAGCCATAGCACCACTTTCGGCTTTTTTACATATGTGGTACTGAGGAATTGAACCCGGGTCTTGGTGTATGCTAGGCAAGCACCCTACCACTAGGCGAAACTCCTGGCCCTGTGGCTGTCTTTTCTACTGTCACTCTTAAGAACAAATGTCAAGTTAGTGGAACTTCTGTTGGGGCCTTTGCTCATTTCACTAGCATCTAAGAGGCTATTTGGTGAGACTGGTTTTCCTTTTGGCTGCTTGGAAGTGGCACTGGAGATATTTCTTAGGGAAAAATGAGGCCATAGGATATAGGGAGCCATTTCAAGAATGATTAGAAAAATGGAGGAGAGCATTTCGCTAAGACAATAGTGAGCTATTTGATTCATCAGAGGAGATAGACAGATCTTAGAAGTTGCATGTGCAGTTCCAGGAGCCAAAAAGAGGCTCGATTGTCTTGGTATTTCTAGAGATACTGCTGGTTACTGCTGTCATATTGTGTGTCCTTTCGGGTCACAGGCAGTTCTCAAAAGTTTCCTACTACTTAATTGAAAACATTTCTGGATATTTAAAGCATTTCAGGATTTATGCAAGAGATGGGCAGCCCCCCTTCAACATAGAAGTATTTGGAAGTGGAGCTATGGCTCAAGTGGTAGAAAACTAGCCACGAGCAAAAGAGTGCAGGGACAGCATCTAGGGGCTGAGTACAAAAAAAAAAGAAAGAAAAAGAAAAAGAAAGAAAAGAAAAGGGAAAAAGTATTTATGAAGGAAACATGAGGGATTCTCAGGATCGACTTAGCACAATCCCCTCTATTTCTATTACATGTACAAATGACCCTAGTATAAAATACTCATGCAATTTTAAATTCAGCCCACTATAAATTGTGCCCCTGGCTAAAACCTAACTTTTATAGGGATCATTTAATTAAATCCAGGGGCAGTGATTTCATTTTGTAAAATATCATACCTGTGTTTTTCAAAGTAATTAAAATGTAAAATTCCACTGGAAGCTAGAAATGATAACAAACCACCCAGACCTAGTAAAAGACCCCAAAATGTTCTCTTATTCAGGGAATTTCTAGATGTCTTAATTTACGTTAAATGTATGGTCTGCTCTAAGCCTTGATGAAGTATGAAGATGGCATATGCAAAAGATGGGCATTCTGGCAGCTAAGATGGAAACAGCCTTGACAAAGGGTGTTCATATCATACAAGGTATGAATGAAGATATGAACCAGAGCTGCATGACTTCCAATACCATGCTGTAACAACTGGGCCATAGGGCTGTGCTGTGCTGACACCTGATTCACTGTTAGCAGGTGATTGTGCTGAGCTGTAGTGGGGAGGGCATGGTGAGGAGGAACTGCCATTAGCAAAAGGGAGAGGAGAAATGGGCCCTGGATGAACAACTGGCCTCCAGGGAGAGGAAAACAAGGACTAACTAAGGATGATGTTGCTTGTCTGGATTTGGAGGCAGATTCCTGGGCTCAGGGGTCAGGTGTACTGGCCATTCCCAGGCACTTGTGCTGGCACAGGCACTGCATATGATATGCCCATCTCTTGCATAAATCCTGAAATGCTTTAAATATCCAGAAATGCTTTCAATTAAGTAGTAGCTTTGGATATTGGCTGACCTGTCCCTTCCTTCTCAATTTCAGAGGAGCTGAGAGAATTTCATGCTCTTTGTCAGTTACTTTCTTACTAAACTGTCCTGTCATATTTCAAATTTCAACCTATTTGTCTCCAAATGTTACATTGGCCTTCTTGAGCTACTCCTGCAATTAGGTTAAAATGACTGAGGTCAAAATGATACCAGTCATTGGTGGCTCATGCCTGTAATACTAGTTGCTCAGGAGGCTAATTTTTCCATTTGAAGCCAGCCTGGGCAGGAAAGTCTGAGATATTCTTACCTACAATTAACCACCAAAAAAAAAGCCAGAAGTGGCTGTGTGGTTCAAGTGGTAGAATGCCAACCTTGAGTTAAAAGCCAAGGCTTTGAGCTCAAGCCTCAGAACAGACATAGACATAGACACAGACACAGACACAGACACAGACACAGACACAGACACACACACACACACACACACACACACACACACACACACATCAAAATCATGCCAGTACTTTGCTAAGCTTGAAAATGAGCAACAGCACACATTTCTGGAAACCCCTGAGTACTAAAGAGTACTAAAGAGAAGCAGGTTCGAAAAAGCAAATAAGAAAAGGCTTGTTGTATGTAATGTCCAATACTTCATTTACTTCTGTACTAAGATAATGAGATTTCCTAACTATCTTTAAACAACTCAAAGGTCAAGGAGCAATCCAAAGAAATGCTAGGAAAATAATCACTGCAAATGGAATTTCCTGGCTTTTGGTGATTTGTGTCTCAACATTTTAGTGTAAGTTGAACAAAGGGCAGTTTGAGATCTTTCTCATGCTTGTTTGGTTTGCTATCCAAAATGATGGTATGTATCACTTAGCTTAGAGCATGGGAGTTAATTCATGTGGTCCAACTTCCATTAAAACGAGTGCCACAGGAGCAGGGAAGAAATGCTGTTCTTATTAAACCATGCTCTTAGCAGTACATGCATGTGTGCACACACATGCATGGACATACACATATATGAGCAGAAACCAACATTTGAATATTGGAAGAACAAGCTACTTTTCCTGAAATACTTATTGTTTTAGTTTTTCTACAGTGCTCTAAGTTAATTATGATAGATCTCACATATCTTAAATTTATTTAAAAATGAAATTACTTTTAATGGTTAATTAAAAATTCCATACACTAGATAAAAGCAAAGAAAAATTATGGCAAGAATTAGAAATGTCCTTTAAAAAATGAACCATCCTGATGACAGGAATCTAGTTTTTGCTTCTCTGAGTGAATAATGATGAATGATATTACTGAGGATTTTCTCTATGTTGAACCACTTTAGACAGTTGCTCATTCATTTAATTATTGTTGTAAACTCCGTTGGAATGACTACATACCTCATGATGAGAAAAGTCAGAATCGGGATTTGTTCCCCTCTCCTCCACAGGGGACAGGGCAGGGGAAGTAGGTCTGATGAGGAAGACATATAAATAATCCAGCAAGATGGGAGGAGTGAGCACTTGTCATGGTGGTGTAGGAATCAGGGATACAAGGGCAGGCAGTGGTCAGAGGGAAAGCCCATGAGGAAGAGATATGGAACACTAACAGGGAAAAGAAGCAAGAATTTTGAAGGGGGAAAAATAAAAAGAATAGCGTACCCTCGGTCATTGTAGTCATGTGATAGGGCCTGTGGCAGGAAAAAAAACCTGGTCCCACATTAGGCCAAATAGTATGACACTAAATGTAAGGACTTCCAGGAGAAGGAAACAAAAGCCATATAATGAGTGACTATTGTCCTTAATGTACTATGTTATCTCTCATCTCTTTTGCCATCCCTTGGTTATCTCATATTGTTACAATATTTCACCTTGTTATTTGACGTGTTAAAAAAAAAAAAACTGGTCCCAGAGGGTCAGGATGGGTAGATGGGTAGAGTACAAATTGCTGTGCACTCTTCTCTCCAATTAAAAGTCAGGCTGGTGGGCAGGTCATGTGGACTCTTGAAAGTTGTAGATAAGACTGTGCTTTTTTGAAAGTTATCAGTTTACCACATATATTTTTTCCATCACCTGTAAAATCAGGACTAAAATGACTTGCCCTCTTGGCTTTTACAGGCACTGAAAGACTCAGAAGGAAAACCACATTATAATAATGGATCATTGCCCTTTTTTTTTCTGTGACTGATTTCTGGACTATAAGAATGGCAACATAATAATGTATTTTAGCAGAAAAGAACGTCTTGGCATGCAGGAGTCCTCTGTAATGTTTGTTGAATTTGGCAGAAATAAAAACACTAAAGATGTTTGAGGAAAGTATAAAATGGGTCTTAAAAAACACGTGACAAGAGTCAGTGTATGTGTGTCAGATGATAAAAGCTGGATATCAAAATGGCATGGTAAACAAGCGGTTTACACCCAGCTAAAAGGAAACGCAGATTCTCCCTGGCCCTTGGTTTTCTTATCTGTACATTGGGAGTTTTCTGGATAACTTTTTAATGAGGCAGGAAGTTTGCCAAATTAAGTAAGTTTGGCAATTTAGCCTTCTTGGGTGTTTTCAGATTACCCTGAACCTGGCTGGCCTTTGTAGGTACAATTCCACCATTTCTTGCTCCAGCATCTTGGAAGCTTGGCCTCGACTACAAATCTTTCCTACCTTGTGGACATGTGGTTAAAACCTTGGGACCTGATTCTTCCCTTAGTTTTGGTTTCATGATGGCAACATATCAGGGTCCAGTGAATCATATTCCAGACCCTCAAGTCCCACAAAGAGACAGACATCTTGCCTGTGTTTAGATAACAGCCCAAACTCTGAGTCTCCCCCAGTGAAATATACCCTGGCATAGTGCTGGGGGTATGGCCCAGGGGAAGGCAAACCAACTCAGAAATCTCTCCTTTGTGATCAAATGGCTGAGGAGTTCTAACAAGGAAGCAAAAGGAGGAGAAGACAACCATTCATAGGGGCACACCACAACTAGCGTGGTACCTCAAACCCCATGCCAGAGGAAAACTTGCAGCTTTTTCTAAGATGATTGAGTAGACATGGGTAGAATGTGCTAGAAACCTACCAGGAGGAAATCATCTGGGAAGGAGTTAATGAACCAAACAAAATACTTGATAATGCAATTAGAAACACGGAGGTTTCTAGAGAGGGGGAACAGGGGAGGGAGAGGTTTATGCACATGAGCTTGATTATGTCAAATCTGAGGCTGAAGAAGGGATAAAACCAATGCATTTTAAAAGCAGTTATCAGAGGATAGGGGACGTGACATGACATTTGTAGTTTTTAATGTTTCAGCAAGAGGGCCCAACAGGGTGGAAACATGCTTACAGCTTTCTTTTTTGCAAAAGTGCTGTGTGCATCTGAGCCAAAGCAGTGAGATTCCCGGCAGCAAAAATATTGTTTCTCATCTCACAGAATGGAGGCAAGAAGCCAGTGAGAACTTAGGGTGGTGGCTCTAGTTATTTTAGGCAGTGGTACATTTGAACCAGCTGTCATTGGGGTCTAGGTTACTTTTTTCTTTTTTAATTTAAACCTTCGTTTAGTTGAGTTTGAAATCAACAGTATGAAGCTGTCTGCATTTCACTTTGAATTTGTGTTATCATGCCTGGAGACACACTCACTGTAAGGCACGTTCTGCAGCGGTGCCATGCACTGAATATGTTTGGGGGAAGTTCCTACCTGGACACTTCCTTCTGCCAGCTGCTGTCTGAGACGTTACATGCAAATGCTATCTGGGTTACCACTCAAGCTGTCTTTTATTGGTATGAACTGGAAACAGAATGCATGCTCTCCATGAGCTCTCTTATTTGGGGGATAAGGTTCCTATTTCTCCTGTAGATATACGATGTGGAGTCTTATATGATTGTATGTGGTGTGTTACATTTTCCTCTGGGTTAGCCAGAGCCCTCTGTGCCAAAACTGGATTCCCCTTCAGAAACCAAGCCTTCTCAGCATAGGAGATGGCATATGAGACATACACACGATAAAGCATCACTTGTCAATTGCTTGCCCTGGAAACTGAAGATCCCTGCCTAGGAGCCTTATCTGGCAGACAATGACTGCTCAGAAGACTCACAACCAATGCCTCCAGCGCTTGGTACTGGTCATTCTCCATTTTGGCTCTGGGGCATTTTTACCCCTGTGGTCACCAGGCGAATATCTTGTTTCATCTGGGAAGAACATATTTTGGGGCCCATGACCCTGCTAGTTCTTGATTACTGCAGTACAGCCTGTGCTGTTTTATGAAAAAAAATATGTCCACTACTGTACTGCATCTTTCTGTCTCTGCCAGTGTTGTAGAGGATTTGGCCTCCCCTATGCCTCCAGAAAGCTCCATTACTTCCTTCATTCCTTCACGAGTACCAAAGGAACCAAAGATATTCATAGAAGTTGGTCTTCATAGATCCCATGTTGAATTCTTTTGTACCTGTTCCTTTGGAGATCTGCAAGTTGTAAATCTGACATTGAAAGCCTATCTGTCTCTACCTCTTGCAGAATTTCTAGCTTTCATCTTTGCTTCCCAGAGTCTTGACTGATGTGATTATGCCAGACTTTAGAGCTACACCCACGTCTTGGGGAATCCTGGTGGAGAACGTGTGCATGTTAGAGCTTACGTGCATACCTCCAACACTGGAAGAAGAGATAATGCATACCCTTCAGGGGAATGACTTAAAGTCAGAGGGCCTCACAGGTATTTCTTTACCCCTCAGTGGTATGGCCACAAGACAAACCCCAGTATTGAAATAAGGAGACAGAGGGACAGGAGAATGTCTTAACTGGTTATTAATAAACCAGGGAGGCAGCTTTCTGCCTCTGCTCCAGCATGTGCCTTGGAGAATACAATAGGCCTAAGTATACAAGAAAACCCTGTGACAAGTGAGGAATCATGCTGAAATCTCACTGTATCCTCAACATGGCCTCTGTTTCATAGGAGAAAACCGAGCACTACTTCCTGCTCAGGTCTAGGAGACATCTATAGCAGAACCACGTATGTCAGCAACATTAGTCTATGGTCACACATCATCTCTGACCACCTGTCTATAGAATGGACGCCCGATGGCAGCAGGTACTTGCTGTTCCATCACTCTGCATGATGCTAGAGGCATCTGCCTCAGGCATGAGTTGCAGAAGTCTGCCCTACCCATCACTGCAGCATTCCATGTCATGACCCCATCTTTGTCACGTCCCAGCTGTGGGTCCCCAGGCAACAGTCCCCTTCTCTCAACTTCAGTTGACCCATCAGTAAATAGGAACTAACAAGAGTCCTGAGGCCTTCACGGGTGTGCGAGAATGACACAACAGTCTGCTGTGACATAAAGCATGAGCCTGACAGACATCACCGCACAACTGTGTGTCATTCATTTGAAGAGGATGATAAGCTGATCCCTGGACATCCTGCCCTTGGGTCTTGACTGGTAATTCAAGGACAAAGGACCCAACGCCAGATGTTTCCTCTAGATGTTTCTTAACCTTGATTGGAAGGGAACAGGGTAGAGAAGTGGCCCAACTTTCTGTTTGCTTTCTTGGGGGTGCTTTTTCCTCTTTCCCTCTGTTTTTGGCAAAAGACACTTCCTCTCAGGTTTCAATCCATACAGAAGCTTGCACACAAAGTTCACGTTTATTTAATTGGGGAGGAAATGGTTAGACAGACACAAGGAATAACTCATACTTTAAATACAGGAGGGCATTCTCAGCTACCTCAGCCAGCAGTACAAATCTGACAGTTGGGAAAGTACCAAGGCAAGGGAAACAAGGGTTCACTTGTTAATAAGAACACACGGATGTATCTTTAATAGGTAGCAGATGATGCTGCTCTATAAAATGCTCATTGCATACACTAAAAGTTTGGCATGGTGGTACTCGCAGGACTACACAGACATACCATGATACAGAAATGAAGGCTCACTGTGACTGGGGATGGGGGAGGGCTGTTCCCAATCCTTCCAGCTCCCAATGCTGACTGAAATACTACTACAAAGGAGAGTCATTTCTCTTTATGTTCTTGGGACTCCCTAAATAGAAAACATCTGCTTGATAAAGCAAAATTGGTTTGTAACCTTGAGAGTTTTTCTTTTTATGAAGATGCATGTCACTTATAACTACTGACACTTCAGTGGGAGAGGGGAATAATTGATTGCCACGTATGGCAAAACAGGAATGCATCCGTGTTACAGTAATTTGCTTAACATGCGGAGAGAAAACTGTGATTTTTCCCCAGACGTCTGACAAATTAACTCTGTTTTCATTGGTTTAAGGCTGTGAATAGTAACTCTTTGTCCGCGTTATTTGGTTCTTGTTTTGGCTCCAGACTGCATGCAAATGCAGGAGCTGTGTGTACAGTACCACCAGCCCTGACTGCAGTCTTACAGATGTCTTATTTTTACAACAAATGCTACAGCTTGAGAGATTCCTCTTACTCATAAAGAATCTTTTATAAAGAAAGAGTAAAGCAACATTTTGTACTTTTCAGAAGTCTATATAGGCAGTCAACCTCAGAAATGGGGGTGAGAAGGAGATTTTTAATATGCCTCCTTGGATCTCTTAATATTTTATTTAACATAGAATAAGTCAACATTTCTCTAAGCTGTAGATATTATAACTGTAAAGGACACAACAATGGCTATTCCCAACCCCTTATGAAAAAATGGACACTATCCATGTACCAAAATGTACCCATTGTCAGCTTGCTTGAGAAGCTTCTACCTACACTAAGCCAGCCACAGATGAGCAAAGAACTAAGAACAGCAAGGAGAACAAAGTGGTGCTCAGAAGTGTTTCCTGTCCTTAGTCTCAAGACTATGCAATACATTCACCATCCTGAATATGATGGAAAAACCCCAGTTCATGGGATAGAACAGAACAGGTAGAAACAGACTCTGCCACATGGCAAAGCTGGTATGTACATGCCCTTGACCTGGAGGGGATGGGCTTTGAAGTAAGTGCTACAAAAATTCTTATTTATGTAAAAAGTAAATCCAGACTCTCTAACCAAAATGTCTGGCAGGAGTGGCCTAAAGGAGAAAGGATTTCTTTAGCTTATAGTTTCAGCACAGAGTCTAGCATAATGGAGTGGATACAATGGAGTACAGCATTTACATCATGGCAGCCCGGAAGTGACAGTAATTCTGTCCTTTTTCTCCTTTTAGTTTATCTAGGGTCCTAACCTACAGGATTGTGCAGCCTGTATTTAGGGCACGTGCTGTCTGCTTTGTTACATTCTCTGTAAACATCCTCACAGATATACTTAGAGGTGTGCCTTACTAGTTTCCTAGGCCCTTTTTTGTTTTTGTTTTGTTTTTTGGTCAGTTGTGGGGATTAACTTATGGCCTAGACACTGTCCATGTATTCTTTTGCTCAAGGCTAACACTCTACCATTTGAGTCACAGCACTACTTCTGGTTTTTGAGTGGTTAATTGGAAATAAGAGTCTCATTGGGGACTTCGCTACCCGAACTGGCTTTGACCCTGATCCTCAGATCCTAGCCTCCTGAAGAGCAAGGATTATAGGCATGAGCCACTGGCACCCGTTGCCTTGGTACTTCTTAATCCAATTAAGTGGACACACAAGATTAACCAGCCCAGGTTCACCGTAGGTCAATCTAAATATACCTCCTTAAATCATCACATTCCACCCATGTCCATCTCTCCATGTATATGGACACTCTCAGGAGTACCCATAGTCTTAACAACTCTAACACTATTCAAACTCTCCTCTGAGAATCATGGTCAACTTTTAGTTGTCAGCATCTGTAAAATCAAAAACTAGTTACCTACTTCCAATAGACAATGGCACATAGTAAACCTCTCATTTCAAAAGGGAAGCCTGGACTCACAGAAAGGGGAGATAGCACCAAGGCAAAGCCAAAACCAAATCCCAGCAGGGCAACCATTAAGTCTGATAGCTCTGTACCCAACTGTTGGAGGCAAAAGGCTAAAAGTAGCTAGCAACAACCATGCCATAGCCTGAATGCAATGTTTCTTTAAAATTACCCCATTGCTTAGTCAATCACCTTTAATTCAGCTTCATGCAAAGTCTTAAGCAACAAGCAAAATGAAGTCAAATTCTTTGCTGCATTCAGGCTATGGCAGGTGCTATCTCCCCTTTCTGTGAGTCCAATCTTCCCTTTTGAAATGGGAAACAGCCTATCGCTCTTTATATTATTGGGAATTCCTTTAATTAGATTACTTTCTTATTTACTGTTGGGAAAGGAATGCCATATCTGTAAAAGTAGGACAAAGTGTGATTTAAGGGGACAATGAAATAATTTTATATCATCAGGTGAATTAATGAAAGAAATAGTGACACATGCACACATACACATAATTACGTTCCCCCTGTCCTTGGTCCTGGGGCTTGAACTCAGAACCTTGGTGCTCTCGTGAGCTTTAATGCTAAAGGCTATCATTCTACCACTTGAACCACAGCTCCATTTCTGGCTTTTTGGTGGTGAATTGGAGATAAGAATCTCACAGGTTTTCTTGCCTGAGCTGGCTTTAAACGGCAATCCTCAGACTTCAGCCACCTGAGTAGCTAAGATTACAGGCATGAGCCACTGGTGCTTGATTTATAATTACATTTTACGGGCAAAAATTCAATAACCTGCAATTTTCCATTTGTAAACTAGATATTACAGAACAATTCACTTGAAAACAGTCCTCAAGCAAACTAGAACAACTTTTTCCCTGGTATTAATTTACAAATGGTTAAATTTTTCTTTCAAAGTAGTTACTTATACATCCAAAAAGACTTTAGAAAACATGCCAGAAAGTTTAGGTAAGTGAAGAGTCCTGTTTCTTACAGGATATTTTGGTATAACTGAGAACAGAGACTCTCCGCAGCACACACATTCCACACTCCCTGGAGTAGAGGTTAGTGGACCCAATCGATGCTAGGGAGCTTGGAGGCTGATCCTCTCACAAGTCCAGAAAGGCACAACCTGACTGGCCCAAGACCACACTTCAAGAACTAGGGACTTAAGAAACTTCTAGGGAGAATTTTAAAACATTTAGATGAACTGTCTTTGGTCGTTAATGCAATTGAAATGGAAAGCAGTGTGCAGACACAGCCATACACGCATGGGAATACTTTTTCCTTTTTTTTGGATGCTTTCAGGCTGTTGGTTATTGTAAGCTCGTGAGTATTATCAAATGGATTTGGAAAATGAGGATCCTGCTAGGCCAGGGACCAACAAGAGGAAAAGGGAACCCTTTCCCCACACTCACCAAGGGGCACACAAGTCAGGTGGGAAATGGGTCACAGTGAGCTGGGATAGCCAGATGATAATTCACCAGCATTGTGACACTTGTCCTCTAATAAAGGAGTGCAGTTAGAGACCGACTTTGTAGATGTTAGCGAGTAGCAAATGTTGTCATTGCCCAGAGCTGCTGACTCTATCTTTTTCTCACCCTCGTGTACCACTTAACCAAGACCTCTCTTGCATTATTAATGAACACACGTGAACTCATTTATTACAGCTGCATTTTTTCACACTTGCATATGTTTCTTTATGCCCACCGTGGCAGGTGGGTGACAGGAATGCAGAGTGGTGGGGAGGGGGAGAGAGGGGTTGTCTTGTCCCTGTGACCCTGTACCACCTGCCTCACAACAGTATACATCTGCATCCAGAGGAACCATTAGAGACTTGAGACACAGACTCATTTGTCACTGCTCAAAGAATCTTCCGAGGATGAAGCCAGGCCTGCCCAATGGGCTTCTCATTCAGAAATAAACTAAAGCAAACATGTCCTGATAGTTATGTGCCAGGAGTGGGGGTATTGCAGAGAGCCCAGGCAGGTCCTTACCTTGGTGGGGCTGTGTTTTTTTGGGGAAGTAGTGACTAGAGACAGATGAATTATATGTGTGGGTGGTAATGAGTGCCTCATCCCAAGAGGGGTGGAACTGGTGAGTTCTGGGTATGGAAAGGAACCCTGCAGACTAGGGGCAGAAGAGTGTGGCATGGATTCACAGGAGACATTAGAACGGGCTTGACCACACAGCTAAGCATTTTCTTTTATTCGAAGGGCACCTGAGTGGCAGTGAATGAAGGAGTGTACCACAGGGTGATGTGAATGTTGGCTGAATGAAAAAAACAAACAAATAAATGAACATCTTGGATTCACTCTGAATTCCATCCTTACCAGCTTGGTACAGAGCACCATGAATTGTTCTCTTTCTACATGCCTAACTCCACTACTTTCCTTTTTCCTTAGTTCCCTCACAGACCCTACCCTATCTAATGTGTTCAAACAACCATGGGAGGCCAGGCACACATGACCTGGGAAAGAGGCAGACAGAAGTAGAAAGAAGGTAGCCATGCACAGGGAATCATGGGCAGGGTACCACTAGGGCCTCGAAAATGGAGTGGTGGCTAAAGAAAATGCTAAATGCTTTCCCTTGAGGGAAAGGGAGGAACAACTTATTTATGGTCCAAAAAGCCTTTTATCTAAAGAGGAGACTGGGTGATAGAAAAGAGGCTAAGTTTTAGTTCCAACCCAGGCCATTTATTTCCATTTCTTAACCAACATAAAAGGGGTTATGATTCATTGTTCACTGATGAGAAAAACAACAGCTACTGATGTGTAAATGTCCAAGCTTTTCTTCTCCCCCCACCCTTTTTTTTTGGCCTAAGTGAATTCGGAGGGAAAAAAACCATCACTTCTAAATCAATACTGTTAGAATGGGTATGTTGTTTAAAAACATACTCTTATTTGCATGGAAAGTCTCCTGGGTTCAGCTCTGCTGTATGGAGGTCAAGTTTATGTCCACCCAATTAACTGCTATTGACTCTGTCTATGCTTAATCATAGTGTGACCCCACCAGTGCTCAGTACGCTCATGGCTGCATTGGCACCACTGCAGTAAACTCATCTCATCAACAATGGTATGTAGCTAATTAAATATGAAAATAGGATTGCATGTAGCCAGGTTTCCAGACTGTGCTATGAACTCACTGATTCCTATTTATGATACGTGTGTGTGTGTGTGTGTGTGTGTGTGTGTGTGTGTGTGTGTGTGTGTTTCTAGACAGCTCGTTAATAGGTTGATATACAAAGGGTCACAAATAGGTACATTGGTTAAGTTTCCTGGAAAATGACTTTAGCATAAAGGGCACAGGCAGATCTTCCGTTATAATTCCTGATGTTCCTGCAAGGCAAAAGAACCCGGGCTTTCTTAAGTTCCCAAAGCTATCAAGGAAGGAAGGAATGGTAGCACGGTGGAGGAATGAAAAGCAACATGGGAACCCTTTCCATGAAGTGAGCAGGTTCACGGTGTGGGGGGCGGGGGGATGGCAGGAAAAGGTGACCTCATCCGCCACAGAGAACAAGAGCAGGCGGGGAACCCCTCACCCACGTGCCACTTTTAATGCCTTCGTGTGCCAGTTTCTGCACCTTCATGCTGCTGAGTGGGTTCGATGGGAAGGTGGCACACAGTAGGTGCATAGTGTGTAAAGATTTTGGTCTTGCCAGGTATTCCCCATGCAGCTGTGTCATGAGTTATCCCCTGGTCATCTAGGTAACTGGTGTGCAGACTCTAGATCTTAGTGTTAGAATGGGTGAGTTACAATTTCTAGTTTGAGGCCCAAGACCCAGCCAGAATATGTTCCTGTGGCTTGATCAAACCAGCAAAGGCTGCCAATGTACAAAGCAACTCTCGACGCTGTTAGGAGAGGGGTGGGGCAAATGCTGTTAGCTGGTGGCCACTCCTGGTCACCCTTCTCACAGCAGCCATCGACCTGCCTTTCCTTTGTCCTGATAGGACACAGCTGGGTGCAGGGCACCCATGGAATGATGGGTACCCGCCAACAGAGCTACAGACTTTCCCTTGCTTCCTGTGCGCCCCGCATCCCCTACACCACCAACCTGTCCTGAGTTGGATTTCAGTGACAGGCAGAGCTGTTCCCTTCCCCATTATCCCCACAAAAGGAGATCCTCTGCGCCAATTAACGTACACCAGTGGAAGACTGCATTTCTCGCATCATCAGTATTCAAAAGTCATCCAAGACAGGTTAAAGTGTGCCAGAGCACGGAGTAGCTGCTAATTAAAACCACCCATTCCCAACAGACATAGGCCCAGGACTTGCTACATTCAACGGATCTCACAAACCCCAGGCAGGCAGAAGGCTTGTCTTCTTGGAAATACTCAAGCGTACCAAAATATCTTAGGACATCCATATGTGTATGGTGTCAACCACTGGTATGGTATGCATTCTTTGCAATGCCCTTGAATGACTGGGCAAGTTCCTGAGTTGTTGTTTTGCTAATGTGATTAAAGGTACAATAAGGTATGTGTGTGACTAGAGGCAAAGCCATTGTTCTGCAACATTAAGCTCACAGCAGCCCAAAGAAGAGACTCTAGGCAGCTTGCCAGTGGCTCTAATGAAGAGCATCTCTTTGAATTATCTGTGGATGAGGAGAGGAGAAAGTCTGAGCCCTGGAATTGCCAATCCTCTTTGTGCCGCTGTGATGAGGACTTACTGAAGCCAGATGCACCGGACCTTCTGGATCTTTAATTTATGGAAACCTTAATTTTTCTGCTCTAATAGGGCCCTGAATAATAACAGCAAGAATACCATGATTAATACCTGAGAGTGCTTTACGAATTCCTTTATGTGATGGCTCAGAACTCTCAAAAGAATAAGGGGAAGAGGAATTTTACTTAGTTGGTGCAAAGGTAATGGGTACAAAAAGTAGTTCTGAGTTTCCCTGAAAATAAATCTGCATGGCTCCCTAAACTGCTGGCAAAGTATATTCCAGATGGAAGTCATTCATCAGTAATTTATTGCATGGTGCTCCCACCTAAAATATTCCTGCATAAATTCACCGAGTAAAAATCAAACAAGCTGCATCTAGGTTCTCTTTTGGGGGGCAGTTGCCAGGGGTGGGGGGGTCACAGATAGTATAGCTGAAAAAATAAGTTAACCCAGATTTGCTGGCAACATAGGAGAGCTATCTTTGGCAGGTGTCATTGTCATGCATACAGCTAGAGTACTGAATTCAAATAATATTTCTGGTGCATCAGGGTGAAGAGCAAAAGCAAAATAACAACAAGAAAAACAAACACCAAGCAAACAAATGATGGAACTTACAAAGTACCATGTAGCCTACCAACTAGCTATTTCATTTGCAGTGACAGAAGGCCTAACACAACCACACCTTGCTAAACTAAAGAGGTCTGTGGCTCTGCTCTATTCACCTCTGAATGGTCTGCCTGCAGAGTAAGCTCAGAGCCCCAGCTCTCTGTGCAGAATCACTTGGCAAACTCAGGGTTACATCACACATGATCAGAGAGGGGTAGGGGACAAGTGCCAAGGGTGGCAGTGTGCCCAAGACCTTCCTCCCCTCCTGTCCCCAGACTGTGTGAAAAGGACATTTGTCTGGGAGAGTCCTGAGCACGAAGGAGAAGCCAGATATGCATTTTCAAGAATTTAGTTTTGTACAGAAAGGAGCTCTAAGCCTCAAAAGGTTTGTTTGGATCATTACTATGCCTCATTGCAGAAGATAGACAGACCGAGGGACATTAAATCCCTAAGCTTTTGATAGAAGCCTCAACTCTTGAGCCTTTCTCTTTGATAGCATGCTCCCTCTGGTGGCAAATGAAAGAATGACACCCAACTTTCAAAAGTCTTGCCTCTTTATGTATGAATAAATCACTCATGTCTCTCAATCAAGGATACCTGCCATAAAACATGTTTTTCATATGGTTAATTAAGAAAGTTTCAAGGTGGTGATTTTTTTCTGATCACTGAAGAAAAATTTAAAGGATTTAAGTGATGTAAGAGGGAAATCCTTAACTGCTGCTAGGCAGCCAATAGCCATACTAACCCCCCCCACCCCCGCCCTGGTTAAAGACTGGACTCAAACATTATCCACAAAAGCCCTCAACACCATGCTCAGATAATTTATCTAGGTTGTGTCATAAATATGCCATTGATCCTGAAATTTCATATTGTGAACAATGTCAGAAGATATGTGGCACCTGCAGAGGATGACAGACCCTCAAGTGAAGTCACTTGCTGTTGAAGTTCTTAAAATTTGTCCGGACAGAGGAAACGTAAGTGTGAAGCCCCTTGTGAACTACGAGTCCTGTTATAAGAAGTTGCTGAAAGAATAACTCAGCATTGCCTGGGCACTACTGAAAGCAGTGCCTTGAAACTATTTGTAAACACAGACAAAACCCGGCACTCAATCAATCATCATCTCCGTCTCTCCCAACTTGTTCAAAGAGTGCGTGACCACTCTTTGACCCTTCTGGCCCATCACTCCACACAGAGCTCTGCTGTCAAGAAGCTTTGTGGCAGAACAGCTTCAAATACATCAACATTTTTGTCTCTTGTCACATATGGACTCTGATGTGCTGTGAGAGGAGAGATTTCCTTAGCGATCAAACAGAAAAGCTACAGCAAAGTCTCAAGCCAACACACACACACACACACACACACACACACACACACACACACACACACACACCATGACGATACCACTGGAAGTTCCATTCTGCAAGGTGAGGTTGGACCTACAGTCTACAGAAGAAAAGGTAGTATGTTACCTGACAAACTTCATAGAGCAATTTGTACTGCTCCTCCTGCTTCTGCACGCTGCACAAGCTGCATCCCATGTTTAGAGAAATGTCAGGGGAAGGAAGGCTTCAGGACCCACCAGTACCGGAGAAAGCAGCTCCTTCAGTGTGCAGGCATTGAACGGCTTTCTCAGAGCCTCAGGTGAGTCAGGCGGCTGCAAAGCTTCACATTGGCATTGCTTTCTAAGCTTGTAAAACAACTCAGTCCCCTTCCACGCTTCTCTCCTTTCCCTCTCGGCATGCATGCACACACACACACACACACACACACACACACAGACACGCACACCCCTCTCCCTTCTCCGAGTGACTCTAGCAGCTGGATTGTGGTCCAGTGCACACCGTATATATACTGCTGCTCATGCATATTAATCAGCTCTCATTGACTATTCATAACAGACAATGATACAGAAGCTATAATTGCCAAGTATGACAGTTGAAATTTCTCTAATTAACAAGCGAGTGCTCCAGTGGTTGGGAATAATAAAAGACACTAACAATTTTGCCAGCTATTTTTTTTTTTTAGCAGTTTCAGATAAACATGACTGCACTGTTTTGCTTTTTTTTTTTTTAACCAAGGTCCCTTAGGATAATCTTTAATGCATTTCAGCTAAGTAGGAATTCATTTTTAAAATCTATCATAAAATTTCCTATGATGTAAAATGTATTTAATGCTGCAGATAATGATGACATATAAACGGATTTTATGGTTAGGACATGTTTTGAATAATGTTTCTGTAATATTTGGTGTGGTTCAAAGTGGTAAGAAAAAAATACATTCCACCTAGGAATAAAATACAAAAAAAATGGAAGTTTCAAGACAGATCCGTGAGTATGCAAAGTAGCCAGGGGTTTTAAAAAAAGAAAGGGTGCCCTACAGGTGAGCAAGCAAGTAATCATTACCAGAATTAATTTTCAGTCCCAAAGACATGAAGTTATTTGTGGATGGGACCCAGGAGAGAGAAAGGCAGCCAGCTCCATGCCAGCTCCTTAGCTGAAGGGATGTCAGAGAGAGTTCAGGAATCACCTGGCTGAGTGAATTGTCCCTGGCTACTACAGGCCATAAATAGCATTTTGCATGTGCCTAGACTGCCATATCTCTGCCTTGTGTTTAAGGTAAGCTTGATGCTGCTTATTCCTCACAAAAGAGCAGCAGACATAGCACTAGAGGAGTTCAATCTTGCGTATCTCTTTCTTCCCTCCCTGTCCCCCCTGTGACCCTGCCAGAGGACGCAGTGTGTGTGTGTGTGTGTGTGTGTGTGTGTGTGTGTGTGTGTGTGTGTGTGTGTTGGTACTCAAGCTTGAATTCAGGGCCTGGACACTGTCTCATAGCCTGTTTTGCTCAAGGCTGGTGCTCTATCACTTGAAATATTGCTCCACTTCTGGTTTCTTGGTGGTCAAACGAACAAATAGTTTCATGGACTTTTCAGACTGGGCTGGCTTTGAATCACAATTCTCAGATCCTCAGATCTCAGTCTTCTGAATAGCTAGGATTACAGGCATGAACCATGAACTACCAGCATCCAGCCTTGCTTCATGGAATTGTTATAAAATATTAAGACAAACCCAAACAACTGTCCCATTGCCTGAGTGAAATGGATAGGTGTCTCTGTGGTTGATAACTCTCACAAGGGTGGGTGTCTAGAGCCCTCACCTCCCCCTCCAGTCAATAAATGGTCATTTGTCTGAGAAGGACTCCCATGTCCTGTTGGGAGGTGTCATGGGGCTTGAAGAATAATACCCCCTTGTTCTGGGAGCTGAGACACACCTGAGACGTGAGTAAGCCAGTCCCAATAAAACCCTGTATGGGCTGGTGGCCAATGGATGCATCTGGTCCCATTCTTCAGACAGAAAATGAGGCATTGCAGCCGGGTTGGGCCAGCTCACAGCCCAAATTGCCAGAGGGTGACTTCATGTCAGGTCTTTGGCCCAATCAAAAGGTCCAGATGGGTCTGGGTGGCAGCTCTGAGCTCTGTGAATGGCCTGTCTATCCATGAGCAAATTCCTGCCCTGGTAGTCTCTTAGCCTCTGATAGCTACTGTCTTGCAGGGGATTGCAGAATAGCTTGAGAAAGGAAGAGTCGCTTGAACCAAAGCCAGAGGCCGGGCTTTCCCATCTTCACATATGGCTCATCATTAATCTGATGTGTGCTACCCAAAGGACATCTCGAGTTTGTTCATATCTGCCCTTGGTTCCCTGGCATGGTGGCTGTCAACTTTCACCTGGGTGAGGTCAGGTGTGTTCTTTGCTTCTCCTCTCGCCAAACCCCTCCCTCCACCCACCATCTCATGCTCCACAGCCACCATGCTGGGCTTCCCAAAGCACAACTAGACCCTGCTACCATGCTTCCACATTGTTAAAAGCCCTGTGATGGTTGCATTGAAATCCCTTTTGTACAACTCAAGATACTATGGCCACTGGGGGCCCATGGCTCATGCCTACAGTCCTAGCTACTCAGGAGACAGAGAGCTGAGGATTGAGGCTCAAAACCAGCAGGAAAGTCTCTTATCCCTAATCAGCTACCAAAAAAGCCAGATGTAGAGCTGTGGTTCAAGTGGTATAGTGCTAGCTTTGAGCAAAAAACTCCTCAGGGATGGCATGCATCTTCAAGTACACACCACCACCACCACCACCACCACCACCACCACCACAACCACCACTACTGCTGCTCCTATCAATACTAGAATGAGAAACTAAAGAATTCCCAGGACCCCTTGGACCCTGTAAAATCTGGTCCTTGCCTATCCATTTCCCGACCTCTGCTTGTGCCTATTCCCGGCCTCATCTCCCTCAGAGCTGTGTCCTTCCTCAGAACCTCGTCCCTGTAGGTCTCCTTTGCAGAACGGCTCTTTCCTCTGTCTCTTAAGCCAGCCTTCTTCCAATCTGATTCCATGGATACTACCCAAAGAAAGTCTCCTATAGGAGATGACTTTCACACCTACTGCGCACAGCACACTGATGGTTTCCTTTGCATTATTTTGCACAGTCAGTAACGACACAGTTCATATAGGCCTGTTCACTATTAACATGTCTGAGTGTTTCAGCTTCCTGTGAACAGGGGCTGGATCTGAATTCCCTTCAGTCCTGACCCTGGGGAGATGCGCAGGAAATATATGTAAGCTGGAAAAAGAAACACAGGCTTATATGGCAGTGACATGGCAGGTTTACAACCCATAAATGATATTGCAAACTGGCAAGTGCCACCAAGAAGCAAGAAGCCAGGTGTGCTGGGGAAGGGAAGACTTGAAATTGGGTTCAGTTTCTACCTCCAGAGTTGTAAGGATTGTGACTTCACAGCAGTTGCTTATTTTTGTAATCCATAAACAGATGCCAAGTCCAAACTAAGTGACCACACACACACACACACACACACGCACACACTTACATGATTACACCCATCCTTTGACACTTCGTTAGAAAACTTTTCAGAGTTAAGAACTTTTTATGCTCTTTAAAAATTGCAGAGCCATATGTCTCTAGATTTTGTTCTATTGTAAATCTCTGCTAGGAGAGCCCAAGGTTTCTACTGATTATGACAAATGAGGGAGACTATTGGGCCTATAGAGACATAGGCCAAATAGTATGACACTAAATGTAAGGACTTCCAGGATAAGGAAACAAAAGTCATATAATGAGTGACTGTTGTCCTTAATGTACTATGTTATTTCTCATCTCTTTTGCCATCCCTTGGTTATCTCATATTGTTAAAATATTTCACCTTGTTATCTGATATATTTTTTTAAGTTTTTTTTATTGTAATTAGTACAAGGGTTACATGATATTTGCCAGATAGAAGGTGCATTAATTCACATACATTGATACCCTTTCACATGTCTTGGTACCCATTACCCTCCCCCCCACACTCCCCACCCGTCTTGGTTTTCCCCCCTTTCCTATCCAATTTCAAATAACCAAATACAAATAAATTCAATATATCATTATCTGATATATTTTATATGTGCTTAATTGGTTATTTGAAATTGGATAGGGAAGGGGGAAAATCAAGATAAGCGGGGGAAGGGTAGGAGGGAAATGGGGACCACATCATGAGAAAGGGTATCAATGTTTGTGAAATTATGTACCCTCTATCTGGTGAATATAATGTAACCATTCTATTAATCACAATAAAAACATAAAAAAAAACAGAGTCACTACTTAGGAGGCTGAGATCTAAGGATCCAAGTTGGAAGCCAACCCAGGCAGAAAAATCTGTGAGATTCTTAACTTCAGTCAAGCACCAAAAAACCCACAAGTGGGGGCTGTGGTTCAAATGATAGTGCATGAACCTTGAGCACAAAAGTTCAGGGACAGTGCCCAGGCCCAGAGTTCAAGTCCCAGGACTGGTACCAACAAATAAAAAAATAAAAAATTAAATGAAATTGTTGAGCTGGTTACTAGTGGTTTACACCTATAATCCCAGGTGCTCAGGAGGCTGAGATATGAGGATCCTGGTTGTTTATTAATTCATTTAAAAATAGCAATAGTGGGGCTGGGAGTTTAGCCTAGTGGTAGAGTGCTTGCCTAGCATGCACAAAGACCTGGGTTCAATTCCTCGGTACTACATACATAGAAAAGCTGGAAGTGGTGCTATGGCTCAAGTGGCTGAGCACTAGCCTTGTGAAAACCTAAGGACAGTGCTCAGGTCCTGAGTTCAAGCCCCAGGACTGGCGAAAAAATAAATAGCAATAGCAAACTAACGATATATGAACATAAATTACCTAGTTTAATAAAATGTCTCTTCCACATTAGAATTTTTTGAATCAGGCACACTCACAGACCTCACAGTGACTGCATATCTATTGTCAGGGAACACAGCTGGATTTTCATGCTTGCTTCTGCATTCTGATGCCATTGAAATCAGGCCAAGCAACATCTAGAAAATGCCATCGGGCTGTGCCCTCATAAAAGAATGGGAGAGGAAAAAAAAGTATCTTGATATCTTATTCCAAATGGTTTGACCTTGCAGATTGCCCAGAGACATGAATCCAGGAAATCAGGGCTCCAATGAGCCAGATGCCGACAAGTCTCTCTGGCTTGAAGATGAGACGAGAAATGGAAGAGAATACCAAGGCGAACTTCACTCACAGCTGCTTCTCCACATTTGAAGTTGACACTGAACACTCACAATGTCTACAATAAGACTTACTGAAGGAATTATTTGCAGTAAGAGTATTTACCCTTCCCTGGGTGATATCACCCAGCAGATTGAGAATGCATCATCTATACAAACTCTGCTCGAATGGAGTGTTTTGTAAGCAACACGGCTCCAACACAGGTGGTTTGAGTGCACAGTGGTACCTACACAGCAGGGCATCAAGGATGGCTGCTCCTTCAGGCAGTGTGAGGGGCTCACAGTCTGTCGGCCACAGGAAGTTATTTGTAATAGCATGCGCCGTTTTGGAGACAACAGCTGTCCTGGGAAAAATGAAATAGGGCTGGCTACACAAAGGCACACATTGTTGGATGAAGATCCTTCAAGTCTTGTGTGTGTGTGTGTGTGTGTGTGTGTGTGTGTGTGTGTGTCTGTGCCTGTGTCTTGTGTGTGTTTGAGAGTGAGTAATCGCATACTCTGAAAGTGTCTAACCAACTTGCCAGAGCACACAGCACTTTTCTTGGATGCTCTGCTCCACTAGACGCCTGCCTCTTCCTGCCATGGCAGAAGAAAAACAATCGAAGTGCAAACAAGGGTCACCAATGACCCCAGGAGAAGGCAACCAGGCAGAGGCAACATAGAGGAAAGGGCTGAACGTGCCCAGGGAATATCCTTTATCACCATCCGCTGAGCATCGACAGGCCATCAGGGATGTGTTGCTGCTAGGCGTCAGAGTGACATTACCTGCTTAACACAGGGGTTTCACCATCTGGAATGTGCCATCTATTTGTTACTTGAAATAGCACCATGCTGGTTTCCCCAGAGTCTGAGAAGTCCAGGTCTTTGAGCCACAAGGAACAGGCTTGAGACAAAGGAGGAGGAGGAGGCACACACGTGAGTTTAGAGTAGGGCCTCTAAACACAAGTTGACCAAGGAGGTTTCCAGAGCTCACTGGATCTGCCTCTCCCTGGATTCTGAGTTTGAGGCATTGAGGGTTGAACTGGGGCTTTTCCTGTGCTAGGGAAGCATGCTGCTGAAGGAGCAGTCCTTTCGCTTGTATAGTAGTCGCTTGGAGGGACACTGAGCTGAAAACACCAGTGTTCAGGACACATGGAGTTTAGGACTGTACTGCAGATGCTTGATTCATTTTCTCAGAAGCTTTGCTTCCTCACTTACTGTTGGATACCATGTGCTTTGGAGGAGGTAGACTTTCACCCACAAGCAGCTTTTTCTAAGGGAAACATTTGGATGACACTCACTTGATTCAGACACAACTGGTGATAATGTGGGAGTAGACAGTGCATCTCTGAATCCACTGAGCCACTGACAGGCTGTTCTTGGGAATTTAAAATTTCTAAATGAATGAATTAATTAATGATTGCAGTTGATCAAAATCATGTCTAAGAAATCTCCCAAGAAGAGCAGGCTCTTGCACTCTTAGTTTGTTTTAACGATAGGATCTCCCACTTTTGACTAGGATTAACTTTTGAGTGCCACCTCTGCCTCCTGAGTAGTTGGTTTCCTCAAGGTTGTTATTATTATTGTTGCCTTCCTTCTGCATCCCACTAAGGTACTCACTAACTTGTGTTCCTACCGGTTCAGGCCTCCCTATTCCTCCAGCTTGTTTCGTAAACTTTTAAATTCAATTAATTAATTAAAAATAATTCTTAGCATGCATATGTGCCTGTGTGGGCACATGTGTGGACGTGTGCCCACGTGCATGCGCGCACACACACACACCAGTTGCCTTAGGACACAGAGCCACCTCTTTGTGTGGGAAGCCAGCTCCTCCCAGCCTTCTTCCTTAACTGCATCCTCCCTGGCCATGCACACTGGTCTTAAGCAGCATGCAATGGCATTAAGTTCCTTCACTCCATTCCCCAGTGATACTGCTATCCCCAGTGCCCTGCTGCATTCCTGGTGTGTCAACTACAGCGGGATGGGCAGTGAGAACCACCTGTGGCTGCACTGCCAGGTGAGAGCCCTTCTTGTGTGAGACCTAGGCCTCTGTTGGAATTCCTTCCTATGAGGAGACCAAGAGCTGCTGAGCAAATCCAGCCACACAGCCACTAAGGATCTACCCTGTGCCATGTGCTTGTCTGCACTCTGAGAATAGGGACCTAATGGACAAGGCTCAAACATGGATGGAGAAGTCTTTCCCCTAGGAAGGTCAAGGTCATAGACCCAGAGAAAGTGTGTAGGGGTAGGACCAGCACCCTAATGGGCCATGTATCTTAGGGTCAGAGATTTGGAATCAGAATCGACTATAGAAATGATTTCTACTTCACTTTTCCTGTGTCAAGGTGACTTTTTGACAGCTTGTCTGACCCACATTTAGTGAGGGGCTCTGGGGTCTTGAACAAGGACTAAAAGGGTGTTAGAAAACCAAACATGGATAAACTAAGTCATCACAGCCAAAAAAGGGCAACTTCAAGGATATCAGAAAACACAATGAAGTCAGAAGACCAGGAAACATAGAAAAACATCTCTGAGTATTTTTGTTTGTTTCTGAAAAGCAATGTGAGCTCAGATTTCATATCTTATTCTGAGCAATGAAAGGATATTTTTCTTTTTTTTCATTTCTTTTCTCTTTTTTTGTTAGAGATTGATGGAGGGGGTGTTGTTTTGAGGGCATTGGTTCTGGGCTCCAGGAAGCTAATGAACATCCTGGCTTCCAGAGACTGATCACCTGCTGTGGATACTTGGGCCATTTGGAGAGAAATTCATGTTGTGTTCTGCAAGGAGGGGGGTTGTGGGGAGAAGAAGAGGCAGGGAGCCCACTGTGCACACCATGGCTGCCTTTACACACATGCAAACAGATGAGCATCCATCTCCAGGACCTGCTCAGCAGACCGCGAGATGGGGGTGGACCAGAGCAACAGAACACAGGGGCTCCAGAACACAGACCCATGGGTGTGCAGAAGTGACAGGAAAGAGCTCCAATGAACCTCAGCTTCAACCAGTGGCCCAAGCCTTCCAATGGACTTCAAGCCTCGGGCTGCCTCCGTGAGACATTATCATAATTGGAGGCCTCCACGTATCCAGCTAAAATAGGATCCAGACTAAATCACCTGTGGAACACAGAGCTCCTCATAGATGTAAGGGTGTGTGGATGGTTACTGTGGGCAGGTCACTGTGAGTGATCTGGGAGGCACAGCTGGCAATTGGCAGAGCCAACAGCACAGCTTTCAGAGAAAATAAGCAGATAACTCATGGGCTTTTGGGATCTGGGTTCCTTCTCTCATCTTATAGTGGGATAACCCCTGTACCAGGGGTGCAGGAGGAAGAGTCATTCAAAGATGGAAAGTATGTGGGTTCTTATGAGTGAAGGGGTACAATAAAACAAAAATAAGTAGCAAACTTGAATGACCAAACCATCCCCTGAAAAACCCCAAACCCTTCTAGCAAGTTCTGTCTAGTGCAAGCTTTTCAGAAATGAACTCGCGCTCAGAGCTGTTCTATGTTTTGTGAAGTGATCTGACTTGGTTGTGTCTTTTGACATCTTTGAAGTTACTCTGATCTTGGCTGTGATGACATGGTTTTTGCCCACATTTGGTTTTCTAACCACTTCCAATTCCTTCATCAAGCCACTCATTCCATAAGGTTCTACAATGGCAAGAGGTACTGACCCCTCTTCCTCTGGTTAAGCTAGGAAGGATCTGAGGCTCAGGGAGGTGAAGTACACAGCCAAGGGCATACACATAGCATGTATCTGGCAGACATGAGATCAGAATTTGGAGCATGTAATCTCAGACCAAGTAAGGCCTTACAGCTCCTTCAGGAATGCTTATTGAATGCTTTAGAAATGAGCTTCTGATTGGGAAACAGCAGCCAGTTGCAAAGAAAACAACTCAAGAAACACAATGTACTCATGAGGATCCTGATGAATGCTCGGTGTGCCAATAACTGACTCGCTAACAAAACCTAGCAGGGTCTTGCTCAAACACTGGATACCTGGACACTTTTCTCTCTTCACATTTACTACCACCAAAGTCTGACCCACAGGAGTCCCTGACAGGTCCTGTGTGTGTATGAAGCATCTCATGTATGAGAGATGTGTTTTCTGAGCCTAGGCGATCTATGCATGAATGACTCCATTTTAAACAACATGTGGGGGGGGGGGTGAAAGATTGTGGCTTTGTGACCCTATTGAATGTCCTGGCCACTTTGGAGGTGACAGAAGTCTTTGTGGACTTGCTCTGCTCTTTGTTTATGAGCTTCCACTGGACAGCAAGAAAAGAGACTCAATCCTAGAGTACAGGCAGTGGAGATGGGAGAAAATAACCCAGTGCATGATGGGACAGAGGAGAAGAGGGGATACCTAGAGAGGATGTCAGGACAGGAGGAGCAGGAATAAGACAGGGGCACACACATCCTGGAGGTGTTAAACCAGGTTTAGCTGTGAGCGGAGAGAGCATTGCAGAGGGAGGAGAGCAAGAGACAGGATGGAGAGGAGGAAGAGGAAAATGGGGAGGGGAGAATCAGAACCAGAGTGGATGGACACAAGACAAGAGAACCAATTGTGCCACTGAAGATTCAGAGAATATGCAGGCTGAGCACAACTGAGCATACAAAACCTTGAGGAAGACAAGAGATGTGATCTCATCACAGTATGTCGAAAATGAATTAAGTTAGAGGTTTCAAACTGGAAGCTGGGCCAGTTGTAGCATTGTCCAAAAATTTTACATTAAGTGGTGAGTCAAAAAAAATCAGCAGCATTTAAAATCCAGCAGCTGTCAATTAAACTATGATTTAAAAATATTTGGATCCATTCCTAAGCTCTGGCTTACTAGACACAGCCCTGGGTTTAATTCCTCAGTACCACATACACAGAAAAAGCCAGAGTGGCACTGTGTTTCAAGTGGTAGAGTGCTAGTCTTGAGCACAGAGAGGCTCAGGTACAGTGGCCAGGCCCTGAGTTCAAGCCCCAGGACTGGCAAAACAAACAAATAAAATTTACCAGCCTTGGTAGAAGGCACAGGTGGACACTGCAGTTGAGACTGCTCAGGCCCACCAATCATCCTTCTCTACCAGAAAGGAGGCAGTGTGTCCTGGTGAGCTCTACATGAGGCGTTGTGGGAGATAGGATGTTCTGAGCTTCTGGTGGGATAACAGTGGCAGGCATACCTATATCAAAGGTGGAAACAAAGTCTGGCCTCATCCTTCCCACCAGGTAACTCACACTCCTTAATAACCAGACTTAAAGCACAGTATAATCCCTGCCCTCATGGAGCAATCATCTGGGTCTCACTTATGGCCACTGTGGGGTGCAGTGGCTCTAAGTTCACCTAACCTAGGGCCTCCCAGTTGTCCAACTCCTCTGAGAGGAGTTACTCAGCCTGGGTGTGTCTTTAGAGGGTCTTTCCCCCAACTTCATCTGTGTGCAGACATGCTCTATGAGCTTTCACAATGGCTTCCATTACTATTTTCCCTACTGAGTTTCTTTACAGGCATTTCGGAAATAAAACTCAAATTCCTATTGTAATCAGAAGGTCCTATCACTTGCTAGGTATGGAAAGCTACTCTAGAACGATCAAGGAATTTCACACTTAAAAAAAATTAGAAAAAAAAGAGAGACTCATCCCAACGTGCTCTTCTACAGGGGTTTACTTTGCAATGAAATCTGGCCTCACTGTGGGCATTCAAGCAGCTGTATCACCAGTACATCTGTCAGGAGCCCCTGTTACTCTTGTGCTTAGGTTTGCTTTCTGATGAATGACTGTTCCTAATCAGTCCACTTATTATGTGTTTATTGGCCCTGTCTGCCCTGCTGCGATGTCCTTCATACTTCCCTTTGCTTCATGAGCTCCGAACTCTACCCTTTCCATCCCATGCATATTAAAGGCAACCCCCAATTTCACCTATGGAAAACGAATCTGGCAGCTTTTGGGGAGACAGATCCACCTCTCCTCCAATCTATTAATTTATGCTAATAGTTTAGGATAGAGTAGTGACTAAGATGAATTTCTTCCTTCTAAGAGGGATGTTAAAAATTCCTAATGACAGAAACTCCACAGTAGCTTGTAATCAATAAAATACCTGCATTCCAGAAATCAGTCAACAAGTGAGTACATCCTGAACATGAATGCTACACATCACGCCAGCTAAGAATGTACAAAGTGGTTAGGGCCCTGGTCTCATTGGTCCAGGGGCTTTCTGCTTCCTCAAGGAAACAGGAACAAACTTTGAAGGAGGAAGGAAAGTACTGCAGAGGAGAATGAGGATGATTTCAGTGTACAACTCCATTACGCTACAACAGAACTCCTCGAGGTCAGGCGTTTGGGTTTGCTGTGATGACTACAGTCTCTCGGAGAAGATGCAATGTGCTCAGAAGGGTGTCTAAACTGGAAAAGATTTGGTCTCAGAAACAAACCTCGGGTGGGAGCCAAAGGTAAGGAAAGACACAAAGGAGAAGTTCCAGGCTGGGAGCTCAGGGAAGGTAAGTGCATAAGAACAGTACTCTTGAAGACAAATGAGGAAGGAGACAGAAGCCATGTTTCAGTCCAACTGCTGTGATTAGTGTGATGCTAGCATGAAGGAGGAAAGAGGCAGAACATGAAGAGGTAGCATGGGAGAGGCAGAATGAGCCCAAGCCTGAATTTAAAACTGGATGTCCTATCAGCAAATTGTTTTGTATTTTCTTTGGTGGATCTCTTTGGTGATTTTGATGAATCGGGATCTTTCGACAGCTTAAATTTTTTTTAAAAATTATCTTTAAGCAGTTGTACAAGGGCTTTCAAGGCAACATGCCAGTTTGTGAACACAATGCATCTTGATCAATATCAGTGCCCTGTCTATCCTTTCCCCTCATCTCTCCTCATCCACTCATCCCTTCAAGTTACCTAGTTCCATTAGCTTTTGTTTTTCATTCTTGGCCAGATTCTAGAATTCAGGATCTGGTCCCAGTATAGGCACCTTTCTAAAAACCTGTACCATAGTCACTGGCTGTTTATGTCTAAAGAAATTTGGAAAACAGGCCCAGCTAGTGCTAGATGGATGACTTGGACAGCAAAGAGAAGTTCAATATTTTCAAGCCTTTATTCATGGGGGTGGGGGCCTTCTTTGGAACCTTTCTCTAAATGGGGTCCTGCTACTTTTCTTTTAAAGCTTTCTTTTCACTTTCAAATAGACTTACTCTTTTTAAACCTTAAAAAAATCTTTACCTAGAAAAGAAACAAGTAGCAAAGAAGAGGGTTACTTGACACGAAAATAAAACCATTACGAAGTTGGCTTCATTATTCACTTGTACCTATACAGTTCAGAAATTACTTATCAAGCTTTGCCCTGGATTTACTTCCTATATAAAAATAGCACTTCAGAGAATAAGTAAGTAAACACCATTATGACCAATTTTTTTTCCAGAGAAAAATGCTTCCAACAAATGGCAGTACTAATTTTTTTAAACACATTCTCTGGGAAAATATAACAACTCAGTATATAGTTGAGAGCCTGGTAAGAACTAGTGACATTGTACTTAATCTTTAAAACTGATATACGTGTGTCCAAAAGCTAATAAAGTTCTTCCTACTATAAAGGGAGTGGAGGGAGGAAGGAAAGAGTAAAATGCTAGATCACAGGCAACCCATTTGTTGAGGATTCCGGTCTTATGACCAGAGCCCAGGGGCAAGGAAAATTGAAGTGATTTAAAATAGTCCCTGATAGGACATATCTGATATTAGTGGGCTTGCTCAAGTGAAACCGTAATATCAGAGAGATACAAAGGGATAAAAGCCATTAATGTGTCTCCAAATGTTTTGAGGCCTTAACCTCAACATCTTTCAGGTGATCTGCCCACGAGGGGCAGGCGTAATCGCCACGACAAAGCTGATAAGTAGGTGTTGAAGTCACAATTTATTTTGGGAATGGACGGAGGATTATTAACAGCTTAGTCACTTTAGACTTTCCATGACAGAGGTGCTGTGTTGGCACACAGAAGTCTGCCCACCTCCTTTCTGTGTCCATCCACCATGACTCTCCTTAGGAACGAACAGACAGGAATGTGGAGAATGAGTATTCCTTCATAGCTTTGCTTGAACACACCATACCATGGTCCCATCTGCCCACCATACCAGCTAATTATGAACGGTATCTTATCTATGTGACAACTGTTGTCCATTATATGGATTCCAAGGACTGATACAATTAAAGTAAGTGTTGAGGCCCAACTGTGTGGTCAAATACATATTTTGTCTTATAAGCACCTTTAGAATTTCCTATGTTAGTATCTTCTTGGTGGGGTGGGGGGGGGTGGAAAAAAACCTCAGAAGAATTATTGGACAAAAATCTAAGGATTTTTGAAACAGAATAAATTTCTGTTTACATACTATACTGTCTTATTAGGTAGACCATGTGTATTGGCTACTTTAGGAATAGTCAGTGACACACCCTGGACAGTTGGAAAAGTCCATAGCCAACAGACTGCTTCTGGTGACCTGAAACACCTTCCAGGTAGAAAGGCAGAAGGAAGCCAGGACCATGCAAGACCAGAATGCAGCATCTTTACTGTTCACTCTGTCTTTCAAATAGTGACTTGCAGGCTTTGTTCCTCTCTCTGCGTCTAAATCTTTCTCCCCCTCTGGCATGAACATGGGCACCCCTGGAGTAATGCTCCTAGCTTTTGTTTGCATGAATTATTTTTTCAAACAGAGTCTCACATCTATGCCCAGCCTGGACCAAGTTCCTCCTATTTACATTTCGTGCATAGCTGGGGTTGATAGGCACAGACTGTCCCATTCAGCTGGCCTGGAACAAAATCCTCCCAGCAGCTAAGATGACAGGTATGCCCCAGACCTGTATGTGACCTCTTGACTTTCCCATCTCACAGCACTTGGGGCGCTGTTCCCACAGCTCCATGTTTTCTCCCATATAATTTCACCCCCAGTGAGCCAGCTCTCTGGCAACAGAAGAAAGTATGGAAGAAGACCTGATTAATTCATCCCCATGTGGGCTGAACCTTCCTGCTTCTGGACAGACTCTTGACACTGCACATATCTGTAGGTTTTGCAATCTGTGTGTGTGTGTGTGTGTGTGTGTGTGTGTGTGTGTGTGTGTGTGTTTCTGTTCACTCCCCTTCCCATTTCATCTCCTTTGATGGGAATAAAACTCGGTGGCCAGTGAGCTTATCTGTTCTCTTTCCCACAGTGTGGCTCCTTCCTATCAATGATGGAGACCACTCTCTTTCCTTGTGAATTCAGGCTCTCTGGGCTATGGACCTGTGTTCTAAGATGACCATGGTCCTGTTGGGATGCCTTTAGTCTAGTTCCTGTTGTCTGTCTCCTATGCCCCAGGTCCACAGATATTTCCATATATAACTTATTGACTCTCCAATCTGCAATGACCCATGCTCCGAATCCTTCCTTCCACCACTACATTGCTCTGCAATCTAAATGTATATTACCTTCTTGCTCTATACACGTGGTTTGACTTGTCCTCCACACCTTCCTTCCCACAGCCAAACGGTCTATTAGATTAAATGATCTAGAGTAATGATGAGCTCATAACTGTTAGGACTAAGAGCCCTCTCTGAGTCCTTAACTAAATATAAACTGTGCAGGAAGACAGAGAGGGACATATCTATGCTTTACCTTCACCTCATCAAAAAGGCAATGGCAGCTGAGGTGCACCCACATTTCTTCAGGAAAGAAGAGAAGGAGAAGGAAGAGGAGGAAGAAGAGAAGAAGTAGGAGGAGGAGGAGGAGAAGGAGGAGAAGGAGGAGGAGGAGAAGGAGGAGGAGGAAGAGAAGGAGGAGGAGGAAGAGAGGAGGAGGAGGAGGAGGAGGAGGAGGAGGAGGAGGAGGAGGAGGAGCTATCATGAGTAGCTCAGGGTTCCCTAGAAATCAGGAACAGATACTTTGTTCCAAAGTCAGCATTTCCTCATCTAACCACACAGGATTATTAGGGAGAAATATGGGTACGGAATTACTCAGTGTAGTGACTGGTTCACAGCAGTACTGGCAAAGGCTCATCTTAAATTTTCATTATTAATGTCCCCCAGGGATAAGGCAAAGAACTGGTTTCTTGGAAAGCCCACAGACATGTATACTAACTGGTATAATTAAGTTTTCAATGTGCTGTGACAGATATATATGCAAAACAGAGACAAAGAAGAGGGAAGAGTTCATTCTACCTGGGGTGTCAGAAACATCTCCATTGGAAGAGCTAAATATCTGCTGAGTCTTATTTTTCCTCCTGGGAGCTAAGCATCTATATGGACCCTAAGAACAGGTTATGTACAGAGATTCCAAAAAGGGTGATAGCATGGTAAGCAAAGACATTTAGAATGGTTATTCAGCCTTTGGGGTGCATTTCTGGGATGTAGTGGTGGGCAGGCAACACCAGATGACAATATTGGTGGGATATTCCCAAGACATTCCCAGGATCTGTTCCCTTGACCTAGAGAAGCCAGAGAGATGCATGGCACCATTCGTCCACACTTGCAGTATCTTCACATTGGAAAGCAATCACCATGACTACCACAGCCCAATTTCAAATGCTAGACAATCTCTTCAATGTGGTAGGGCTGGAGTAGCAAGGCTGATTTTCATAAGCCTTTGAACCTCCAATCCTTGTATGTTTCTTTGAGTTGAATTTTAAGCCTGGTCTTTGCAGACATAGGGGGAGAGATCACAGATAATTAAAGCTTAAAATATTCTCATTTCATGGTGGGGCTAACAAGTGAAACTACAAGTAATGATGTAATCCAACTTGTCAAAGAGGAAAATGAAAAGAGGAGACAGAAGGCAGGATGGAGCCTGGAGACCTGGCTTGCCATGTCATCTTCTAATTAACTAACTGATCCTTTAAACTGTCAAACTCGGCAAGGAACTCAGTGGCCTGGCATCTGATTAATATTCATATTTGGGCACTGGATGCTCTGATTTAGGTCCCAGTGGTTGTAGTTAAACATCGGTCCTTTAAAAAAAAAAGAAAAAGAGAAAAATGTGCCTGGCCAACTCTAGTGTCCAGGTTTCCTATTGATAGGGAAATCAGGAGAGACCATACTGAAACTACCACCGCCAGACCCTCATGGGTGCATATTGATTCGTGAATCATGATGAGGACTTGTATATTGAAAAAATAATTATTTTGCTTCTTTCTTCTGGCAGCCCCAATTGTTAATCACACTCTGGGCCTCACTGTGCAAAATAAGTCAACGACATGTGTAGAATTACATAGCATTTGGTAATATAATCAAGCTTTTAATTTCAAACAAAAATAATTGAATAAGTAATTTAATCAAAACAGGCTAGAATTGATCATTTAGTTAAACTGTCACAAGTGGCAACCTGGACTTTTATTCATATAATGCAGGATACAAAAGAATAGAGTCTGCTGGAATATTGACTTGCTCTGGGTGTAAAAAGAATATGCCTCAACTAGGGGTATCAGAAATGTCCATATACACAACATACCTTTTGTTAAAAACATAACTTACTGTAACAATATGAGATAACCAAGGGACAACAAAAGAGATGAGAAATAACATAGTGCATTAAGAACAACAGTCACACTTTATGTGGCTCTTGTTTCTATGTCTCATATTGTTACAGTATCTTACCTTGTTATCTGATATATTGTATGTATGTTTATTTGTTTATTTGAAATAGGATAGGGAAGGGGGAAAACAAAAGGGTTGGGGAGGGAAATGGGGACAAAAACATGAGAAGGGGTAGCAATGATTGTCAAGTATTACAACTTCTATCTGGTGAATATAATGTAATCCTTCTATTAATTATAATAAAAAACATAAAACTTACTGAAAAAACCAAAACCAATGCTTTAGACAGCATCCAAGTCCAATTCATACTTCAGCAACCAAGAGCTAATAAACAGGACACACAAAGGTCAGGTCCTATGCTTGGGTGGTAAGAAGAGGAAGGGTTCCCAGCAAGTACTAGAGAAAGCTTGTTTTTTCCTTTCACACCAAAGTCACTTTTTACTTATGAAACATCTTCCAAGGAAGAAAGGAGGTCAACTCAGTTCTACTTCATTGGCTTTTATATAATACTTCCTAAGACTTTTTATTTACATTTAATAGGAGAACTTCAGCCCATTGAAATGACTGTGTTGCACATCAAAAAACATATATGGTACACATTCCTATAAATCCATAAGCCATAACAATTCTTTATCCTATGGAGCTTATTCAATAATCTTAATTAAGCCTATGTTAAACTTATGATCAAGTGATTTCCACTTCAATTTAAAAATGGGTGACACCGCAAATGGATGAACAGATTAGGGTCATAATTCATACCCACATCAAATAACAGAGGTGATCAATGCAGCCAACAAAAGACTGTGGCTTATTTATCATATAATCAGACATATTAAGAAGTCACAGCTCATTTGGTTTTGGGGAAGGAAAACAAGCCATACATACATAATCCATACATTTTTCAGGAAAGGGATAACACCATCATATATATTCTAAGTGGCGAGTAGGAGTTTCTAGACTGAACAGAAGAGAGTAGTCACACTGGTTCCGATTTAAGTTTAAATCACTTCAGGCTTTTCTTTATTCCTGCTAAGTAGAGCCGGGGAAGACGGAAACTCCATTCCCCAACACCAGGACTACTCTCTCTGGGTCACGCCCACCGTGGAAGACCAAATCCAAACAGCTGGCTACAGAGGGAATATTGGCCTGCAGGCATTGCCCATGCACAGACAGCCTGGCTTCTTTCTGCCACTCTGGATACCATTGTCGAAATGAATGACCAAAAAAAAAAAAAAGCTTTTTCCCCTGCCAACAAATCATTTCTAGATGGATATGGGGACATTGCTCATGCTTCTGGAAAAAGCTGATGTATTCTGAATGAATTACACCCACCTTTGCTTGGTATGGAGGCCTCATGGTACCCTACCTTCACCGCCAATCCTGCCCCATGGTTTCCAAGTCAGGAGAACCCACCAGCAAGGTTGGGTCAGCTCTGACATCTCACTTCAGAGGACAGTGTCAGAACTCCAGTGCCAGATGCCATCTGCCTGTGTTGTCTCACAGCTGCAAATACCTCCTTGGGTGGGGGAGCAGGCAGACTCCCGGGACACCGAAACTGGCACAAATCCACAGGCAATAAGGTAATTAATGGTGTCTTTCAGGGCAAGCGCAGTAAAAAATAATTGCTCTCAAATTTTTACTGCTAATGAATGATTGGTACAGTCAATATTTATGTTGTTATGTGAGAGGGAGGGGTGAAAGTCTTTGGGATGCAAATATCCAAACCAGTCTATCAGCCCAGTTAACAATTCTGAACTGGCAGACCACAGTGCTTAATCTGTTGACTTTAAATGTCTATGGGGAGCACATACTATGGATCAAAGAGCACAATGATTAATCCAACAGAGACCAAAGGCTGTCACTTTGGTCATAGTGCAAAGATGCTCTAAACAGGGTCAGTAAGACAGTAAATAAACAGAACAAACATGCCCAGGGAAACTTGGCTTACGAAATGGTAACTCCTCTGGTATAATACCTTAATAATGTCAATTAAAATTACTTAAAAAAATACCTAAGTAAAACTGGTTCTAAAGAAAGGTTGAGCTGCCCGCACACTGTGGATGGAACTGCTACCCAATAAGGTAAAATACCTTTTCTTGCAGAGCTCCTCTGCTCACTTGTGTTAAAATATCCCTTCCTCTTTCTTAAAATAACTACCCACTTGCCGACGCCAGATAACTCCCTCACATTGTAATCATTTGATGTTATATATTAGGTCATCAGCTTTCTCTCTATTGAATCCCACATATACACCAGCCTCTCATCACACACACAGCCCTATAAACGCAGATTTAAAGATAAACATCCTCAAGTTGTTTACTGCCAAGTCTATTCTATTAAGTAGCAGGAAATGTCCACTGCTGGTTAAGAAGAATAAACACAAAAAGTAAATTTTGAGACTCAAACAGAATCAGATCTCTTCACCAGAGTATGCAAGAAATAACCCAACAGGTCTTAAGGACTTTGGTAGCTGGGTTGGTTATGCTTTGGATACAGCTCTGGCCTCAGTGAAATGTCAATTGTATGAAGAGGACAACTGGCCTGGTGGCTACAGAATAAATATTCAATATCCATCCCACAAGTCAGGTTGTACATTGCAATCTGCAGGGAACTGGCTCTAGAACTCCCAGTGTATGTCAGAATCTTCAGGGGCCCAAGTTCCTTCTATAAAATGCTATGAGATGTGCCTACCCCTTATGCTTACATCATCTGTATATTTATAGGACCCAATTCGATGTAAATACAAGAACAGTTGTTACAGACAGAAGGTGTAATGTTGATCAAGATGCCTTGTCCTCATAAATTGACATGTTGAATCAAAACTCCTTTGTACAACTAATGATAATAAAAAACAAAATAAATACTTGCATTGTTTAGTGAGTAATGATGAGGGAAGTCTGTGCATCCTTAGAATTGATGTATTCTCCTATTGTATGGAGTGGGTCCTTGTGTGCATTAGGCAAACATTCAACTACTGAGCTACATCCCAAGCTATCAATGTACTTCAAAAAAAAAGGGTTATCTGTGATTTATAGATTCCAAAGATGTAGAACCCAAAGGTCTAGAAAGCTATCTACATACACTTAGCTCAAGATAGGGGGCTAAGGCAAAGACTGGCTAGTGGTAAGTTAGTAGTTAGATCTGTAGCAGAGTTGGAGATTAGGATAGGAATTTAAACTTTATCAATAAATGCATTCATTTCTCTACCACCAATATAGAAACAGTTATTTGTTAATTTCTTCCACAAACAGAAAAGCATTATGACAAAGTTCTCCACACTAGTATGAAAGTATATGCCACATGTATAACAAAGATATTCCTATTTTAATGTACTTTCTACTATAATTCCACCTTAGGCTGAGGCCTGTAGTATATGCTGAACACTTACAAAGAAAGTCTTGTATGGCAAAGTCAGATGCCCCTGGCTAAGCTTCTAGGATCATCTCCCCTTCCTCAACTGGTGTCCTAATTCCTACATTGATTTAGCAGTTGAAATTCCAAAGCACACCATTTCTATTCAGTTGTCTTTACTGGAGACCACATTTTCCTGGGGTCCAAGTTTTGACTCTTACCCCTCAAACCATGCTTGGACTTGGATGAGGTCAGACAATTGTATTGTATAAGATCTTTATGGCCTGAACAATGGAAAGCAAGTTTTCAAAGGAAGTTCTTTAATCAGCTGCAGACCTCTTTAGAGTCCACTGCAGTTGTTCTGCACTTATTTTTCTGCATGCTTTACTGGGCAGCTGTCAAGTATATGTGTTCCCCTGTCTCATAACTGACATTCATAGGGTGTTAAATGACATTGAATAACGGGTTTTCCCACATATGGACAGTAGAACAATGATTAAATGAAAGAAAAGGAGAAGAATGGTGACAGAAAATGACTGGAAGATACTTTCCTTTTTTTTTAAGCAGGAAACTCATGGTTCCTTTTGGAGCAGCTCAGAGAAATGGACTTACTTACAGAATTACTGGCTGTACCCCACGGGCTGTTATTCTTCCTTTTTTTAAAAAAGAACTATGACTTCTTCCTGCTTTCAGGATGTATAAATTTACATGTAATTTTATATAATCCACAATGATTTTTATAACATCAACAATGCTGATATTGTAATGCAAAACATAGCTGGAAAAAAACTCTCTTCTATTTCCCCCTGAAGAGAGTGCCTAATTCAGGTAAGTGGAGCCAATAACACAATTCTGAAAACCTCGTGTGCAGACAATTGATCTCCATGTAGAGCTGTGAAGCTTTGTTACTAAGCTCACATGCTCATTCTGTTTGATCTCTTTCCACTTCCTGCATTGTGCTCACAGCCTCTTATCCTTGTCCAACATCAACAGGTCATTCACGGAGGGGTCACTGCTGGCCAATATAAATAACCATTATAAAACCTCTAGCATGTTTTAAATCAACTCTTAAAGTGGCCTACACTGTTTAACATATAAATGCCAAATATTTTCATGACAGAGGGTAGGCTAAGCTGATGAAAAGTATAGGTAAAAATTACAGTTACATAAACAGATGGTAGTGAACATTTGAGAACATGGTTCCCCATTTGAAAATCAGCTTGAAAACAAATGGAGGTGACAGGTAGGTTAGGAAGCCAGGGCTTGGGGAACACAGGCATCTTGTGTTTCATGAGAGTTTCAGACACATGGCTGGTGATTACCACCATGTTTACAAACCCAGAAAAGTGCAGCCATATCTTGGAGAGTCAGAGAGCAAGGGCAAAACTCTGCAGAGGAGGGTGGGGGGGGGGGCGATAGACCCTCTCACTTCCTCTTTCTTTATCCTCCTATGAGCAGGGAGAGAGATTACAACACCATGTGCCTCCAGAGTCGTCTGTTAGAGGAGGGAAAGGAAAGGGGGGAATGATGAGAACAAGCCAAGTGTTGTTGATAGCTCGTGGTAGCTCTAAGGAGAAATATGGATTGCCTTTTCTATCTACTGCTTGGCTTAGGTTGTTATTGAAATTAATTTGCATTATCTAAGAACACAGCCCATGAGCTGAGAGGTACAGTGTCCATGAATGTTAAGGGTGATAGGCCCAAGTACGCCACAATAGGGTGCTGTGAAAAAGGAGGCTCTATAACAAGTTTGGAAAGCATGCTATTATAGTCCCCGTAACTGTTGTCTTAAAAAAGTATGAACAAGGGAAACTCTATAGTATTTTACTCAAATCTCTTACATAGGCCTATTAGCTAATTTTCCTTCTCATCATTATTATTATTAAGATGCTCTTTTTTTCCCCTTGATGATTTGGTCTGATTGATTTAGCATCTCTAGAAGATGTGTATTGAATTTCCATTGTTTTTTTTTTCTCAGCTGATTTCTCCCAGAAGTACATCTAATTTCACAACTCCTCTTTCAAGCTATTTGTTTATTTGTATAAATGTTTTCCTAGTTAACTGATTTCTCATGGGAGTTGCTTTTTTGTTTTTTTATTTTTCTACAATAACTCTAACTTTTTTGTTGAAAAGAAAAGGAGTTGTTTTCATGTTGGAGAAAGAACTACCAAGAATAATGACCAATATCTACTTTCAGATCACCATTATCAACATCATCAAGTAATGCTTAAAGCACTACTTCATTTCATCCTTACAATGACACCTGATAAGAACCTGTTCATCTCTAGCAGTACTGCCAGTTTGTGGACAAAAGGGTGTGGCAATTCAAGAATACCAGTGCTGGAAATGGAATTAAACCTCTCTGATGTAACCATAGAACATATAATCTCAAAGGTGGTTGGCATTAAGGCATAGCTATCCTGTGACTTCACACTGGTAAAGAATTACATTTCAGGTCTAGGAAGTCAAGAAATTGACCCTTAGGAATTCCCTCTAGAGACTACTGACATCCAGGCCTCTATGACTTGTGAACCCCCATTTTTCTCCCTTGCAAAACAGATATAATTGCTCTAAGGATAGAGATCCTGCTCCTTTGTTTTCAAAATCCCCTGAGAAAGTTGGATATAATACACCAGATTAATTGTTGTTAACACCAAGCAAACAAAAATACAAAACTAAGTCTTTAAAACCTTAAGGTCAGATGAGTCAAATGAACATATCCTTTACTTTTTTCCCTGCACCACCTGTCCTCATCTGACCCCGCGCTAATTTTCCTGATGATGTTGGAACAGAACAGGCTGATTTGGGTAATTCCATCTCCCTGCACAAAAATAATTGATGACATCAGCATAGTTATGGGAATTAGACTTATTAGTTAATTACAAAACCAGCAGAGGGAGCACAAAGCCTGCATAAGTAATAACCATTCCTTCTGAGTGTCATGTCTTTTGAGAACTGTGGTCAGGGTGGTAGAGAGAAATACCCTTCAAAGCTAAATGCTGAGCAACAGAAGATGGACTTTATTTTCTTGGAATGGTGGTAGATAAGGTATCTAATATTCTGGGAATCTAGCAATGATAACAATGATATGCTGTGTGTGTGTGTGTGTATGCACATGCATGTGCACATATGACTTGTGTCAGTGAGAGTGTGTTTTCTTTTATTTCAAAGTGAGATCTTCCCAACAGTGGAGTAATTAGAATCAGATGGCGAGACTTGCCTAGAGTTGGCACATGTCAACTTTCCTCTTAGCGTTGCTCATCCTAAATGAAGTTGCAAATGGGCCGATCACAATGCAATCAGGATTTGCATTTATGGTTGAAGATGTGACAGAAGTAAAGCAAAGTAATATTCACTGGTACAAGAATAAAAACAAATAACTAAGTGCAAGTAGGTCACATCTGTAAATCCTAGCTACTCAGAAGGCTGAGATTTGAGGATCATGGTTCGAAGCTAGCTCAGGAAGGAAAGTTTGAGTTTATCATACACTGCACATGTTTTGTTTATTAAATATCTATTTAATGTAACTGAAAGTGTGTCAATTGCCAGAATTAAAAATAAAAGAAAAAATGTCTGAACAAAAAGTCTGTTACTGAAAAAAAAATCAATAGAAGTGACTACAGAGCCAATCAGGAAGCCCTTCATCTAAGGCAGTTAGTTAAGACCAAAACCAACAGGACCAAAAAGGTCTGGCTCTGAGTCTTGCTAATCATGACTTGCTACTGGAAACCACAGGTTTCTCATGACTTAAGCAAAAAGTTCAATTATCCATCGAGAGTGTATTAGATATCTGGAAAATGTTGCACAACTATTTCATAAAAGGTTGATCAAGGATGAAGAAACAAATGAACAGTTCTTTTTTTCACATACAGCCTGTTGATGGATTAGTAGGAATACAAGGATTCAGCTTTTCATTGTTATTCCTGATAGTGTGTGACAACTGATTTCAGGGTGCACACATCCACAGAGAAACCAGTTCGGGGTCTCATCTTATCATATTCAGAAATGGCTGAAGACCTAAATCCTATCATTTGTTTCAGTGAAAAGAGCTATGCTTGAAAAGATCTAACCATTAGTCAGGCCTCTGTTGCTTGATTTTATTTTTTGGCATGTTGCAGACATTCTTAATCAATGTTGCAGAAAATCCAGGAAATGGCTTAGAGCTGTCAGGTAGCATGCGTTTAGAAAGCTGAGAAATCTTAAAAGGCATCAAATGGATGCTTCTCCCTTGTAATTAAATAAACACCACAGTGATACACGTTATGACACAGTGATACACACTGACTTTGCCTAGCGGTACCATCTCCTCACCTGGACCACAAACAATCAAGTTCTCACAATCAACTGCACATAAAGCTCTTTATACAGGTTCTTTTGCCTCTAAAGCAATATCTGGAGACAATATTAAACCATGTGGACGGTTGCAAGGATGTCACAGACATTGTACACGCACAGAAGTTCACACAACAACAACTTCCAAGCCATCCACAGTCTGACATTCCCCAAGGACAGAGGTTCAGCAATGGGGCGGCCACAGAAAGGGTCATGATTCACTCTGGCGAGTCTGAGGCCTGGACATATTGTCTTTAATTGCCTGGTTGTCATCTCCCAAATACTCCTGGGTGACATTGTGGCTAGAGTAATGAAGAAAATAAATACATGGAATCTCATATGTTCCTCCATCTTGAAATGCTCTATTTATTTGTTCAATATTCATTAATAAGAGAGAAAAATTAGAGTTCATTTTTCATGTTCTGCATCGATACCGTATATCATTTTTGCCTGAGTGCCAATTGACATATTACACTCTTTCAATTATACAAAAAGCAAGATGCAGAATGGATTGCTTGTTTGCAATGATGTTGTTCTTTAAGCTCACTCAGATTATTATCTTTATTATTTTTTGGTGCTATAGGGGGTTGAAATCAGGGTCTCGTGCAAGCTAGGCAGATGTTCTACTATTTGAGCCATACCTCTGACCACTTCTTGCATTTGTTATTTTTGTGAAAGGATCTGGACTTTATGCCTGAGCTTTACTGGGCCATGATCTTCCTATTTGTGTAGCTGACATGGAGGTCTACATCACCCTTTCCTGTTACTGGTTGAGATGAGGTCTCACAAACTTCTTTTTGGCCTGGGCTGTCCTGGAATCCCAACACCCTGAGCTCTGCCTTCCGAGGAGCAAGGAATACATGCTGGGACACTGTCAGGCATTCACTTAGATTTTTGATTGTGAAGGCTGGTAGTTTGTAGAATGGGGCAGTCAAGTACAGAACCTTCCCCGTGGTAATCTTTGTGTTGGGCACGTGAACCTTTAGAAAAGAAAGAAGTCTGAAACACTTTAATTTGGATGCATTGACAGATAAAGACTAAAACCGAGCCTTCCACTTAGACTCTATAAGGTTGTGGTCCAGTCATCTCAGGGGGAGGGAGTTAAATGGCCACAGCAGCGACACTAGCTATGTACTATGTGGAGTACTTCTAATATGTTGCCATGTTAAACATTTCCAACAACTGTTGGCCATCCTATTACCGGCTGTCCTTTTACAGATGAGGAGAAGGTGTTTGGTGGTGCTTATAAGGACTGACTACAGTGTTCAAAGTTAGGATGCATACATCCTAACTAGGGTTGGTCTTGCTTCCAAGCTTGTGTTTAGGACACAAATCAAGGACGGTCCCCTGAATTTAGTTTCCCTGCTTGTGTTGTGACTGCTTGTTGTTGGGTCCTATGGTTGGAGAAGAGCGCTGGACAAGGAAGGATGGCATATGTGTGAGAGGAGATGAAAAGTATGGAGAGAGGGTGGGAACCACACCCTCTGGGGGCTTGTAGCCTCTGGCAGGCACCTGACTCTGTAAGACCTGAGAAGGAAAGGGCCCCAAAGCACAAGACAAAGCTTACAGTAGCAGATGAAAGAGGCTGAGGTTCCAGCTTAGTAGGTGAAAGCTAGCTGGTTACTTGGTGTCAGGAAGGGGATATCCCCAAGATGTCTGGAGGCATGGCCGAAACATCAGATGTAAGATTTATCACACAAATACCATTCCTGCCAGACAGTCCTCGTTGTTAAATCTGGAATGCGGATTCTACTATTTGAAATTCTGTAAATAACCTGTGCTGGTACTTGGTCACAGTGCTAGTTGCTAAGTTGTCTCTAGGTAGGTTGCATGTGAAATGATGGTCTGAATTCTGGTAGAATGAAACAGGTATCAATCACCTTTCTCTTGCCAGAACTGTGCCATTTTTGTAACATCTTTCACTTGGTTCCTACAGCCCAGCTTGTCACACACTAAATAACTGAGTGACAACATACATCTCCCTTGTTTGTTGCTGTTGTTGTGTTGAGAAACACTCACATTTTGAGTCTCAGCTCCTATTCTTTTTCTGTACATTTCCCTTCCTTCCCCTTGGATTGACGGTCTACTTTCTAAAACAAGCTGCCTTTCATATACATAGCAGGAGAGGTTATGGTCAGAGTAGTGTCACCTGTCTCCAGGGAGCACAATTCCAGGAGGGGACTGGAAAAACAAAGGCCTCCCAACAAACCAAAATGAAACAACCCTTTTCTCATGTCCTAAAAAGGGCATGGTGGGGACAGGAGTTCAACCAAACTTCCAGCACCACACCAGCATGAAGCTGACCTGGTTTGCACATCAGCAAACAGCTTCTGGGAGTCACGATTATTGTTGTACATTATTTGTGTTTAGTGCCGTAGAAACGATTTTCTTTTTGCAATATCTTTGCCCCAATAAAATTAAGAACTTTGTGTAGGATCCAAATTTTCCCCAAAGGACTTAGCTCAAAAAAATTTATTAGCTCTACTGCCACAAGGATTTATGATTTCTTTCTTAATAGTTTGAGCTGGCTATACCCTACATTTCTTTGGTCACTAGGTAGATTCATTTATCTCTCCTTTGAAATAGGCACTGAAGGTTTTAAGCAAAATCTAGCCCTCAGTTGATTGAATTTTCCACGGAGGGGTGCATTTCTGAATGGTTTCAGTGTAGATCTCCCAAACAAGAAGGGCTTAAAATAAAAACAGACACTGAGGACTGTATTTTCCTGATTGTCAGTCAAGCTAATTACGCTCTACTCTAAAGCTTTGTCTATCAGGCAGGAAAGAAAAAGGCAATTGGAGGCTCTCTCCTTGCACAGCCTGATGTCTGGGAGCAGAACACCAGTTTATTCACAGCAGGAGCCTGCTGTAATTGGCATTTTCCATTTTCCCTACTACAGGGTAATTCTCTAGTGAAGAAAACACAGTGCTAACAAGATTTTACAAATTTGACATATGGCATCCTATGTGAAATGACCAACAAAAGTTGTTTCTCTGCCCCAAGCAAACACAGTTATCATTGGTCAACTCTAAAGAGAGCTGTTAGACGAAATTAAGGGGCTCTCGAAGCTCTTGTAGAGAGCTCTTAAATCTGGGGTCATAACAAAAAGCTTTTTGACAAAAGAAGGTAAGACACTCGGAGTGGATGTAACTCAGAGCTGGGGATGGAATGACAAGACAACCTCACCAGGGAAAGGAACTTCATGAATGTCAGCTGATGGCACCAGGGCATTCAGAGAAAGGAGCCCTCTGTCTCCAGAGAGCATCCTTAGTGAGCTCTTCATGTGTAGGGTGAGGCTGGACCACAGAGTACTATGATGGGGAGTGACAAAAGGTACCTAGGACCCAGTGGTTCTGGTTTATCTTCCCTCTTCTGGAAGCACACAGAAATGCTACAATGCATTTTAGTAAGGCTTAAATTGCTTTGATGTGAGTCCAAAAAGAGCCGCTTCATTTTAATCCCTATTTAAAACCAGAACAACCCAGTGAGGTCAGTGGATTCTGCTTGAACTAACAAAGGAGAGTGGATAAAGATACTGGTTTGGCACATACAATACTAGGCAGGAATGTATGTAAATTTTCCAGGAAAAGAACAACAACTTACATCCCTTCTTTGGAGCACACAAAGTGACACATGGCTGCACTCTGCCTTGGGAAGATATTGGGAAGATTTTGAAGAGGGACAAAAATGGGTCCCTGGAAATTTGTCCCAGATCCACTGCTAAGATGCCCATCATTTACTGTCTCTAGTCATTATAAGTATTGGGGGACTGTCCTCAGATGCCTCCCAATGCTCCTCCTGACCCCCGATATAGGGCAAGAGGTGGGGACTGATGTTAAGACAGAGCATTTCAAAAGGCTCATAGGGAGCCACACTGGTGGCTCACTTGCTCTTTCTTCCTTTCATCCTTTCTTCCTTTCCTTTCCTTTCCCTTCCCTCCCTCCCCCTCCCCCCTCTCTCTCTCTTTCTTTCCTTCCTTCCTTCCTTCCTTCCTTCCTTCCTTCCTTCCTTCCTTCCGTCTCTCTTTCTCTCTCTCTCTCCTCTCTCCCTCCCTCCCTCCCTCCCTCCCTCCCTCCCTCCCTCCCTCCCTCTCTCTCTCTCTCTCTCTCTCTCTCTCTCTCTCTCTCTCTCTCTCTCTCTCTCTCTCTCTCTCTGCTTGTGGGTCTAAAACTCTGGGCCTGGGTGCTCTCCCTGAGCTCTTCAGCTCAAGGCTAGTGTTCTACCACTTTGAGTCACAGCACCACTTCTGGTGGTTAATTGGAAATAGAGTCTCATGAACTTTCATGCCCAGACTGATTTTGAAAACCAGCACCTTCATATGAACGAGAGCAAAGTAACTCCAGCTATCAGCTTCTTGCATTGTGTTGAATCATGGTGATCTTGGAATCTTCCACCAGCCTGGATAGTCACTGCCCCCATGGGAGGCACTAGTCAGTGACACCCAGTGGTGTTCTATGTTCATTCTCTAGGCCACCCCGAGTGCCTTACCCATTCCATGTTTAGAATATGTCAGGACAAAATGCTGGGTCTGCCCATAACAGTAACTGATCAGGAGCACAATGTCCCACGGGTATATAGTTAACAAATGCCTATTGATTTAGGCTGCAGGGTAGGTTTATTCTTTCTTTCATAACATTAGAAAGTAATTTTCTTCACAGGAAGGAAATAATAGTAACTTTTAATAACAAAGTATTTTGTCTATGGCACCCATTCTCTGATTCGATGCACTACTGGAAGGTGGGTGATTTTCTCATGAAAATACCTTGGTACCATAATTCAAGGTTTCATTCAGTACTATTGGCATCTTGGTCCAGATATTTCTCTGTTGTGGAATGGATCAGAGGTAGGGAGCCTATTCTCGTCATTGTTGCTGATATTAATTACCCTTTCTCCCCCTTACCAGCTCTGTTACAACCAAAGATGTCTACTGATATTGTCACATATCCCCAGGGTAAAAATCTCCTCCAGGTGATTATTCCTGGGCTGGGGTATGATATCAGCTCTGAGATTACAAACTGTAGCTGTTGGCTAAAATAATAATTAAAATATTGAACAGAGGAAGATTCATAGTTATGACTACCAGTCGTGAATAATTTAAAAGAAGCATTTTTATATTTTAATAGTGTCCTTCAATCAATAAATATAAATTAAATGTAATAATAAGTGGAATTGCTTTGTAAACTGTATGGTGTTAATGAGTGTTAAAATTATACTACAGTGTCCAGGGACCATATAAAGGATGAGTTGCTTGAGGAACTTCTTATTTGGCATGTGAAACGTGCTAAGTACTTTGTTCCTAACATATCATTTGACCTTCATCCCTATGTTTATGGAGGAGAAATAAGGGCTCTGGAAAGCTAAGTAATATGAGCAAGGTCATTATGAAGTCCTATGATCAGTATTACCACCTCAGCTAGGAAGTGATGGTGGCCAGATTTGAATCTAGAGCTCTACCTCACCAGTCTATACTCTCCCATCCCATTCACAGAAGCTTGTGCTAGAGATGCTATTATTGAATGGCTGCGAGATAGCTGCTGGTATAATCTTTGCTCCATTCCTTCTAGAAATACTGCACATGTAGAAAAGCAAGCCAGGTTTAGTGAGGCATCTACAACTGATAGCTGAAACTATTGGCCATGGGTAATTCAGCCAAACATGGCTTGAACCAATCATCCAACTAGTATTTTATAGTATTTGCTATTCTTTCTTTTCCCTTTGAATGGCCAGAACACTAAAGGAAGACCTTTTGGGAAAAATATATTCCAGACCGACCTTGGTAGTAAGAGGAAAGAAGATTCAGTTTTGCAAGTTTTCTAACTTTATGTCCATAATATTTCAAAGTGTGCCTTACTCCAAAGCCCATGTTGAAGTGTAAGCCAGAATGAAACCTTTCTTGGATATACAGCTGTGATCAGAGGCAGTTAAACAAAAATGAGATCATGAGTATGGGCCCTTATCCTTGTGTCTTTATAATGAAGGAGACAATTGGATAGAGAGAAAGAGATTAGAGGAGACTGGAAGAGACACAGAAGAGAATATCCATAGAGATGGAAAGTGGAGGTCTAGCGACACAAACTCCAGCCAAAGACCAACATTGTCAGCAAACTAGTTTGTCCAGGTTGAAGAAGTGGCAAAGAAAGTTTCCTTGTAAGTTTCAGAGATAACATGGCCCTGACAACACTGCTGGGTTTGGAGTTCCAGCCTTCAGAACACTGAGACAACAATTTTCCTTTACTCAGCCACCCAGCTTGTGATATTAGTTTGTTACTGCAACCCCATATAACTAGTATAGTATCCAGGTAACAAACTAATCTAGGGATTTCTAGAGTGTAAGATTTCCAGCCCTCCATCTATGTTGCTGCTTTAAACAGTTCTAGTCAAGTTCCAGTTACAACCAATCATTAGCCACCAAATATAGCGAGATTCCAAATGGTAAGATTCCAAAATAAACAATTCCTAGTATTTAAGTTAAATACATCCCTAAGTAGCACAGGGAAATCTCACACCATCACACCAGTCAAAGGTCACACTATAAATGGAAAGCTAGGGGCCTAGTACACAGTAAATGCTTAAGTCAAGGCACTAAATTTATGCATATATGTACAGAAAAAAACACAATATATACCAAGGGCCTGGTGAGATCTATAATTTCAAGCACCTTTGGAGGTCTTGGAAGTATCTCTTGAGGATAAGGGGAGAATACTGCACTTGTGATTTTATGGCCATAAAGCAAACTGAGTTTTCACAGGGGACTTCTCAATGAATTGTGCCTGCCATATGCAGGACCTGGCATATTGCCATGCAGCCACAGGCCCTCACCCACACCAACTGGCAGCTGGGCCCCAGCCAGCTTTCCCATGGCTACCCTCAAGGAGAACCACGAGTCCCTTACTGTCTGTCACTGGCTTTCCCCCACTCTATGATCTCTTCTGTCCCAGTCCTCTAGGCTTGTTTATTTTTATTTTCTGATTTACAGGCCAAAGGGCTTCTTGGCTTTCCTTCTTTAGATTAGGAATGCATACTGACTTCATTTTAATGATTGAGGACCAATTGCTTTCTAGATTAAAATGTTATCATGGGAAAGCTCCATCCACAGATGAAAAAAAACAAGAAGACTATTAAATGCTGATATTGTGGCACTAAGAGTTCCACTTACCTGTAAGGTAGACAATGACAGCTATAAGTTAGTGATGCACGGAAAGGAATAATAAAGATTTTACTCAAGATTTTCAACAGGACTGTACTCTGAGGTTTACTCTCTTTAAGATACTATTGTCACAGAGTTCACATGGGGTATTAAAGCAGGAGAGAACATAGCCTACGGTTTGCCCCTTTCCATTGGGCGAGGTGCTGCTGTGATTTCATTATTTCAATCCTGGCTTTGTTAAAGCTGCCAGCACTAGATTTGTTTATAGGTATCTTTTCCTTCCAATGTGCCCACAGGGGCTCAACCCATGTCATTTGTCAGGGGCTAAATAGCCCGAGGCTAAGAGCAGACATTTACTTACAGAATCTTCAGACTCTTTTAAATAGGCCTTTGGGATTTAGCCACTGACCGTTCTGCAGCAAGAGGCTTCAGGACACCTTGGTGGATGTTTCTTTTAATTGACTAACCTCCTTGTCCCTCTGTTCAAACCACTGTAACCCACATCTGCCCTCGGTCTGAATCTTCTAATGACCTTTCTCTGGCCCTCAACACATATGGCTGAGACAACAAACATCATTTGGAAGATGAGTAAATTCAATAACTCAATTACGCCTCACCAAAGCACCATTTATCAAACTTGGACCACAGTAGTTTGTCTCTCTTAGGCCTCTGTTTTTCCATGGCTGGGCATTTGGGGAAAGCCACTAATCAATTTAGAAATGATTAAATTGAAATTTGTAACACTTTCCATTATTAAACCTTCAATCTTCATTACTGCAACTTAATGATTACATCATGGCTGAGAAAAACAAATTATGGGGAGCTGGTATCGTTCAGAAAGCTGGGGGAGCAAGCACACTGTCATAAATACCGTAAGTGTAATAATATGTGTGGGCGTACAAATGATTGTTGAATATATACGAAGGACGAGGTGCTTTAAAAAGGATACCTTACCCCGTGTTTCACTGCGCTTTTGCTGTTTTTACATAGATAATGCTGAAAAACCAAGAGTGGGGGGCTAGGATCTTTAAAAATTCTGGAGAAATGTGAAAATGTGCCCAGGAGCCTTATTTCTGAAAGACATTTGGTCCAATGACTTCACCAGACATTGAACAACAGGCTGAGATGCTCTAATGGAATAAAACAGGGCAGGTTCTACATGTTGTAGGATCGTATTTTTCCTGCATTCCTTGTTTCCTTTCCTCCAATTCCAGTATTAGTGTGCTGACCAAAAACTTATGGACAGAAATATCTTTTTTATCTCATTGCTTAAAAGACCCAGCTGGTATTTTGCACATGCTGTCTAGAAGTTCCACAGTTAACTGTATTCTCCATATTCTAGTGGTGTGTGGGGGCCAGGGAGGGGGTCCTCGTCTGTCTCTGGGAATTGATAGTCCAGTGCTAATAGTGGGCAGCCAGGAATTCAAGGGAAGAAAACACCAACAAAAAGCCAGTACTTGGAGATATGTAAGCTGACTTAAACACAGAAAGTATGGGGTAGGTGACAGCAGTGGTACGAATAGTAAGTAACAGCAAGTGAATGTGCTATTTAATTGTGAAGCAGGTGAAACACTAAGCACTTGTATTAAAACTCAATATTCTATCATAAGCCTTTGGAGAATGATCATTTCCCTGTTTTACAGGTGAAGAAATGGAAGCGATGAGATTGGGGCAATCGTGCCCTATACTGTTGTGAGTGGGTAGATCTACAGGTGAGGTCTGAGGCTTCTGGCCATCAGCCATGGTTGGAGTGGATGTAAGGGTGGTTCTGGTGTCTGAATGTAGCCATGTGAGAGACCCTGCTGAACTGCTCTGGAGTCCTAGTATCTAGTTAAGTGTGAATGTATGAAATGGTTGTTGTTTGAAAGCCCTAGGTGCTGAAGTCACTTACTGCAATACATAACATGTATAATAGTCACATATGTACCGAAGAGGAAAGCCTGGCTCTGTCCCAAGCCTGGCACCTGCATTCACAGCCACGATGCTACCCTGTCTCCTCAGCAGTGATTCTGAGCCTCTTCTTTATGTACGTAGGACCTTTTGAAAGGACAGGCAGACCCCTGTCCTGTTCCTAAGTTCCTCTGGTTGGTGCTTTTGGGAAGTTAGTGCCTCTGGTCTTTGCCAGCTGTCAATCACTAGATACAAAGGTCAGTGGTAACATGGTTCACTGTCCAGACAGATGGGAAAAATCCCAGTGCTCAGCAGTGCGCCCTTCTCCCCGCTTCTATCCGTTTAGGAGGTTCATTTTATACACACAATATTTCTAGAGCAAACGGCTCTCAATGGCATTCAATGAGCAAATATAATCACATCTCATAATTACCTTATTTATTAAAAAAAAGGTGGAGCAGATTCAATTCACCAAATACCATCTTCTGCCATGGGGTTTTTACGCATTAGAGCACATTTACTGAATAATGAGATCATCCTCTTGTGTTCTATCTTCATTTAAAAACTGACTCGGCAAGAGGAGGCCGGTCCATAATTTTCGTGCAACCCCCCACTTCAATCATAAGGAGAGACCAGAGTGACAGTGTACACTTTAAATCCCAGAGAACAGGGGGGCATTACACAAAGGGAGACCAGCAGGAGACCCATCCATTTCAGGCCTTGCGAAAGGTCCCTCTGGCCAAGTGAAGGGGGGAAAATGAGCCATACCATATTAAGAGAGGAGCAAGCTGTGAAATGAACCAAAGGGTGGATGGTGCGGTTCATGACCCTGCAGCCTCATAACATAGTCCTTCAACTGTGGGGTCACTAATGAAGGGCGAAGCCTGGAAATTAATGGAGTGGTGTGGGGCACCAGGGTGGAAAAGGGAGCAGAGGGGTTCTCCTCTGTCCTTCCGGCCCACAATCAAACTGTTTATCAAAGCTTCAGACACGCAGATGCATTAATATTTCCCCGTGACCTTATTAGAATGAGCTAGCCAATGCACCTAGGATTCAAGCACCTTCTTTGTGAAAACAAAAACAACAACCCAGAAGGGATCATGGTCCTAGAAAGAGAGGGACTGAGGATAAACTCATCTGACTTTAGACTTCATGTCCTGAGGCCACAAGTCTCCATTTTCCTTTGCATTTTATGTTACTTTAATCTATTTCTAATATTTATTTATCTTAAATTACACACAGGAATTTCAATTCAACACAATACATCTTAATTAGTATCATACCTTCCATCCTTCTCCCCCATCTCTACTCACCCTACCCATCCCAGACATCCCCACCTATTAGCCAAGTAGAACCTGCAAAAATCTCTGTCTAGAGTTCATACCTTTATCCCAACCTTCCAGACGCCTCCCAAATAGATATTTATGGTAAACACAAAACACCAAGCGAGCTGACTTATGAAAGGCGATTTGTTCCATCTGTGAATTGAGACCTGAAACCTTTCTACTTTCATGTGAGCTGTCATTTTTCTCCCTCAAATGAAATGAATAATTCCTCCTCATGGCAGTTGATTTCAAATTCACTGGGTTTCCCCCCCTCACTGAACCCATTATATTTTGTTGCATAAAACCTATCTCATAAAATAAACCTCTTGAAGTTGTAAATTAAAAAATAAACATTCTTGAGAAAATGTCAAATGCAGGCCTGAGAGAAAGGCCAAAAATCCATTTAACAGAATATTGCAGTGAATCTACCCCCAGAAAATTGGGGGAGGGGGGCACTCAGCCTGATGATTGAATCTAAATTCACTGCCTTCAGCCAGTCTGTAATGAAATGAACCTTCAGCCAGAGGTTACTCTATACTTTTTAAAGTGGCTGTAGATAAGCTGCACCTACAATAGAAAGAGATCACAAACTATGTACCTGAATATTAAAATTAAAGCTTGGATGGATGCATTGCATGGGGCAAATACGCCATGTCTATCCCTTGATCTGAATGTGCAGTTGAGAAATCACTGTCTCTGTGTGACCTCCCCCCCCCCCCGTCTCTCTGTCTCCCTCTCTCTCTCTCTGCTGGTACAGGGGCTTGAACTCAGGATCTAGGATCTTGAGTTGTAGATTTTTTTGTTCAAGGTTGGTGCTCTACCACTTTAGCCACAGCTCCACCTCTGGCTTTGTGATAGTTAACTGGAGATAAGAATTTCACAGACTTTTCTGCCTGGGCGGGTTACAAACTATAACCCTGAGCTTCCTGAGTAGCTAGGATTTACAGCCACAGGCACCTTGCTCTCTGTGACTTTTGAAGAACATTTCCTTAACACAAACATGTACTTCATCTACAAAAAAAAAAAAAAGGTTTTGGTGACAAGGAAAGTGTCAAGGAAGAGTCAATATGCCATTGGTTGGTTGCCTACTTTCATGGTACACTATGTGACTCTTAGGAATAAATTACACTGTACTAACCAGTATAGCTGTCAGCATCTGTGTTGGTCTTCAATGAATATCCCCTGTCTTCTGGTATTTATTCATTCCTGTGTGTGGTTCCCTCCCTGAACCTGTCCCAAGATGGATCTGTGTGATTAATAGAATCTGGCACAAATGATTGGTACTTCCAAGATTTAAGTGATAAAAGATACTGCAGCTCAATCTTTTGATTATTCTTGTGGTTGTTCCTTCTCTATTTCCTTCTATTCCTTCTTCCTCCTTTCTCTTTCCCTCTGTCTTTCATCATTTGCTGAAGGGGAGCTAGTTGACACATCTTAGTTGTCATGTGGAGATGTCTAGAGGCCTTGACCTGGAGTGCTGACCTTTAGCTGAGCTTTTTGATAACTGTATTCTGGGTCAACAGCAAAACTTTTTAACTTGAAACAGTTAAACTCCCCCCAAATTGCTGACCTTTAGAAATGGCACAAAAGCCTCACCAATTTTTCTTGTATTTTAAGGTATCAAAATTTTGGACAATTTTTTTCTGCAAGAAATAGGTAAGTATCACTTATAACATCCACTGTTGATATCATATACTGAGTTCTTTTTTTTATTGTAATTAGTAAAAGGGTTACATGATATTTGCCAGATAGAAGGTGCATTAATTCACATACATCGATACCCTTTCACATGTCTTGGTACCCGTTTCCCTCCCCTCCCCCACACCCCCCACCCGTCTTGGTTTTCCCCCCTTCCCTATCAAATTTCAAATATCCAAATACAAATAAATTCAATATATCAGATAACAAAGTGAGATACTATACCAATATGAGATAACCAAGGGACAGCAAAGGAGATGAGAGACAACATACTACATTAAGGACAACAATCATTCATTATATGGCTTTTGTTTCACTATCCTGGAGGTCCTTTCAATTAGCTTCACATTATATGTCCTTATGTCATATACTGAGTTCTTGTAACATACCAGACAGCAGGTGAAATGTTTCTTGTGTTCTTTTCCCCATAGTGTATTGTACCTTATCACTAAGGCAGTAGGGTCACTATTCCTGGACATTCCTCATGGGGTTGTAATGAGAACTGAGTGACATGTGCCTGAAACATAATAATCACTTACAACACTAGCCATCAAGGCTACTATTTTCCATTATTGCTCTGCCCAGGTCTATATTCAGGGCATCCTCTGATAATGAGGCCTTGAGTAAACAAATGTGCATGCTGAGAGCAAAGTGTAATTCCAGGATTGACAACACCCTTGGATTATTCACACTGAACAGGCCTGAGTATTTCCAAATATCTAAAAAAATTTCTCCATCGTTGCAGAAATAATTTAAGAAGAAGTGAAAGCAAAGGTTTTTCTAGCAAAAAAAAAGGCTGTAATAAATCAAGGTGTGGAGTTTTTTTTGTCTAAAATTTATTGAATGCCAGTAATATTTAGAGCATGAAAGTGGATAAATGTTGCCAGTTCTTAAATCACAGCCATCTCTGAGATGGGTTTCCAGCATGTTAGGATAAAGGAACAGACTCTGGCTAAATCTTGGCTGTGTACATAACTTTCAGTCTGTGCTCCTGGACTGGGGAGGAGATGCACAATTTTCAGCACACAGGTTCAGTTCTCTGACCATGTTCCTGTTTATTCACTAGAGAGTTCTGGATAGGACTCTAACCTCTATAAATATTAGCAGAAACTTGAACTACCTAACCAAACTGTGCTGGTAATGTTTATAAATCACAGTTTGGCCAATTTGATGCATCAATCATCCTTGATGTTTTGCTATGATTCTTAGAGCAGAACCTGAGGTTCTGTGTAATTTATGTTCCATGGAAAGGGTATGAGCTCACTAGTGGGACTTCCACCTTCAAGAATTCTCTGTTCCTTTTACTCTAGGATGTTTAAGGAAGAGCCTGACTCTTAAAAATCTCACTTAAAAACAGACTGGAATATCCCCATCATATCAGAATAACCTGCCAACTTCAACTTCAACTGCCACTTCAAGGTTCTATGCCTTTTCAGTCCCAAGGAAGAAAAGTTAAACCTTCTGTTTGGGGACAGTGCAACAAGGGGAGCAAAGAGCAGAACTCCACTTGTGAGGATCCCCCTTATCTACCAGCACATCCCTTTTTGTGTGTTCCCTTTCTGCTCTTTTTATATTTCCTCTACTGTTGCTATATCCAGTAATTCTCTAAGAACATGATGGGGGGGCTGGGGAGGTCACTCACTTGCCTGCTGTGTGAGCTCAATCCATAAAGGGAACTTCCAACTTGTGTAGCTATGGGGGTCTACTTCCAGGCAGCACTATGACTAGACTTGTACTAATAGGACCAAACCATTTTCCTTCTCCTTTAGTCTCCATCTTCTCAAATACCATAACCAGATGGTAGGGGAAACTCAATGAAACCCTGTAGCCTTTGCCCTTTTGGGGTGCCAATCAGAATAAGAGAGACACTCAGCTCTGTCTTCCCAAGCAGTTATATATTCAATCTAAAAAAATAGAAGAGCATAGGACAGAGCTGGAGGGAGTGGGGAAGGTCTGAGGCAAACCTAGAAGAGGTAGAACTGAATGGGAGGGATAGGAAAGGAAATCAGGTTATATGCCAGGGACATTGCATTGCATTGCATTGCATTGCGAAAACAATCGCAATATAGACTCAGGCACCAGGTGTTCCAATAAACCCTTTCGTTTGTAATGTGATTTTATTGGGGGCAATCCAATTATGGAGAAGTTCAAAATACCATACTAGGGGTAAGACCTAAGGCCAGGGTCTAACTATTAATAAGCGTATTAATACTCTTCTCCTTACCAGACACACCATGTCTGCCAGGGGTCATTTGACTTCTTCAAACCACTGGGGCGTAAAGCCAGTCTGACTGAAGTCTCTGCGATAAAAACGGTGACCATCAGGCTATCAAAGCTGTGAGGGTTCAAGTTCCCTGGGACTGGCTTTCACTGTCTCACCTGACCCTCTGTACTGTCTTTGCTTCTGTTGGAAATACATTGTTCGATAGGAGGAGAAGAGGGTTCCCAACTTTGGTCTTCCGCACATGAAGCTCTCTTAGCCTGAAAGACTTTTTAATAGTAGTTGGACGTGCTCCTGTCTACACTGATCGCAAATACTCTCTCCCGGGCATGATCACTAATCAGCTCTTCCAGCTTGGCTGACAAAGTTCTCTCCTCCCTGACCTGCTTGCTACTTACTGCTGATGTTTCCACACGCCATGGCATGTGCTCTTTTAAGATCATTGTATCCTATGTGCATGGAACCATCATATAACGAGATGCTGGTTCATCTGCAGAGATGACATCTTCCTCTGTGTCCCTCCTCCCGATCCAACATGCACATGCTGGTCCCTGTCCTTACATTCATGTTGCTTTCAGAGCATGTTCTGAAACATTCTCACTCCATCGCGTACTTGACTTGCACTGGGTCCCCAGGGCATATCTACGTGCACTATCTTACATAAGGCCACACAGCCCAACCATTGCCCAATCCCACATTCCTGATTACAGTTAGGGAATCAGGAGTTGGTTGAGTGATGTGTCTGAGGTTGTGGTAGTCCAGCGAGTGTGACAGTTGTGGTTGGTCCCAGTCTGTCCTGACTCAGAAGAATGTTCCTTGCCATACACGTGTCCCTTTGCCATGGTGTCCTCCTCCTTAAACCATTTTTACAGCTTTGAGCCTCTGGCACACATGATGTATGAGGCTTTGATTGAGGGCACACCGCCTTATAGAATGGTGTACTCCCTCTACTTTAAAATAATAAGTGATGGCGCATATAGAGCTTATGAAAGGGTGGGTGACAGGATTCTATCTACTACAAGACACATGGCTGTCCATTCCAATTATTTTTATCATTGGAAAAAATGGGAAAAAAGTTCAAACTGCTGTACAGGTGCTCAAGAAAGCCAAAGTGTGACATGTAAAGCACAAAGGACGTCACTGATGTTCAGATTGTTTTATAGACATCAGAAAAGCCCAGAAGAGTAAGACCAAAATGATCCACAAAAATAAAATATCCACAGCCCCATCCCTAAAGCAAGCTACTGAATGTATCAGGACTAAGCTTGGTGTTGATGTTTCTTAACATAGTACTATGCAAGGATGGAAAATGGTTTCAACCCTGAAGGCATCTCTGATGACTCAAAGTCATTACGTCACAGATGGGCTGTGCAGATAAGACTGAAATAACTGGTTAATAATGTCTAATGCAGGTACAGGATAGGTAAATGGAGGAACTTGCCAGTCTTTTATCAAAGTCACTTTTTTATGGAAACATGTCATGCTATTTAACTGCATTAAATTTACAATTTTTATCAAAAGCATTGCATTAATGCCACCAACAACCTAGTGCATAGACAGTCACAACTCTGTTTATAACAGAAAATATATTTTGATTTGTCTTATAGTTCCCCAGACTTCTAGATTTGATCTTCTGAAGAAAATCTAATAGGAAAAGGAGTTATCACTGATGATGCATCCTCTAAAGAGTCTTAACTCCTCATTCTCTTAAAAATATGAGAAAACTCTTATTTGTCTACTGTAATTACTACCATTCATCTAAACTATATGAGAATGGTTGAATACACATTATCTGCTTGACTTCTTTAAATATCTGACTATTTTTTTTCAATCTGTCGGTCTTTGGTTCCTTTTTTAAACATCACATATCCCCAAAGTGGCAATTCCACACCCACTGGGTGTGAACTGGGCAAGCTTAGTTCAGTATCATGTAGACTCAACAGAGTTGGGTACAGGGCTGGTCTAGTTGACCCCTGAACTATAAGAGTAATGAAACCGGGCTTGCCGTACACATCACTCATTGTGAAACAGCATTTATGGAGACTTAAAACTGTGTAATTTCTAAGCATTGACCATAAATATTTTGTCTTTCAGAAAGCTATTCTACTTGTCCTGAGCCAATCAAAAATAAGCACTGCTTTCGAATTTTCAGCATTGCACAGGCCCACGTTTCCTTTGGATACTACAGGGCTGAGGAAATTGTTCTTGATGGCTCTTACTTTATTATCAATTGAACTCCAGTGCATTAGAGAGCAAAGAGAAAAACCATGCATACCTCGCTTTGCCTCTACTTCATAATACAGAGAAGACAGACATTTTCTCCATACTTCAGAGCAGGTTAGTTAAAGAAGAAAAGATGGGCTGTGATTGTCAGAGACACTAGACATAGCAGGCAGGGGTCCTGAGCACCCTCAAAGAGAGAGAGCCACCAGGACAAATCTTTAAGGATTAAGGAAAGGACTACAAGAAGTTATGCTTCTTGTACTTGCTTTCCCCCATTTATAAAGTCAATATGATGGAGTTGTGTGCAGGTGCAGTGAGACATTTCAGCTGGACACACATGAGCAGAAGGCTCTGTCAACCACATCGTCACTGCGCTGTTAGCTGTTGGCACCCTGGGTTCACAAATGCCACAGTGTTTACTAAGGAGGAGAAATTTATCTTTGAGTTCACCAGATGTTATGGCGCTAAGTATTCTAATGCTCTCTCAAATTCCCTGCCACTTTCTCCCCTGTGGGGAATGGCTGTTATATAATTAAGCCAATATACACCTATGCTCTAAAAGGCGAAGAGAGAGATGGCATAAAGAAATCAGTGTGTTCTATGAAGTGAGCAAGGCCAATGGGCCAATGTGGTATGCACAGCATGTATATCCCTACAGAGCAAGGACAGGAGTTAGAAAGAAGACACAATGGGAACATTGCCTACTGCAGACTTGGAATGCTCCAGAAAGAGCCTGATGGAAAAGGGGGCCGCTACTCCTCTCAGTGACCCACCCCTTATCTCCACACACTTCAGGGTTAGCACTAATTTCTCTCTGCTTTTGCTTTTCTCAGATTTGTTTTTGAAAGATGGACAGAAAGTCAATTTTCTCAGTCCCTTTTCTAGAAATGAAAAGTGTAAACTAATCAGTGTAAAGAGCAGTTGGGTTTCATTGACCAAGTTAGGCAGGATGTCCTGGTCAGAGGAGAGAGCAGATACCAAAATACAAAGGGCAGGACATTCCCAGATGATTTGGGGACAACATAGCTGATCTGTAAGGTTTTGGTCACTCAGAATAGACTGGTGTGGTAAAGGAGGGCTGAGGGAGGCCATGGATGGCCTGGAGGCCACACACGATAACTAAATTAGTCTCCAACAGACTCATGAAGAAAAGACAAAAACAGACACTTAGAAAAAATTCCAGTATTTGGTACTAGGGGAAAAAAAATCAAAGGAAGGAGAAAGTGAAGAGAGGGAGAGGGAGAGGGGGAGAGGGAGAGGGAGAAGGAGGGAGGGAGAGGGAGAAGGAGAGAGGGAGAGGGAGGAGAGAGGGAGAGGGAGAGAGGGAGAGGGAGAGAGGGAGAGGGAGGAGAAGGAGGAGAGAGAGGGAGAGAGGGAGGGAGGGAGGGAGGGAGGGAGGGAGAGAGAGAGAGAGAGAGAGAGAGAGAGAGAGAGAGAGAGAGAGAGAGAGAGAGAGAGGAGCCAAAGGAGTCTGAGTTTGTAATTTATACCCCTTAACTCTGACACAAATGTACGCTGACATTGGAGCAAAGATGTCGCAGTGCAGATGGGAATGCACATCCCAATTCTGGGGCAGGGCACAGTGAGTTTGGGGCTATGAGACAAGGGAGCTGACCCAGAGCATGCAGCAGTGTGGTGAGGTCATAGGCGCCTTGCCTAATGAAGTGGCTGGCTGGTCTGGTGCCTCGCAGGACAGAGGGTACTTGCTGGACATGATAACACAAAGGTCCTGTGTGTCCTTGGCCCAAGGAGCCTCATTAGGGAGTTGGATGAGGCAGCCAGACTTTGGCACACAAAGCAGAACATGCAGGGACAGACTGCTCTCTCCAGCTGGCTCCTTTTAAAGGACAGGAGGGAAATGTGATGGCTTCACAGAGGGGTGGAAGGACGCCTTGGGAAGGAGAGAAATCCAGAGGCTCAGCGTGGTTGCACAGACCCACGGTGCAGGCAGCACTCCCACCGGCTTGATGGGAAATCAGAACCTCAGGCTCCTCAGAGGAAATGAGACTGAACTTCCCTCTGTGGGAGGTCCAGCTGCTGTGTTAGCTCTTTGAATGTGAGGAGCTAGTCGTGGTGCAAGCTTGGGCCTTCTGGAAGGCACCTGGAAACAGGGAGAGCCATTGGTGTCCAAAGGAAGAGACAGCTGAGAAGACAGGAGACAGAACTGGAATGAAGGTGGAAGAGGTATATAGAGCCTAGCCTTTCTTCCTCTTTCCACAAAAGGATGCGAACAGGTTCTCAGTTCCCTGACTTATGAAACAAAGAGAATTAAGATCTCTGTCCCAAGACTGTGACAACACAAAATGAGGTACATGACAGATGTACACAGCCTGAGAAAGAAATCCAACACATGCACATAAGTGTGCAACACTTACTATGATTCCTACTTGAAGTCTTCTTAGTGAGGAATAATTTCCTCTCCTTCTTCCTCTCCCTTCTTCCTTTCTCTCTGATACTAGGATTTGAACTCAGGGCTTAGGGCTTGCTAGGCAAACACTGTCACTCCAGCCACACTCTCTGCTTCAGTTTTTTTACATGGTGTCATACGTGTTTTGCTCAGGGCTTGCGTTGGATGTTGCTCTGTTTCCTACACGTTTTGAGCGGATGAGATTCCAGATAGGTACCACCACACCTTCTTCCTTTCCCCTTCTTTACAGAGAATTCTTTTTTTTTTGCCAGCCTTGAACTCAGGGCCCGAGCACTGCCCTTGAGTTTTGTCAAGGCTACAGCTCTACCACTTGAGCCACAGCACCACTTCCAGCTTTTATCTACGTATGTGGTACCAAGGAATTCCACCCGGGTCCTCGTGCACTCTAGGCAAGCACTCTATCACTAGAAAACTCCTGGTCCCTCTTTACAGAATTCAAGCTGAGAAATTTTCAGTAGTTCACACACTAGTAGTGTTCATGACTGAAGTAGTTTCCCATCACTATTTGGCAACCAAAACATCTAGCGCTTCGAAGTCAGATACTTACAGGGTATCACAAAGAATGAAGCTCTAATTTAAGGAGAGAGATCTTCCAGTTAACTTTCTCAAGAAATCCTCAACAAGTCCAAACAGCCTGCTAACAGGAAATAAGCATTTAAAACCATAGGACTTTGAAAGCACCTATTTTGATGTCTTTAATTGTCACAGCCAAAGAAAGGTAGGTGCAGCACCAAGGATGAGAAGTCAATTCTGCAGATAGTGGCAGGTGATGAACATTGACCCATCAGGCCACCCTCTGTGTACAATGTTCAAAAAGAAATCAAATTTAAAGGCCAGGAAAGTGTGGTAAAAAGTTATAAATCATCAAAAGGCTGTGCTAATGATTGCATGTGACTTGCTGTTTCCATCTCTTGTTTTCTTTTCTTTTTCTTCCCTGTTCTTCTCTCCCTTCCCCCTTCTTTCTCTCCTTCCTTTCGTTTCCTCCCTCCCTCCCTCCCTCCCTCTTTTCCTTCTTTCCCTACTGGGGCTTGAACTCAGGGCCTTGTGCTCTTGCATACCCTTTTTCATTCAGAGCTGGTTCTCTTCATTCAGGCCATGCCCTCACTTTCTGCTTTTTGCTGGTTAACTGGAGATAACAGTCTTTCCAGTTGTCTATGTGGCTGATCTGGAACCACAATCCTTCTATCTCAGCCTTCTGGGTAAGTAGGATAACAGGTGTAAGCCGCGTATACTATGAGGCAAGACTTTGCTAGCACACAGCATGGGGTGTGGCCCAGCAGCTCTTATTCACAAAACCATTTCCTCTACCCAAGGAAGTAAGGACATAAAGCTGACACGGGGTTGGAGAAGGGAACATAAGGGCCAAGACTGAAAGCTAATAAGCGCATAACCAGACTCAAAGCCTGAGGGATGATGCTAATGCCTGGGAATGGCTGGCTTTTAGGTCAACAGCTTAGATTCGACTCCAATGGGCAATAATTCCAAGCTCCATGGCCTGTGTAGAAGCCTGAGGCGGGAGGGGCGGTTCTCCTATACCAGCCCAGTGTGCAGCTGGTGAATGCTGTGGCGTTAGGGCTGGGGGAGCTCACAAACCCGAGAGCAGCCAAGAGGAAGAAAGAAAATCCATTTCATTGATCAAAATCATTTCTAGAAAACATGAAAAGAGCCCATTAAACCAACCAACAAAAACAAAAATGCCACTCATCTGTTTAATGGCTACAGAGTTTCTGTGGTGGGTCATGGAAGAGTTGAAGACAAATGGCGTTGTGATGTGATGACTGCATATGATACCAATGCCATAGAACTGTATTCTCTTTCCTTCTGATATAAATATATATATTAATAAGTAATACTATATTAATATATTAACATATATTAATAAGATTTATTTATGTTAGTCCTGGGGCTTGAACTCAGGGAATGGACACTGTCTCTGACTTCTTTTGCTCAAGGCTAGTGCTCTACAATTTGAGCCACAGCACTCCTTCTGGCTTTTTCTCAGTAGTTTGTTGGAGGCAAGAGTCTCATCGACTTTTCTGCCCAAGTTGGCTTTGAACTACAATCCTCAGATCTCAGTCTCCTGAGTAGCTATGTTTACAGCGCAAGTCACCAGTGCCTGGCTTGAAATATATATTTTTAAATTGCTAAAGTGATACTATCTATATGTTACTACTTTTTTTTTTTGGTCCTGGTATTTGAACTCAGTGACTTGCACTTGCTTGTCTTCCTTGCTTGGATGGCACTCTACCACTTGAACCACAGCTCCACTTTGGGCTTTTTGCTGGTTAATTGGAAATAAGAGTTTCATTGACTTCTCTGCTCAGCCTGGCTTCCAACCAATCCTCCAGATCTCAGCCTCCTGAGCGAATAGGAATACAGATATGAGCCACCAATGCTTAACCACCACTATTTGTTTCCATTTAAGATAGAAACTGCCATCCATGCAGCTCAATGAAAGCTAGTGAAAGATTTTTTTAAATTTTTGATTTTTTGAGTAGCTGCCAGTAACAGCTTGAATTGACAATGTCTAAGTCATTATTGTCAGCTGTGTCCAAGGTTAGAAGTTTTACTTCCTTTTAGGAAGCCTCATTATTTCAAAGGGATTGAAAAGATTGGAAGAAATCAACCTACGAAACAGCCTTAATCCAATGGTCTATTATAAGCAAAGTCTTCTTTGTCTAATTAAATGTCCTGTGCTCTGAAGTTGGTGATCTATATATTTTTATCCTTTATCCTCTCAATAAATGAGTCAGGGCATATAAACATACTTCCCTATCTACCTTGAATTCAAATGGATTCGCCAAGAGAATATAATAAAATACCACATTAGGAATTTAATTTTGACAGGGGGATCTAAATGTCAGCTTGTTACTTTTTTTTTGCAATCACTTCAATCCCTCCAGATTGGTAGAGCCCTTGCCTAAATTTCAGTTTCTAAAATTTGAATTCTGTTTTAGAAACTCATGGTCTTCTTTAACAGGAAAACAAATACTTCCCCCCCACACTTAATCACAAGAGGAAGGAGTCATTCACCCAGAAATACTTAAAACAGTAAATGCAGCAGATGAATGTAAGGGAGACTGTACGTGCTTGCCGGCCACCTCCCACGAGAGCAATGTCGACCTTCTCCATTTTCTGAGCTGTACTCTAATGGGTTCATTACAACTATCAAGACAAGAATGTCACGATGACCCAATCCCAGCTAATTACTGCTGGGGCTGTATGGGGTCGTTTTCAGAGTTCTGTGCTTATGTGATACTAAGCTTTCTTCTCTGGCTGAAATTTCCTTTTTATTTTATTTTTCCCCTTGAAAATTCAGGTCAAGTATCTCCACATCAGATAGCCAAAACATTCACCATCTTGATTTTCTCCAAACATTTCAAAGCAGCACTTGTGTGGTCGGGATAGTTTCTGTGACAGTTTGTGGTGAGTACGCACAGTTCTAAAACCCACATGACTGTCCTAAAGACTTAGTGCTTAGCACCCAATGTGGTGCTCATAACTTAGTGCGTTCGTCTTTGAGGCCACTTCATAACAGGGCCAGGTTCTCAACCCTAATGAGAACCCTATAAAATGTTTTCTTCTTTTTTGGTAGTATTGGGATTTGAACTTGGGGAATCTGGTTTGCAGGCAAGCACACACCCACAGCCCCTTTTCATCTGAGCTGTTTGCAAGGTAGGATCTCATTTTATGTTCAGATCAGCCTGATTTGTGACCCTTCTAAGTCTACTTGCCTATGATAGGGGCATACATGGGATGAAATGAAGTCTTGTCAACTTTTACCTTGATTCCATGATCTCTGCCCCCCAAATTGCTAGGATTACAGGACTTGATCCATAGCCAGGGTTATCTCAGCACTGAGCAAGAGGCAGTCCTGGGCCTATGGGGTGTGTGTGTGTGTGTGTAGGTGTCTGTATGTAGGGTTATCTCCCTACATTATCTCCCTACTGCTGACTCAACCCCCATTTTAGATAAGGTCTTTTCAGTAAGGTTGAGATAGAGTCACAGCCTTTTCTACTTCAAGGAACTGGAAAGCACAAGGTGTGTTTAGATCTTTAGATTAACGCCAAGAGACAGAAGTACCAGTACTGGTCCCCTGGAAACAAATGAAGGGAATCTCAATGTTTATATCACAGGTTTCCTTGGGATGCAAGGCTAACTTTCAGGACAGAATTAACTAAAGATAGTAAGTGGGAAGAGGTCATGGGTACTGACAGGGAAAACTGAGGAGGAGGATGAATAAGACCTTCTTAGTCTTTTCTGTTGTTGATTTGGTTGTTTTACAAGTCTCAGTCCATAAACATGGAATGGCAAAGCAGAATGGCTTACACCATGAGATCCAGCATAAATGAAAATAAAATATACTGGACATCAAATATATCTATATCTGCACACTCCTGAGCAATTTTTCTCACCCTCTTCCATTCCTCTCACCTTATTCCCCAGACTCATCCCCAGTGGTTTTGGTTTTCCACTGAGCCAAGATATTTCTTACTTCAGGACCTTTGTGCATGCTGTTCTGATAATTGGGAACTATTTTCTTCTCAACTTTCCCCCCCTGGATGCCACATTGTTATAGCTTGAGTGCTGCCTTAAATGACTTTAAATGACTTTGCATCAAAAGCCAAAACCTGCTTTCTATTTCTAAAAGTCTCTCACCTTGGTCTTTTCCCTGACTCTTTTGCTTATTTCTTACCTATTCCTAAGTAGGTGAGGGCAGTGGGGTATGGAATCTGGTCTCCCCCCAGGTCCTGTGAGACCGCCACCCTGTGGCTCATTTCTGCCCATGGTGGGGACTGGGATAGGGCAGGTTGGGAATCAGGCACCTGTGGCCATGTCACAATGTCCCACATCCCAACCTCAGGGCCTCATGTCATGGGGGGGGATTCTGTGTTCGTTTCCACATGCTGGCAGAGGCAGGGGACCTGCAGGACGAGGTTGAGCAGCAGGCATGCTGCTGAGAGACAGCGAGTTCCCTGACATCTGCCCCGAGTCTCCTCTGCAGGAAAGCATGGCACTGGGCAACCCAAATCACAGCCAGGAGGCCCAGGCCAGGAGGTAAAGACAACACTTTGTGTTGTGGTTCCTTTACCAGCACCTCTGGCAGCCTTGTTGACTGCACAAAGGGCTTTTCTTTGCCCTTCTGCTCTGCGGTGTGTGAGCTAAATCAACAGGGGCTCAAGGCGTGGGCTAGCTGTGCCTTTGCTGAATGGGCTTAGGAGCCCAAGGGCGGGGGAGAGCAGAGTGTGACTGCACTTGTGACCTTCACAAAGTCATGGCTGTTCAGTGACCCCAGTCCCTCAAACCTGTCTTCTGGCGTGAGGAATGTAGGGGCTTTAGTTCCCTGTGGCCCTGAACTTCAAAGACATGGAAGCCGCTGGTCTAACTGGCAGCCAAAGCAAACACCAGCCAAGGACTCCCTGGGAAGAGGTGAGTGTGGGCACAGCAGTCCTGAAATTCACCAGGCCCCTTTTTCCTGCCCCTCTTGGACGGAATCCACAACATCAGGAGCCAGCAAAAGCCCACCGGGCGAACTCCTCCAGTTCAGGGTGAGTTCAGCTCTCCTCAGGAAAGCTGGGGTTCTCGGCAGCCTCTTGGCTGGGCTCATGGCAGGCAAGGCAGGCTGCACCACGTGGCTCCCGCTCAGGTTACAGAAACCCGTATTTTAAGTCCCGGAATTCTCTGCGGAGCACTTAGGAGGAATTTTCACGGCCCATGCTATTCCCACTGCAGGCTGCACGAAGATTAGCCTATAAATGTCTTCCTGGATCACCAGGTCTCTTCTCCTAGCTCCCCTGAGGCAAATATGCCCCAGAGTGCAATCTCAGTGTCCTCATTGCCTCTCATTGCTCTCTGGGATTCTGTGGAGACAAAGTGGATGCCCAGAGCCCAGAGGAGATTTCCTCTTGTGCTACAGGCTGCATCTGCAAGCCTTGCTCTGGCACAGATGTGAAAGCTTGGGTACAGGGTCACAGAAGCTTAGGTGAAGTTAAGATGAGGAGCACATCAGAAGTGACGATGATACAAGAAGCCGGGACACAACACGACATGCCCCCGAAAGTCAACTGGTGTTTCCCAGTTTATGTGGAGCCGAGCATGTGGCCTAGCTCCTCAGGAGGCTGAGATCTGAGGTTTAGGGATCACAGTTAGCCTGGATAGGGAAGCCCGTGAGACTCATCTCCACTTAGCCAGCAAAATATCAGAAGTGGAGGTGTGGCTCAAGTGGGAGAGTACCATTCTTGAGTAAAAAAGCTCAGTGAGAGAGTGAGACAGGGAGTTCAAGTTCTAGCACAGAACTAAACGAACAAAGAAGCAGTACATGATTCGACTACATGGAGGGTATAAACTCAAGCTGTTTGTCTACTTTTGAAGGATCTGCTCTTGTTTCTTTTTTGCTTGATTTTTAAGAACTGCCCCACATTATTTTAATAAGTATTTTAGTTAAAGCTTGGCCGACATAGCCGATCTTGTCCCCAAATTAGCACAATACACACTTCCTTGGTTGTCACTGAATGTGACCAGCTACGGTCAAGGAATCCAGAGGAGGACACATGTGACATGGCGGAGTCATTAATGGACGAGCCCAGCAATTGTGAGGCTTTAAAATTCATGGGTGTACTGATGTATTTAACAAAACGGACTAAATTATATGAGTGCAGTGTTACGAGGCAACTGATGTACACTTCAGGGCCTTATTTTCCATGCTTAAAAATAATTGAGTAAGCAACTGAGAGCATCTGGACTGGGAGCTTATTTATTTTGCTTTCTTTAAGGAAGCATATGATTAATTCAAACATGGCCATTCAGGAACATTCACTTCCCCTGTTCTATTTGCTTCATATACTCAGAAAAGACCAACTGTTTGCAAAGTGGGGACGCATGTGAGACTACTAGGTAAACGTTGGGACAAAAGGCTTATGGGGTGAGTTTTTCTTGGTGTGTTTATCAATGGTGAGAAGGTACTCATCTCTTAAATGTAATGATGATAGTTTTGGGAATTGGGATACTTTTGAAAAGCAAATCCATTATCATTATCAGCACTGTTGGTATTATTAGAACATCTTCCTTGTCTTCCTTCTTCTGAGCCTTGAACTCATGACTTGGGTGTTATCTGTTAGTTTTTGAATCAAATGCTAGTGCTTTTCCACAACTCCACTATGGCTTTTAGGAGCTTAACTGAAGAAAAGAACATCATAAGCCAGGCGCTGTGGCTCACACCTGTAATCCTAACTACTCAGGAGGCTGAGATCTGAGGATCAAGGTTCAAAGCCAGTCCAGACACAAAAGGACCTGTGATTCTTATCTCCACTTAACCTCTAGAAAACGGGAAGTGGGGCTTGGCTCAAGAGCTCAGAGACAACATCTAGGCTGAGTTCAAGCCTCATGACCCACAAAAAAAAAAAAAAAAAAAAGAACATCACACACATTCCTGTCCAGTCTGGCTTCACACTGGGATCCTCAGATCTCAGCCTCCTGAGTAGCTAGGATTACAGGTGTGAGTCATAAGAAAATCCCAAATATGAAAGGCCCCAAAATGACAGAGCATCCTATTAATATTATGAAAATTATTTTGGGATAGCTCAGTGGTAGAGTTTGCCTGTGAGGGGCCTTGAATTTAATCACCAGCACTCAAACAATTCAGAGAAAATTTTAATCACAGGAAAGTAGAGGATAGGATAACAGAAGCCAGTATATCCTGTTCCTGGTAGCCAGTTAAACAGTTTCCAACTTACCACTACCCTTACTGTAGCTATGCCTGGTTTAAAGGATGGGACCATCATGTAGGGAGTAGCTCAGAAACATAAGGAAGGCAAGAACACTTCCCTGGAGCTGGTACAGCTAACAGACTCACACATCTGTGGACTGCATGGTAGATCCTGCCCACTCGAACCCCATCTTCCCTGGGAGCAAAGGACTTTTAGTGGGAGGGACTAAGTGGAAGAGAGACTTGAAAAGGGTCTGGGGTATGGGCACAGGCTGAGCTGCAGAGTTCCCATACATGCCTCTGCTCCAGACATAGCTGTGCTGTTTCTAAAATCATCTCAGAGAAGGGAAGGCCACGGTTCCAGGAATCTGGGTCACACATGCCGAAAACTCACACTTGTGGGGGTGAGTCATATCACCAACTGCAAAAGGTCTCCTAGACCCATCCTCTGTGCCCACCCTACAGACATGACTAACGTCCCTCTAAGGTCCATCCATGGACTTCATGTATGCCCTGCCTAGCCTAAGGAAACCTGGACTCTGGAAGGTGGCAGTAATGGTAGCATCTATGTACCAAGACTGTTCCCATTCACAAAGTGATAGGCAACTACATGGCTGAGAAATGACAGAGTAAATGACAGTTTTCTTCATCATAATATGGGAAACAATGAACTGCTTGCTATCTGCCTAAAGGCAAAAGGCTCCAAAACTTGGAGAATCCATTCACAAGTGAACTCTACTTGGCCTTCTCAGGCAGGGCCTGAGACACAAGTCAGCCTTGCTGATGTTTCCTGATGCCACAGCTGAGGGGAATCTCCAGTGTGACCGGGAACTACCTTCTGCTTTTACGTGAGGAGATAGACCAGTGGCAGCCCACGGCCAGGGATACCCTTCCCTACCCCTGAAAACAAACAACAAAAAAGAATTAAATGACTACAGGGCTTGGTAGGCCCAACAGGAATGTAGCTCAGTGTGCTGGATCTCTTCTATAGTGTGCCAGCAACATGTCTCCTTCTGGCTCCCTCAGCAAACACCAGATGCCAGATGCTGTTCCTGATCCAGGTACAGGGGTATACCAGCAAATCAGACTCGCCACACGGGTCTCATCGAGTTTCCATTTGGAACGTACATGGCTGAGCCATTGACCAATAATAGCACTATGTGATTCTGACAACTCACACGGCCACCAGATCCAGTGTTTTACATGGAGAACTGGCCATCAGCCTCTCCCTTCCTGGGCTCTTAGCCCTGCGTCAGGATCACCCATTACCCTGTGAATCCTTACTCCAACTCCCCACCAGCAGCTCCCCTGGTATTACCAGCTCAGGTGCTTTAGATACATACTACCAAGCATAACAGAAAACCTAGTTTCTGAAATCAGTTCAAGCCTCTCGCAAGAGAGACAATGTGACAACACTGTGGCATACACAGGGTAGCCTCCATGGTGTCTGACTCCTGGGGGAGAGCAGCTTGGCTTTCCACCAGCTATGTCTTCCTGGAAAGTTACAAAACTTCTCCAAGATGCCATTTCCTAGTCTACAGGGTAACCACAATGACATCCCTCTTCTGTGCTGGCCTGACAATGGAATGGGATGACGCACTCTCAGTGCCCAGACTCCAGGGGACATCAGCTCATCATCTCCTGTTCTGTCTGGGGCAGGTATTCAGTGCTAGAGATTTCTCTCATTGTTCAGAAAGTCATCAGAGGAGCAGGGGTAATAAAGAGATCAGGAGAAGTATTATTTCTAAAAGTCTGTTAGACTTCTCCTAGACATCCCTCCTGCCCTCCCCCAACCACCTCCTCCTGCATGCACTATGCCAGTGCTCACTATGGGCCCCACATTAGCTCCCAACCACATTACTAAAGACTACTGAATGGTAATCGCTATGGCACCAGTCTACGTGAGCACGGTCGCCAGAGTAATCCCCCTAAAACACAGCCTACAAATGTTTCCCCCACAACCAGGGCTCCTTGTCCCAGACTAGATTAAGGACAAGCTCTTCATCATTTCACAGAGACATCATTCTCATCTAGCCTGGCCACCTGCCACTTCACACCTTTACTCAGCTGTCTCATCCCCTGTAACCACCTGTGAATCTATTCTGGGCCATTTATCCACCACTGCTATGCCCTCTAAAGAAACTTCTTTCTGAATTCTCATCTTTTAAAGCTTCAATTTCTTCTTGAAGCCTACTCTAGCCACTGATTTCTATGTGAATCTACTCATCAACTCTATAATGATATATTCATATCTATCTATCTATACATCTACCCACTCACCTACCTATCTATAATTTTTCTTGTTTACTTGGTTTGATTTTTGTCTCCTAGATGCAAGTGTTGGTTGAGAAGATGTCTCTTCAGTTCTTTGCCCTGGCTGGCCTTGAGCTTCAAATCTTTCTGAGCAGCTACAGGTAAGATTACAGGTAAGAGCCATCATACCTGATTCTCATCTACTTCTTTGCACATGGTGTGTGTTTAGTTAATTGGAGAGAAGAGTTCCACAAACTTTCTTGCCTCAGTTGGCTTCAAGATGTGATCTTCAGATCTCAGCATCCCGAGTAGCTAGGATTATAGTCGTGAGCCACTGTAGCTCACCTGGCTACTTTTAACAAACCTGCTCTTGTCATTTCTTCAAAGGTTCTATAGAATTGGTTTCCCCCAAAAAGGTACATATATCTTTCTCCAGCTTCCCAACTATCTCTCTATACTATCATCTAGCCACTATCAGTTCTTTGATGACTCCAAAAGTCTCTAAACTAGACCCCTCATAATCCTCACCATGTTGGTTCTAGGACTCCTGCCCCTCCCCACAAAAAATGCAAAAAAATCCAGAGACTCAAGTCCTTACATAGCATTTATAACCTATGCATACCCTTCTATCCAGGTTACCCATAGTATCTAATGCCACCTCAATAATAAGTAAATATAGCTGTTATACTATGTTGTTTAAGAAAGAAGAATGAGACAAAGCTCTATATATGCTTAGAATAGAATTAACTTTATTTTGAGAATTCTTTTGAATGTCTGTTGCTTGAATCTGAATGTGCAGGATCCGCTGATCAAAAGGACCAAATGTATTCACTCTTCTTTCCATCTCTCCCACTTCTAACAATGGTACATTCATCACATACTGATCAAGTGCCTACCAACCTGTTCAAATAGTACTAGAAAGAGGAGTGGATAAAATGCTAGGCTCTAGGGTGTCAAAGGCAAGTCCTATAAAATCTAACCTTGTGACTATTGTACAAATAAAATAGGTGATGTAGCCATCTAATTCTATCCCAAAACACCAGAGAAATGAAGCGCTTGAATAGTCTCCAGCTTGCTGACTAAATGAGACTTATTTTTTCCTCTTGGAGCTGTGCTATTAAGAAAAGAGGAAAACATAATGTATTAAGAAAAGAGGAAAACATAATGGTAGACAATAAAATAAGGTCTCACCATACAGGAACCTTAGTTTCACTGGTTCATGACATGAAGAATCAAGATACTGAGTCCAGTGTAACATCTTTCATTTGTGGTAATTATTATGTTTTTAAGTCAAAATTATAACTTGATGGCAGTCAAAATGATAGGTTCTACAAGAACAACAACAACAAAAGATTTCAATTTAGTACTTCTGCTTTGTGCATAAATAGCTTTCTATAAGAAGAGAGCTATCAAATATAGCTGAGGAAATATATTTTGTTTTCTGTAAGTGAAGGCTACCAACAATGAAAATTTTCTTCGGTTTTCATTAATTTGTTATTCATCTCTCTGCATTTTTCTTTCCCTGATGGGTGGTGTGATCAGAGTTCTTACCTGGGGGGTATGGTAAACATTCTGAAATTGGTATTCTGGAATTAAGCAATTGCAGGTTAATGGCAGCTGTACAGTTGTTGAGTGGGTAGCTCTGACAATGATGGAAAACACCAGAAGGAAAGAAAAGAAAATCCCTCGGGAGACAGGATGTTTCTAAGGGCCCATGGGATGGCATCCTATAGAAAACCAGTATGAGAAGGTACTAGGAAGGAAAGACATGTGGTATCAGAGCACCACCTTCTGGCATGACTGTGCCAATGATATGTGTTCAACACTTTTTTCCACAGGATGGTACTTTCAATCCACTTGAAAGGAGGAAGAACCGGGAGAGTCTTCGCATGTGTGAAAGACACAGATGCCAAAGCACAGTTTGGGTTGGTGGTGTTGAGACCTGGTATCTGAACACTACTGTCAAGAGAACTTTTTCTGCTCAGAGTTGGCACCTTACCACACCTCTACTTTGGGCTTTTTGGTGATTAACTGGAGATAAGACTCTCAAAGAATGTCCTTCTGGGACTGGCTTTGAACTGAGATTCTTAGATCTCAGCCTCCCCAAGTTGTAAGGATTACAGGTGTTAGCCACAAGTGCTCAACTTAAACTTGAACCTGTAATTATAAACATAAAATGAAGAAGTCTGGTAAACTAAAGACAAAAAAAATCAAACTTATTTTAAGTACCTGAGTTTCCTTGATAATCTAGATCTAAAGTTATTTTAATGATTCCTATTTCTTTCTACTAGGTGCTATCTTTACAAGCAAACCTGTAAGTGGTTCTTAATTTACCTAGAGTCCAGAGGTCGTAAATTTAGTGGAAGGGCCATTTACAAGTAATGGGTGGATATCTGGGAATGCGTAGCCTCAGTCTAGCATTACACACAAAAACATCTTTATTTTTAATCCAAGGAAGTATGATTTCATTCTCTAAATAACAGCTTTCAAAAAAAGCAATTTCTTCATTCTAAATTGGTCTTTTATTCACATGCAATATTCAAAATATCATTGCCACTGAAATCTACTCAGCTTATCCGATGAACAAGGAGAAAGCCTCCCTCTGCTGACTGCGGTACTTTTTGATTATAGCGTGCGCCATCTAATGTCTTGTGCACTCTGCAAAGTCTTAAATGACAGAATACAAGTCCATTTAAAAAAAAAAAGCACAACACAGCACTTATTGTGTCTGCACTCAACTCTCGGTGCCACTGTGGACGTGTCTTGAGAAACTTGGTAAAAGCTTTGAACTTTTCGGGGACAGAAAGGCATCTCTGACTGAAAGAAAAACCCTACAATTAAAGCTTTTATACCATTGATCCACAGATCAAGTTCTGCTCTCTGACACATAGGGAAGAAGGCAACAGGGGGGTGGGAGGGTGAGGGAGAGAACTTGGACAGATGAGTTTTTGTATTTACGTGGATGGCCTCTGGCCTTGAAGCATAACTCAGGGAAATAGAAATCTCACCCTGTGACTTCTTTTCCCCTGAGAATACAGGAGTGGATGCAGTATGCCGAAGTTTCAGTGCATGAGCCCAAACCCTGTTTATTCCTACTTTTGCCATCTTCTTTATTAAATGGAAATTAATATTACACTAGTCTTCCCACAAGACAGCTCAATGAACCTCATCCTCACTATTCACTGAAACAACTACCTGGATCACACATAGAATTATAAGAAGTTAGCACAGGTGCTGCAACAAATGAGTCCACATAAAATTTTCCATGAGATTTAATTAGCCGATAATGGGCCATTAATTGAGGGTTTCAGAAAGGAAATATATATATATATATATTTTTTTTTTCTCCCGGACACATAAAGGCGCCATTCAGGAAGAGAAGATTTGTTTTCACTCAGCCCTTCTCAGCTAGCAAAACCACCTGTGCAAATACAGGATGACAAGCAGGGTTTTTATGGTACCAGGAAGATTTTCATCTCCATGACAACCTCCCTGGTTCCAAACAGAGAATGTTATGTTACTGGAGTCCATATCTCAGCTGCAGAAGCAGACTCAACTGTAGCCTGACGGGCAACTCAACAGCCATTCTTGGTCAGCCATTATTAACTAGATGGGCTTTTGCCACTGGCTGGTGATTACAGGTCTGACACTTCGTGTGGTGACTCCAGCTTCTTCTGGGTGCTACATTTTCAAGAAATGAAGTAAGGCTCTAAATCAACAACTCCCTGGGAAGAACACTTGGCCCACCTCCAACGTACAGACTTTGGGGTGCCGGGGCCCTCCACATGCCAGGCAAGTGCTCTATTATCAAGTCCCATTCCTAACCCTATGCCATAATTTATTTAAGGTCTTATATCTATCAAGTTGCTAGAGTTTGCCTGAAATGATATGCCATAACCAGTTCAGTAGGAGTTAAGTACATACTCATAATTTAAACATTTTATGAAATTAATTAACTTGATTGATTTATATGGGGTTTCACAAAAGGGATTCTGGGGAAGTTTTTTGAAAATAAAGTCTGGGAAGACAAAACGGCCATGTTCTTAAAGGAATGTGCTTATGATGTGGAAAAAGACTTTCACAGCTACACTCACAACTGCTCCTGGCTCTTTGGAAATGATATTCTACCAGGTTTTTGATTTATAGCCAAATCCCATTCCTGGGCTAAGACAGCAGGACACCCAAGGGAAGTGGCTCAGAATTTAAGAGTATGAGATTACTGGGCTGAAGGCAAAGATTTTTGTTCTTTTAATTAAGAAATAAGCTACCCTTCTATACATGCATGCCATTTCTCCATGAATAATCATTTGGGTCCCTTTTGATATGAAGGCCTCCTCTGACAGAACCCTTCAAAGAACCTGGAGTCTCTTAAAGTCATAGGTTTCAATTCTGACTTTGATTCAAATTCAAGACACAGAATTTGGCTCAGAATATAAAATCATAGAATTTACTTCCTGAAGCTCCCTCCTTTTTTGATTAGCACACAATACCACTAAATAACGTTCCATGACAGCACTTTCATCCACGTATGGGAATGTACTTTGGATCTATGCACAGCCTGACCCAGCATCCTCTCCTGTCCTCCTTCCTCTGCCCCTCCCCTTTCTTTAAAATTTTTAATTGTAATTAATAGAAGGATTACATTATATTCACCAAACAGAAGGTGCATTACTTCACAAACATTGCTACCTTTTCTCATATTTTGTCCCCATTTCCCCCCACCCCCTCCCTTCATCTTGTTTTCTCCCTTTCTATCCTATTTCAAATAAACAAATAAACATATATACAATATATTAGATAAGAAGGTAAGCTACTGTAACAATATAAGATAACCAAGGGACAAAACAAGAGATGAGAAATAATATAGTACATTAAGAACAACAATCACACATTATATGGCTCTTGTTTCTATAACCTGGAGATCCTTTCATTTAGCCTCGTACTATATGGCCTTGTGTATCTAAGTTTTGCCCTATTGTAAACCTCTGCTAGGAGAGTCCAAGGTTTTTACAAATTATGACAAATGAGGGAAACCATTGAGCCTATGCTCCTTTGAGTCTGACTTACTTCACTTAACGTGATTTTTTTCCCAATCTTTCCATTTCCTTACAAATGTGTCCCTTTCTCTGCCCACAGTTCCGCTTCCATTTTCATTGACTACTTTTTTTTTCTTTTTCAAAATCTACATTCCACATAGGAAAGAAAACAAAATATGTATCCTTCTGACTCTGCTTATTTTGCCTAAGATGATGATATCCACTTTCATCCATTTTCCTACAAATGATACAACTTTGTTCTTTTCTTCAATCATTGCCTAAAATTCTATTGTTTATATAGAATTTTATATAAATTCTATCTCCTCTCCTTTTTCTCCTCCTCTCCTCCTTTCCTTTCTTTTCCCCTCCATTCCCTTTCCCTTCCTTCCTTTTCCCTCTTTCCCTACCTCCCCTTTTCATTTCCTCCTCACACTCCCTTCATCTCCTCCCCTGCCCCTTTTCTGTGATACTGGGGTTTGAACACAGATTGCATGCTAGGTAAGTATTCTACCACTTGTTTCATGCCTCTAGCTTTTTTCATTTTAGGTTATTTTTCAGATAAAGTTTCATGTCTTTTGCATGGCCCAACCTCAGATTGCAATTTACCTTTTGCAATATACCTGCCTTTACCTTTTGCACAGCAAGGATCATAGGTATGTAACAGCATACTCAGCTTATTTGGTGAAATGAGATATTGATGACGTTTTGCCCAGGCTAGCCTTCAACCCTGGTCCTCTCAATCTGCCTCCCAAATAGCTGCGATAATAGGCATGAGCAACGACACTTAGCTTTGTACTAAATGATCTTCATTCTTCCATTAATGGGCCCCTAGGCTGATTTCATAACTTGACTACTGAGAATAATTTTGCAATAAACATAGGCATGCAGGTATCTAACTGACTTACAATCCTCCACGAATCCAATCAGGAGTAGTATAGCAGGATCATTCTAATTCTAGTTTTTGTTTTTGATACTGGGCCTTGAGGAAGCACTCTACCACTTCGAGCCACACTTCCAGTCCCATTTTGTCTTGGCAGGGTCTTATGCCTGAACTGGTTTGGGCTATGGAATCTCTGATTTAATTAGTATATTCCATTAGGAATATTATACTAATGGAATAAATGCTCTAATTCTAGCAACTTTTCTTCTTTGGGTAATACTAGGGTTTGAACTTGGGGCCTCATGCTTGCTAATTAGGCATTCTATCACATGATCCACATCCCAGGTTACTTTTAGTTTCAGTTATTTTTCAGGTAGAGTCCAAATTATTTTCCTCCAGAACCAACGTGGCCCTTAATCCTTGTACCTATGCCTTGAGCTCAAGGATATGCACCACCATGCCCAGATTGCTAAACGCAATAGAATCTCCCTAAGATTTTGCCTGGTTTGGTTTCACACTGCAATTCTCCTGACCTCTGCTTCTTGAGTAGCTGGGATGACAGGATTGAGCCACAGTGCCTGGCATACATGGATACAAGGATTTTCAACAGAGCATTGTTTATATTTAGTAAAAAAAAATATAATAGTAACAGACAAGGAAAATTACCATGGAAGTGTACAACTATTACACAGTGAATAAAAACTCTGAAACCGGGCCGGGAGTTTGGCCTAGTGGTTAAAGTGCTTGCCTAGCATGCACGAAGACCCGGATTCGATTCCTTGGTACCACGTACATACAAAAAACCCGGAAGTGGTGCTGAGGCTCAAGTGGTAGAGCTCTAGCCTTGAGAAAGTCCAAGGACAGTGCTCAGGCCCTGAGCTCAAGCCCAGGACTGGCCAAAACAACAACAACAAAAAAGAACTCTGAAACCTCAAACCACAGGTAAGATTTATTGGTGTTCTGCCAAGTAAAAACAGGCTACAATACACTAAAATGTTGAACTTTTTCCCCCAAAATGTGTATGCAAACATACATTTCTATCATTGTTTACATACACATAGACACACAGGGTCACATATGAGTGAACAGATTTTTCCTGCATTGTGAGATGAAAGGTGACATCTCACAGTGATCTTTTTGGTCAGTGTTTTAGTAAATACACCATATCCCATCAGAAATGTGGACAAGTTATGGAGTTTGGTCATGCCAGGTCTAATTAGAATCAATAGTGTGAAACATCACTACTGGCAGTTGAACCTTTGGCAGAGAAATCACGGTCTTCAATGAAACCCGGGCCAGTCTTTAAAACTACACATGAAAAGGAAGGAACTCTCATGTCAGACTCTAACAACAGTGTAGATACAACCCCTGCTAACCCGGTTCCTCCTCATCCAGTAGCTCTAGGTATGGTAGGCTAGAAATCTGCTTTTAGGATAATGTCTTTTGGGACCCTAAGATGTACTGGGCACCCTCATTATGCTGCAGCCGATCTCCAATAACTCCTTACAACCATGAGGCCTGGAAGAAGTGACCATAAGTGGACACAGTAATCTCCAAGGCAGGCTTCCCTCCCTCTGGACATCAGAGCCTTGAGTGTCAAGTCAGTCTTACACCATGATCTAGAATTCTGAGGACATAACTGAGAAGTAAAGTAAAACCAAGAGAATAAAAGAAAACCAAGTTAAACTTTTTCCGCGCACAATCCTGTCATCATGGTGGCCAGTTTCACCTTGGAGCAGTGCAATAAGGAGATGGAGGCCAGCTCTGACGCACACTATATGTGGATGACTGTAAGCCAAGAGTCACTAGGGGGCGGTCTAGGAATGAGCAGTTTTCTCTCAGGAAGATTATCAGAAAAGCCTTTTGTCACTGAAGGGTAGTAGGTCTCAGGTAAGGCTGATTTTTAAACTTTATTATAAATATAAATAATCTTTTTAGGTTCTTGGGAAATGTAAGCATAGGGGTATTAGGAATTTGCAGAAAGGATAGTCTCTTTTCCATTTCCTTAGCCATAACCGAAGTGTTCACCTCCAAAAGCAAAAAGGAAGAAATCTCTGGCAATATAGCAGTCCCTCTGAGGCTGTACTTAGAGATTGTGACTGCAGTTTATACAGACAGATCTCTACAGCAGCAAATACTATTTCACCCATCCAGACTCTGAGTGTCATCTGTAAGCTTCTGGTGGCCTAACTACCTGGAGGGCTTTGGTCTTGAGGTTCAGCACTCATAAGCTGCCTCAAATCCTTTATGGAAGGAGGCAAGACATAAATAATAATTTGAAAAACACCTAAGCTCACTCTGCTATTTACATTTCCCATATGTCAGACTTTTCCTTTCTTATTTTCTGAATTTCCCTGGAGGAAGGCTCATGAACTCACTCACCCAGGGTTAGATGTGCTCTCTGATCTGAGGAGAACAATTCACAGAGCATGGAGAGATGTGGCAGGCACTGTGCAGGTGCTGGGGTGGCCTCAGCAGATCCAAAGGCCCACGTGGTCCCAGCCCTCAAGGAGTCAGTGACCTGACCCTCTCTGTTGGGTGTGTCTGCTAATTTCTCCAACATGTGAATTGCACTGATCAGTTTCTTCCTGATGAAAAAATCAAAGTATTGAACTCACTGGGCTTCTGGGTGGCCCAGTGCTCTAGCTCATGGGGGAGGGGAGACTTCTTCCATTTTTCCTGACTTACTGATAGCCAGGCTGTCAACCAAGTACCTGTCTTGACTCAGTCCAGGGGGCAATGTTACTGTTGTGTTGGGGGATTCTGGCTTTTAGATCTTCAGATAGGAGTAGCCTATGTCCTCACTGCCTGAGAAATTTTCAGCAGTGTCTTCTGGCTCTAGCGGAATAATCAATTCTTGCCAAAAGATGCCTGAGTAAATAGCAGACAACTTCCGGCCCTGAATCCTGGCACGGGGCTGCTCCGCCTAGGACATCTCTGACAACCACTGCAAATGTTTCAACCTGAGGAAACAGGGCCTGGGCCTCATGCCACCCATTCCTTGAAAGCAAGAGCTGCAAATGTTTGGCAAACAACAGATTATCTTTAAAGAAGAAGGGGCAACAAAAAGCCATTTGTTTCTTCTACCATGACTGATTCATTTGTTGGACATTGGAGGCTGGGGGAATGAAGGAGGAAGGGCCTTCATACAAATGTTTCCTATCAAAGACAAGTATTTTGATAATCAGATTTGCAATGAGCTTGGTGAACTGCTTGGCTTGAGGAGTCCATAGGATCCCCAAGAGTCTCCCTGACTCCTGTGCTAACTCTGTCCCTTGTCCTGCTGGTTAATTCCTTGGCCAGAAATCAAGCGGCATTGTAATAAGTATAACTTGTTAGTAGGTAAAATGAGTGTTACTTGCATGTCAGATTTAAAGTCCAATTATTGCACAGGGCCCAACTCCATTCCTAAATCTCTACCTAAGAAGGAACAGTAAACACATACACAAGGAGGAAAAATGCACTGAGAGGCTCATAGCAGAATTGTATAGCTTAGCTGGGAAAGCAAGCAAGCCTATAAAAGACCTCAACATCTAATAACAGGCAAACTGACAGAATTTTGTGTTCTTAGCAGAGATACCTAAAGCAGAGAAAAATTTAAAAGATCATCCAAGTCTAAAATACAGGTGTAAAGAACACCACATTTAATTCATAGTAGAATTTTTCTCTTTAGAGGGAAGTTGGAGAAGTCTAGTTTGGCAGGAAGAGGGGAAAAACGGAAGAGAGCTTTAGTTATATCTATCAGTTTCTAATTCTAACACCAAAACACAAAAATATATCTACCTAGCTCCTTTTTTTTTGAGTCGTAGGAGTTGAACTCAGGGCCTCACACTCTCACTTGGGTTTGGCATTTCTGGAATACTACCACCTGAGTCATTCTCCTAATCTTTCTGGCTTTTTGTTGGTTAACTGGAAATAAAGAGTCTCAGAGACTTTTCTGCCTGGACTGGCTTTGATTTGTGATCTTAGCCTCTTGAGTAGCTAGGATTATAGACATGAATCTCTAGTGTCTGGCATATCTCCTATCAACATAAAGACAGAAGAAAGAAAGCAACATACTAAAGACAGGCATGGCAGAATGTTACCAGCAGTAGTAATACTGGTGACTGGACTCTCCTCTGTGCTTTTGTCTAACATAAACTCATCCCTTACTCCTAATCAAATATAAATTAAGAAGTTCTTCATTTTATCTGATCTCATGAATTTGTAACATTATCAAAGAGAATGAAGTCTACTGAAAATGTCTACTGAATGAAGTCTAATGAAGAACTGAATGCCAAGAGAAGAGCTGAAGCAGAGCAGACACTCTACCACTTGAACTATATTCCCCTGCCAGTGCAGGCTGCTCTTAAATTCATGATCTTCCTGCTTCATTCTTCTCATTGATTAGTGACAAAAGGAGAGAGGAAATGTGGGAGAACACAGTCATACTATTCAATATGTGAAAATGGAATGAGATAACTCGAGGAGATGAGTGGAGTTGGGAGAAGTGAAGGGAAAAGATGAAAAGGGTGATGTTTTACTCATAAACTGTTATGTTGAATTGAAACCCATCTGTACAAATACTTAAAGATAATTTTAAATATTTTTAATAAAGAAAAGGAATGGTCCAAACAGAAATCCCAGGTTACTTCCTCAGCCCCATCTTGCTTATGCTAGGAAAATGGCTCTTATAAGCAGCCCACCACAGTCCTGGGCATCTCCTGGCTGCCTTGCCACACTCAGAAGCCCCAGGAAACATAGTCCCATAGCTGGGTGGCGGGGGGGAGGGGGCGGTCAATCCTATTGGATTCTACACTCACTCCTGTGCATTTGGGCATTTTGAGTGGAGAAGGTGGAGGGTGGGGTGGGAATTTCTCCTTCTGATTTCCTACTTGCTCCTGAAATTCAAGTTCAACTTTGCCTCCCTTCTCTGTCTAGGAAGGCCTGGGCCAGGTGAGGGGATGGCAACTGCCCTGAAGTTCTACCCACAGTACCAAACAAAGCAGGATCTGCTGGGGGAAGAAAAAAAAAGTGCAGTTCTGCTGGCAAACAAAAAACAAATTCATGAATTTGGACCAAGGCTTGTTGACTGCATTTAAAACACATACTTCATTGTGCTTGGTTTAAAAGGAGCCCTTTGGGAAGCAAGGCCTTTTGAGATGACAGTTAAGTTATAATGGCATATGTACACAACTTCCAACCGTCTGAGCAAATGTACAACATTTCTATTCCATGGGCACCAGAGATACTCATAAGACAGAAGCTGATAACAAGACTCAACCTCTGATTAGTGTGAATGCATTTAAGAAGCAGAACCAGATTTCACACAGTCCTTCTATCAACAAGTATTTGTGCATTTTTTTAAAATTAAGGAACAAATGTAATAGAGTAGAACACAAACAACACACACACATGCACCCATGTGTACAAGTACACACACACACACATACACACACACACACACACACACACGCGCGCGCACACACACACTCCATATCTCCGTATGTGTCTTAGAAAAGCTTTCTATTCATTAAATCCAATATGCTCCTGGAGCAATCTCAGCCACTCAGGCCTTAAGAAGGAAGCAGGGTGATTCTTCGATTCTTGGAACAAGCTAAGCAGACCCAGCCCCGGGAACCCCCCAGCAGCAGAAAACCATTCCAAATTCAGACAGGAAACACCTGGGCCTCTGAGCTCCCCTCAGAACACACTTTACATTTCAAAACAGACGATTCTGAATTGTTCATAAATATTTGTCTTGTTTCAATAAAACACTCTTCAACCAGTTTCATAAACCCTCAGCTCAGAGGGCTAAAGTGAGCACGCTACCAGTTGCCCACATTCTTCCAACATTGCATTTATTTATGCGGCTATATCCCGGAAACATAAAACCCAAAGGCAGGCATTTAATGGTGTCATAAGGGAATTTCGGATTTTTTTAAAGTGGGGGGAGGTTGAGAAGTGAGGGACAACTCTGGCAAATGAAGCCTAAATCAAATTATACTTGCTTTCTTGAAAAGGGGGGGAGGAAGAGTTTGAAATATAAAGTTACATTTCACTAACTTGGCTATTATAGTAATAAGACCTGGGAAACTTTTTCTGGAGGCCCAGAAAATCTTTAGTGTTATTATTTAAACTTCCAGCTATAGGGCAGTCAGACTGCAGACTTCACACTTCAACATGCTGGGCCCTTTCAATGTGTGTAAAAGCTGTTTTTAGACAAGCTCTGTTGATAGGCTGAAAATACTTTTTTTTTCTTTTTCTTTTTGTGCTAGTACTTGGGGCTTGAACTCAGGACCTGGGCACTGTTCCTTAGCTTTTGCTAAAGGCTAGTGTTCTACTAACTTGAGACACAGGTCCATTATTGGATTTCTACTTTTTTGTTTTTTCGTTTTGCCAGTCCTGGTGCATGAACTCAGGGCCTGAGCACTGTCCCTGGGGTTTCTCAAGGCTAGAGCTCTACCACTTGAGCTACAGCACCATTTCCGGCTTTTTCCTGTGTGTGGTACTGAGGAATTGAACCTGGGTCTTCATGCATGCTAGGCAAGCACTCTACCACTAGGCCAAACTCCCAGCCCCTGGATTTCTAAATTTTTAAATGGGTACCTTTCCTCCCCAGCCTGCCTTCAAACCAGCATCTTCAGATCCTAATCTCTAGGATCACAAGTCGCTACTCTGCCTCCTGAGTAGCTAGGGAGACAGGCATATGTCACCAGTGCCTGGCTAAAAAATTACTTTTTAGAAAGCCACTTACTTCCCAATGGAAACAAAAGTTGTTTCTTCTTCATTGCTGTTTCTGTTTTCTTTTTGTCTTGTTTGTCTATTGTCTTTGGAAGGATTGGGGGGCACAAAGGGTGAACAAATGCAGCATTGGTACTGACTAGATACTATGTTAAAAATGAACCATACAACTTGTGAGTGGGTATGCGAGGGGAAAACAGAAAAGAGTGATGGAAGGGATGACACTGTCCAAAAAGAGATTTATTCATTACCTGACTTATGTAACTGTAGCTCCTCTATACATTACTTTTATCAGAACACTTAAAATTTTCTTAGAAAGCCATTTCCTTCGTAGTAACAGTGTTCCCTTTCTTGCATAGTCATGGATGTTGCTTTCACTTAACATATACTTCAGGAATCTTTTTCACACAATCATATGGAAGGAAGGACATAGGGACACAGAACTTACAGCATTTCTAGAGATGACGGACAAATCAGAATGCTAGGCAATGTACCTGAAGAAAATCACCTGTGGCTAGGAAGGTCCCACAGTCCTGAGGAAACCCCACCAGAGCCTCCTCCATCTCAGCTTGCCGCCAGGGTGCTCTGTCTCCTCCCCAGCAACTTCAAAGTCCAAAAGGAAATGGAGTGACCCAGTTACCAAAAATTAAATAGAACTAATAGAATTGAATAACCACAATGAACAATCTTCTAATCACCCACCCAAACCACTCCAAGGGTACGAGTGTACGGCTGCTTGTCTTTCACACTTGCAATTAAAAATGATTGAATTTACCACAAACCATTTCACTCTAACCTAAGTAAGTAATATCAGCGTACTGCCAGGGTAATGAAGATTAGGTTTGGTGGTGATAAGAGGTTTCATAGACACTCTTCGAACCATAAAAAGGCAGTTAGTTAGAGGTAATGATAAACTGATTCTGAATACAGGCAACAGATGCTCAGCCCAACATTAATGATTAACATGATGGACTCTGGCCAGTAGAGAAGTTGTTTAACAACCACTCCTGAGAAACAAACCTGTGAACATTCACATGTCACGATAACTAGTAACTATCTGCCCTAGTGTGTTTCCCCATGGAGGGACATTTTTCACCTTTCTATGTGCTTCAAGCTAGGATGCTTAACAGGTAGATCATAGAGCAGACGAAAGCTGCTGTAATTTCCCAGGATTCTGGACTCAGTATCGTCATAATCAACCAAGACAATATCACTACCTAATTACACACATCCACCCACAACTGAGTAGTCATTGGCAAGTATCTTAGTGTGTTAAGAATCTTGAGTGAATTAATTTTATTACTCTAGGAAATGGACACACATACACAACCAAGTCATGATGATGAGATTGTACTTATAAGATAGGACTGATGCAAGAATTCTATTTGTTTCTATGTAAAATTTTTCTATGACTCTTTAGTTGGTACCGTCAGGGGCTGAGAAGAAATGTAAGGGCCTGGTTTCCACTATCAAATATAAGAGAATCCATTGGATGTTTAATCTGATTTCTCACCAATACATGTGAAGAAAGTGATTAGTCATGCAAAATCACCATTGGTTGGGATAAACAAGAACAACACAGGCTGCTTACTGGTGGTTGTTTTCTGGATTAGGGAATGCTGATTTGATCCAGGTGAAAGATGGATTAAAAATGATTGCAAATCTGGGTCTGCATGGTTGTAGGCCTGGGTTGGTTCTGCTTAGCTCCAGAAGGGATTTAATGTATGGAAAGGTTTGGGGTATCTCTCAATTACTTTTTTGTTGGAGCAGGATGGAGGCAAATGGCCAATGGAAGAAAATACACTAGAACGTGCAATCTGTGCGTGTATAATAGTGGTTCTATCAAGATTTTTGTTAAAAAAAAAAGGCAAAAGAGTTGAGACGGAGGTCACAAAGGTTAAGAGGAGCTGGTACTCGAGGTTTACTATGTCTTATCTAGGTTTTGATTTGAGCTATGAGGGCTATGAATGAACCCATGTCCTTAAATTCCTATTAAATCCTTATATTAAATGCCTATATTATTTCTGAATCTTTATTTTTGTACCTTGCATATCAGGCACCTAGCCAATATTTCTGATTCAGATCCACTGACTTGCTTTCCTGGAACACGAGGCTGGTTTTGTAACTAAGACATTATTGTCAGACTCACAAGTAATGGGCCTATCTTAAAATGGTGGGTTCAACTTGTCAGAAATGAATATGCTTTTAAGATTGTATAGTTTTGGTCAGTTGATAAAGACAGCTATTCACCAATGCTTATCATGTTCCAAGCACAAGGCTCAGCATTTCACCTGCAGAGTCACCTTTCCCTCTTAACAACTATCTAAGGGAGCTCTCACTCCAAAACCCATTGCACAGAAGAGACAAACTGAGCTAGATTACAGAGTGAGCAAACAACAGAAGCCCATATCTTATTCGAGAATATCTGACTGCAATGCAAAATGTTCCTCCTATGCTGTTTCCCATCATGAATAACCAACTCCTTCAAAATTCTCCCACAGGCTCATTAGCTAGAACTCTAGTACCAAAAGGCTCCAGAGACATTAAAGGCCAGAGGTCCCTTTCTGACCGATAACTGAGAGGTTCTCTTTTTCCATCAAATATTATGCTTGTGTAAATACTTCACAATGAACGCATTTCCCTCCAATTTGCAAGAAGTTGCAATACAGAAATGTACTTATCAACATTATTGCATCTCTGTTGGGAATGGAAGTCTACCCAAGAATTTTAAAAGATGGATTGCTACAGAAAAAAAGGGTGTAGGAGTTGCCACATCATGGTTAGCTTTGAAAATCAGCTTTCAGTCCCCAGTGGGTAACTCCATCACATTTTTCCATTCCAAAAGCATATCTCTGGAAGGCTGTATATTTCTACATCAAAAATATCAGCTAAGTTTGGTTGTCTGCAACTTGCCGAATACTTTTCACACAAAGATTCACAGATTACAAAAGCGTTTTTTAATTTTTTTTTGTTGGTCGTAGGATTTGAACTCTGGGCCTGGACGTTGTCCTAGAGCTCTTCAGCTTGAGGATACCGCCCTACCCCTGGAGCCACAGTGCCACTTCCAGTTTTCTGGTGGTTAACTGGAGATAAGCATACTTTTTAGTGCTGAGGCTGGCTTTGAACTGTGATCCTCAGATGTCAGCCTCCTGAGTATTTTTCATGTTTTAATAAACAGAATGTATGAAATAAATGAAAGCACAGTCCTAAAACTATACTCCCATAATTTTGAACACTGTTAATGGCTTTTTTAGGTAAAGGATATACTAGGACCCAGATACAGTTCAAGGAAACAACTGATAAGAATATTGTGATAGAGTTGGAATCTCTCCAACTTCACTCCTTTTGCTAGGCCTTTGCTCTGTGTTGATGAGTTGCCATTTATTTCACATTTAATTGGTTTCTAAACGGGGAAGGTATATCCCTGTGGTGTTTTTTTTTCTCCCCATTATGTAATGTTCCCAATGGCATCAATGCCTGCCTACATGTGTATGTGTGTGAAATACACACATCTTGGCATATACTATTGTGATTCAACCTACAATGAACTATATGGAATTTATGAGCCAGACAGAATACACAGTCCAGTTTTAATAGATATTGCCAAAAGCTACCCCAACTGAAACTCCCACCACCAGTTAATGAGAGTTCCTGTGTGAACATACTCATCAATGTTGCTTGCTATCCAACTCTTCTATCTCTGCTAACATCATCTTGTTCTTTATTTTCTTAATTATTAATGAAGCTGAGTGCCTTTTCTTGAGCTTATCGATGATATTCTTGGCTCATTCTTCTATTGGGCACTATGGCTTTTATCTTTGACATGTAGAAACACATTAAGAAGACAGAAAACCAATCCTTCCTTCGTCTGGTCAGCTTTATCCATATATATTATATCTATATATATCATATATCCATATGTACATTTTATGTTTTAGAAGTCAAATGGTCAATTTTTGTGTTCACAGATCTGGATAGGCTGGAAAAAAATACAGATTTAGATTCAGACCTATAAATAGGTACCCCTAAAAACCTGAAGTCGATTCTCGCCAGAATTATCTTCAGTTCTGACATTTAAAGCAAACACTCCAGAAAAATGTCTACACTAGTTATAGGACAGAGTGTTCTGGATAACTGCCCAACCTGCCAGAGCTGAATGCTACAAATCCATTTATGGTCTTGATCTGTTGCTGGCTGTGCTCATTTGTCTACAGACTCAGGCTTGGGAGGCGGGGGTTGAGGGGTGGTCTCTGTCAGGTCAAAGCAAAAGCTACAATCAGTGGAAAACAGAGTTCAAGTCAGCGCACCAAGCTAGTAACCACAGCCCTGGTGGCATCAAAAAGGTGATCAAAATATTCAGTGTGCCACTTAATTCAATCCATATCTGTAATTTATACATCTGCTCTGAGGTGGCTTCATATTTCACAAGCAAGATGATGCAGACTTTTTGCAATGTACTTTGCTAATACTGCTATGGACTAAAATAACACTCAGCATCAGAATTATAAATGAGTTGAGACAGAAACCACTGATCTCATATGGATGACTCAGACCAAATACAATACAGCAACTATAAGCAACAGTCTTTCAGGTCAAAGCAAGTAACACAAATAAGAAGAGATAACCCTCCCTAAAAAAAAAGAAAAACAGAGAATGATCATAGGGTCCAGCAATTATAAGTATACAAATCCTTAAGGTGCATACCTTAAGAAGAAAGGGAATTCTGACATTCAACATGGGTGATGAATCTTGAACACATTGTGCCCCAGTGGAATTAACACGTCATAAAACAAGACTGTGTGATTCCCCTTCACAGTAGTTAGCATGGCCACACTGAAATGAGGCAGGATATAGAATGGTGTTTTACAGAGGCTGGGAAACGAGGACAGCATGCAGGGTTTTTTTTTTTTTTTTTTTTTTTTTGGTGTGGATATAGATCATTAGGTGTAAGACAATGAAAGGTTCCAAAGATGAATAGTTGCCTGGCTACAGATGACAGGGATGTAACTGCCACTGTATCACTGTCATTAGCATGTCAACAACATGACACTATGGTATGGCAAATTTTATATTACTTTTATTTTGCAACCATTTTTAAATGCACTTAAAAATGTGTTGAGGTATAACCTATCCTCTCAGTCCATTCAGCCTGCCTAGCAAAATCACACTGTGAACCCAGTGCAGTGGCTCAGACCTGTAATTTGATCTACTAGAAAGGTACAGAACAGGAGGGTGATGGCTTGGAGTCAAACCCTGGGCAAAAAGTTTGCAAGACCCCATTTCAACCTATGAAAGCTCTGTGTGGTGAGCACCTGTCATCTCAGCTTCACTGGAAGTATAAATAAGAGGATCGCGAGCCAGACTGGTTCAAAGTTCCCATTCAAAGAAATAACAAAAGCCAGGTGTGGTGGCTCACGCCTGTAATTCTAGCTACACAGGAGGCTCTCGGATCAAAGCTAGCCTAGGTACTAAAAATCTGTGAGGCTCTTATCTCCAATTAATTACTAGCACCGGAAGTGGTGCTGTGACTCCAGAGGTAGGGAGTTAGCTTTGAGCTGAAGAGCTCAGGGACAACACCCAGACTCAGAGTTCAAATCCCATGTCTGACAAAAAAAATTAACAAAAGCAAAAAGGACTGGCACAAGTGGTAAAGTACCTGCCTGGTAAGTAAACACTGATACAGCCCAGAACCAACCAAACAAAAATACCTCAATGTGAGTGGTGTTTGTTTTTCATAGTTCTGGAAGCTGGTAAATCTGGGATGAAGGTGCCTGCAGATCTTGTGCTTAGTGAGAGCCTGCTTCTGGGTTGACAGATGGGGCCCTGGCTGTCTCTGTCCTCTTAGGGGAAAGAAAGCACCAGGCAGCTAGCTGAGCCTCTTCCATAAGGCCATGAATCTTATTCATGAGGTTATCACCATAGGGACCTAAGCATCCATGAAGGTCCCACTTCCTAACCAGCACCTTCATATTGTTCCATTTCAACAAGTGATCCTAAGATCTGGTAGAGCACTCCCCACCAGGAAACAGATGACATTCTGAAGATCAATCAGGGAAACGAGCAAAGTGAAAGTTGGGGTGGGAGGGAGGGCAACAGCACACAAGGCAAACAACTGCATGTCTAAGTACAAAAGACAACCAGTGACTGGGTATTGTGGTGCACAGCTGTAATCCTAGCACTTGAGAGATGGAGGCAGAAGATTATGAGTTCCAGGCGAATCTAGGATACACAGTGAAACCCTAAAAGAGTTATTAGAAAAAAAAGCAAAAACAAAGGGAATCAACTTTATTCTATAATCCTATAGAACCTGCATCCAGGGGCAGTGAATGGAGGGAGCTCTCCTTCATACCTACAACCAGCCTCAGACAACCTCATAGGAAGAAGGCAAGGAATGAGCATTCCAAGCTTGAGTTCCTCCCTCACGTTTACCTACTGGCTCTTCTTTAGTCACATTCCCTTAGAAGCCAAGCAGCACTGGAATGCAGATGGAACTCCTTCAGCAAAAAATAGGTTGAGAAAGACAAGAGCACAGAAGATAGGAAGAATCTGCAAAATCTATATGAGCCACCATGGTGAGGATGCCAAAGTACAACTGGATAAAATGCACTGAGGTGCAGTACCCAGGTCTGAAGAATGTGTCACGGTAATTGTTAAAGGTAGGATGGGGTCTAACAGGGATCCAAAGTGGTAAGAGTGTGAGCTTCTAGGGTGAGCCTGTAGAGGCTGTAGATCTGTAACACTTCCACTTCTTTTCAAAAAGAATATGTTCAATGTGTTTCACATACAGCTCTATACTGAAGATTAAAAAAAAATACTCAACCGGGCACAGTGACTCCCACCTGTAATCCTAGCTACTCAGGAGGCTGAGATCTGAGGATCAAGGTTCATAGCCAGCCCAGGCACAAAAGGACCTGAGACTCTTTTTTTCATATATTTTTATTGTAATTAATAGAAGGGTTACATTATATTCGCCAGATAGAAGGTGCATTACTTTACATACATTGATACCCTTTCTCATGTCTTGGTCCCCACTTCCCTCCCTCCCACCCCCACCCCTTATCTTGTTTCCCCCCTTCCCTATCCAATTTCAAATAACCAAATATGCATATATCCAATATATCAGATAACAAAGTGAAATACTGTAACAATGAGATAACCAAGGGAGGACCTGAGACTCTTATCTCCAATTAACCTCTAGAAAATGGAAAGTGGGGCTTGGTTCAAGGGTAGGGTGGTAGCCTTGAGCTGAAGAGCAGCACCCAGGCTGTCCCAGGACAGGAGAAGAAGAGGAAGAAGGAGGAGGATGAGGAAGAAGCAGAGGAAGAGGAGGAGGAAGAGGAGGAAGAGGAGGAGGAGGAGGAAAAGAGGAAGAGGAGTAGGAAAGGAGGAAGAGAAGGAGGAAAGGAGGAGGAGGAGAAAGGAGGAGGAAGAGGAGGAAGGAAGAGGAAGAGGAAAGGAGGAGGAAGAGAAAGGAGGAGGAAGAGGAAAGGAGGAGGAAGATAAAGGAGGAGGAAGAGGAGGACGAGGAAAGGAGGGGGAGGAGAAAGGAGGAAGAAAGAAGGAGGAGGAAGAAAAGGAGGAGGAGGAAGAAGAAGAGAAGGAGGAGGAAAGGAGGGGGAGGAGAAAGGAGGAAGAAAGAAGGAGGAAAAGGAGGAGGAAGAAAAGGAGGAGGAAAGGAGGAGGAGGAGGAAGAGGAGGAAGAGGAAGAGAGGAGGATAGGTGAAGTAAATAAAAATTATTGCAAAAGGAATCCATGTCATTTTAGCCAAACCTTGAGTCCAGACTACCCAACACTTGGGTTTAAATGAAGACGGGGAAGAGAGGAGGACAAAAAAGACTAACAGAACTTTCTGGTTCTAACTTGACATGCATACAAGCATGTATGGGGCTATGTGTGAAGTGGAGACAGAGGAAACGGCTGGACAAATAGGTCTTGGTGAGGAGGAGCTGAATTACCCAGATAGGCACAAGTTTAAGGAAGAAGCCTGAAGCTATGGGGTGAATCTGGTTGGGAATATTAATCCATCTGGAAGCTGATAGCCCCCAGATGGTGATGCAACTTCAGGCAAAGATAAAGTCATCCAGGCTGTGGTGTGTGTGTGTGTGTGTGTGTGTAAACACTGGAAAAAGCAGTGGGCTAGAGACAGAGCCCTGTGAACTGCTCCATTTAAGAAAAGGAGTGGGTGAAATAGTGTTTTGCACCTGGCTTGGAAGCCAGATCACTGGAAAAAGCCAGCAGGAATATAACCAAAGAAGTCTTGGCATAGCAGTGTTATGAGCTTAGTTCAAGTGAGATGTGTCAGCAAGAAGTGGAGGAGGGTAGCAGGGAAGCAAAGCCAATGTGCTCACCCCTCCCCTTCAGAGCATCCTGCATGTGGACAGTGTGCTCACACACCATCACCCGGCACAGCCCTGTTCAGCTGTGGCTAAGACTCCATTCGTGAGGGGCCAGAGTCTGGCCTCTCCATTCCTGTGAATATTCATATGTGAGGCACTGAGATCAGCCCAGGAAAGCTTTGCCAAGCTCCCGAGCATCAAAATGTGTGTTTGGGAGGGGTAGGTGGGTGAAGAGCACTGGATGAAAAACTGGCTGGGTTTGCCAGCTGCTCTGTGGTCTCTCCATGGCCTCCGGCACACACTGTGGAATCAGCAGCTCCATCTTATGACCTAGAAATTGGTGAGTCTCTCTCAAAAGACTCAGACCTTTGCAAAATGCTGAGGTTTGGCGGGGCAGCGATGGGGTAGCTACAAAGGCTCTTGGAGTCAGAGCTTCTGCTGACTTTATGTGCACTGATACATCTTCTACCGAGTAGCGAGTTTGACCACTTCTGTCCTAACACCCTGGTCCATATCCTCTGCAAACTCTGAAAGCAGAAACTGTCTCATCCATTCTAGGTCCTTTCTGGGGCCAGGTTGGGGCCTCCATACTGTAGTGGGCCCTCAAAAAATCTGTGGTGAGTGTACATCAGCAAGAATGAGATGGGTTGTTTTTAAGTGTTGGCCAAAGGCACACCTCTGCATTTACCCAAAGTTCTAAGGTTTACAGATATAGGAAGGGGCTAGAGGTGGGGAGGCCACACAGAGGAAGTCAAAGCTGGCCTGTAGATCTTTTTATTTTTTGGCAAGGCTTGTGAGCTTTCAGTGACTGAAATGAAATAATACTTTGTGACATGTGAAACCCTACACAATCGGATTTCAGTGTCCATGAGTTTTCATTGGAACACAGCCACACCCACTCATTTTCATCTTGTCAATGACTGCTTTCATACTACATCAGGACTGAGAAGCTGGGCCAGATATGGGATATCCTAGGAAGCCTAAAATATTATTCTCTGGCCCTCTGGTAAAAGAGGTTGAGTCTGCTAGAGAGTCACAGAAAAGGCAGAGGTACACATGAGATGCACCTCAGAATGCTGTTTTCCTCATATGCAGAATCCTCCTAGAATTGACTTTCTTTTCCAGTCACTAACAAACACGAAGATGAGAGTGCAGTAATTCATTGGTGGACACAAACATCAAGAAATTACAATAAACCAGGGTGGGGGTAACTCATGCTTATAATCCTAGCTCCTCAGAGGCTGAGATCTGAGTATTGGGGCTCAAAGCCAGCTAAGGGGGAGGAAGTCTATAAGATTCTTATCTTCAATTAATCATAGAAAAAGGTGGGAGTAGAGCTATGGCTCTTGTAGCAGAATGCTATCTTTGAGCAAAAGAAACTCAGGGACAGTGCTCAGCCCAGAGTTCAAAGAAAAAAAATTACAATGGTGTTAAGTATAAGGGAATGTGTTCTAAGGTTATGTGCACATAGCAGTGACTAGCAGGTTACCTACTTCTAAGCCCCAATCAACTGTGTAGTTAAACAAGCAAAACAATTAGACCTCTTCTTAGAAGACCAGTGTGAGAATTAAATACCATACTGATTTCATTTCAGTATCTAACATCTAATAAGCATTTGACACATAGAACTCTAATAATTGTCTATATTACTATCTTTAGGGGAATACACCACTGTATGGACAATGGGCCCTTTGAAGTTATCTTGCAAATTGTTTATGAAAAACCTACAGTATTTTTGTGTAAGGACAAAGTTTGATTTGCTTCTTTAGAACATTGGTATGGATTTGCTCTGTCCCTAAAGTCAGGTATCTAACTAAAAAGTTATGTCAATGACACAGAAAGAGGTGCTGGCCAATGAAATATGACAAGAAGAAAGCAATATAAGGTATTTGAAGGGAGAAACGATTTTTATTATTTAGTGGCAACATGATAAGCTACCTCAGAAAACACAGTGCAAACTATAAAACTATTACTTAAATACTGTAGCTTTAGTCACAATAGTTACACATGTCTGTGCACATGTTTGCCTACACATACACATACATAGCCACATGCACATATATAAAATATCAAACGTCAAATGAAATCAGCAGCGATTGTTTGTAGGAAAAAAAATCATGCCGTATTTTCCTGAGAGCCCCAAGGAATATTATGAAAGAAAATGGATCACAGCGTTTCAAATAAATACAACCACAAAAACAGAACAGTTGCTCAAAGGTCTGAAGAGCAGCATGGCGTCTTAAGTAGAGAGATGGAAGGGCTTCAAACAAACCTCAACCCCAATATAGCTCGGTGGGGTGACACACAGCCCACCCATCGCTTAGATGTTGTTGGCCACTGCTTTCTGGAAGCTGCTTTCACTTAGACCCAAACAGATGCAACTGGCAGAGAGGAAGCAAGAGGCTTTTGGAAAAGGAGGAGGGAATGAACAAGAAGGAGATGCATTTTCTGAGATCTGGCAAAGGGAGCCTCAGAGCTCTGTCAAAGGCCTAGGGAAGTCTGGGAGCCAATTCATCAAATCCACAAATGGGCTGTGGATATAGCCAAGTTAATTGTTCCACACAGATACCAGAAGGCTTGCTTATCCTTTCCTGGACCTCTCTTGTGACCAAGGATTTGCATTTGGGGTGCTTGGAATATATTTGTATTGGAAGCATTGGCTTTTATTTTTATAATCTTCCCAAAAGGAAAGACATGGCCAGAGACCAGCATCTTTTTTAATAGGCCAGTTTATAAATGAAGCAAAAAAAAAAAAAAAACCTTCAGAGACTAAAAGTCTAGCTGGAAGATCTAACATTCACAACAAAAGAAAGAAAAAAGAAATAAAGGAAAAAGAAGGGGCAGGCTTTGTTGGAAAGACAAAATTCTTTACTCCAAAGGATTTTAAAAATCAATCCCTTAAAAAAAGTGTGGAAACTGTGGTAATGCAAATTGCCCCCAGCAGACTTTAGGAAATCGCAAGAAGATTTCAATTTCTCTCTGATTAACAAATTAGTCCCCTCTAAACAGAGCGAGTTTAGGAATAGTGGCTTTTCAAAGCAGGCTTTGACCCCCTGGCCTGCCTGTACTTCTAGCAGCCTGGCCAGGTGTGCCCTTGGAGATCAGAAAGCTTTATTAAAAATGAAAGAGGACTTGGTTTTTTTCTTGATGCTTTGATGTGAGATCAGCAATTTCTTATAAAAGGGATTTTTTTTTTCACCCTAGACAGTGGGGGGAAAAATCACAATTTAGCAAGATATGTTTTCACTGACAAGCTCCAGTTTAATTAGTTTCCAATTTATAAAGGAACAGCAAAGATTGGGGACATTGTTAACCAGGCACACAAGTTAAAAGGGAACCATCCTAGATTACATTTGTAGAACTGTCAATGTGTCTCAGGAGGCAAAACATAACAGAGAGGCAAAACCTATTCTTTCAATCACAGGATATATTTCATTGTAATAATTAAAAATCTATATATTGTTTCCTATGGCAGAATCTCAATCAGTAAGAACTAGCAAAAAGGCTTTTTGTGAAACCCTTTTGGATTTCATGATTTTGCTTTACTAGAAGCACAGGAAAATAATTAACATCCATTAACATTACGCATCATATGTGTCCCATGTATAATACAACCATGTGCTTCTACGGCTTCCTTACTCAAAATTATGACTCCCTTAAATCTTTTTTTTAAGCATATAAGAGAGATAAACATCATGCTTGATGGACATATATCAGGTTAGAAGGAACGAAGTCCCATGAAAACCACTAAGGAAATCTGTCGAGGTCCAACTTCAAAACCTCCTTCTTTCTGTCTTCCCACATTTGGGTGAAGGTAGAGGATTTGTGAAATGGGGCCTGCTATATAGGCTGTCATGAAAAAAGCTGGCTCTCTTTTATGTTTATAAATTTGAACATGTGTAATAAAATGTGGAACATACTATGTCATCTGAAGGGCGGAAATGGAGGGTGAAGATTTTTAAGACTCAAAATACCCTTTACCAATAACTATGTCCCTTCATGAGAAGCGGCCACTCCATGGTATCTAGACATAAGGTGTCCCCAGTGCTGACACAAGCATGGGGGGAGGGGGTTCCAGGTCTCATGACCCTCAAGAGCTCACATCTGTTTCATTTCTGTCCTCTCCCCTTTCCTTCCGGAACTGGACTCTCAGTCAAGAGAACACAGATGTTAGAGCATCATGTGACAATGCAGGTTGCAGACATGCTCAATCCCAGGGCCTGTCCCACTCTACCGTAGCTGTGTGAGCTTGGTAGCTGCCGTGGCTCTCTGGGCAGAGCTTTCTCCATCTTCTCTGGAGGTGGCACGGACAGTATAGCTAGCCCAGGTTCTTTGATGCTTTAAATCAAATCTGACTGTGTAAGTGGAGCCCTTCCTGTGACCCCTAGCACACAGTGAACGTGCAATAAATGAGCACGGTCATTACTCCCCACTGTATACCTCATGCCAAGCACAGCTTGGATCCAAAAAGTCACTGTGTAAAACATATGCTAAATCAATGTGCTGTGATATAATCACATCAGGCATTTACTTTAGTTTTTTTTTCCATCTTTTTCAAATGGTTGTAAAAGGGGTTCTAGTTTCGCAGGTCTATTATTAGATCAGAGTGTTTTTCCAATGAGGCAGGACACGTCCCCATACCCACTGCATAGCATGGGAGTTAGGAAGCATAGTGATGCCATCTCTTGAGCATCACAGCCAGCTGGAAACCTCTTCCTTACCCACAGCTACATCATCATGAGTTCCGAACATAGCATCTTTCCACAGCTGCCTTGGAAAGGGCAAGAGGCATGACAAATAGTATGGAGTGCACCAATCAGCATTCACGAAATGGTGTCAGTTCTATCAAGAACTGAGGACAAGGCACACACATACTCTCTTCAGTCTTGCCCTTCTGTGAAGTATGGATAACAGAACCTACATGGATGTACAAGGGAACCCACATGAGAAAGATAAAGGGGGGAATATGGGACAAAGCTTTTCCTAGGACCTGTGTTAAGATATAGGAACTCAATAAAGGTCCCCTGTCCTACTGACTTCTGTGTCTCCTCCAAAGACAGGAACCTCTTTATAGTTTTTAAGAGTCTAAGGATCACCTAATCCTGGATCTCATCAACCTTGTGGGAAGAATCCACTAGAGAAGTAGTCATTTTTTCTTTCGATTGCTGAGCCCCTGAATTCATAGCAGATACTATGTTGGGTTTCCAAATTTTCTTCTGACGCAATATGAAGACTCAAAAATTCCATCTGTACAACACTCTGTCAGCTTGGCTATTTTGATTCCTAAATCTAGGACACGGGAAAAGAAAAATAAAACCACACATCTTCAGCTGGTCTTAGAATTTTCAGGTCTGCAAATAAAGTCACTTCAGGGGAAAGTGGCAGCTTTTCTGTGGAGCTATTGAAAGTAGGTCCAGCTAGCTGTACACACAATGCACCCACTTGGAATAATAGAAAGATACTAACTTTTGTGAATGGAGGCTCTGTGTTGTTGCAAGAATAACAAGAAAAATCCTAAATCATCACTTTGCCTGTCAAGCCTAAGACCACCCAAAAAGACTCCTTGACCTTAAAAGGTGATAGACTAAACTCCCATTTACTCAAAGAAATACAAACAACAAAGAACTCTTCTCCCAATCATGATTAGCACACTATGAATGGGAGGCTCCATTCCTGAGGTCTCAACTGCATAGTCAAAAGTCCACTGGCTTATGTCCACACACAATGAATCCAGACAAGTCATTCTTATCAAAGTCAAGAGCAACGAGCTCTGAGGTCAAGAGTTGCCCCACATAGGTTAAGGGGGCAGAGGCAAGTTCTCTCTCTCTTGATTCCTAGAATGGTGGCCTGGGATTCTCCTGTCTGAGAAACTAACATAATAAACAGCTGGTTTTAAAATCCTTTGAATGTCCTGCTCTTATCCAGTGTTCCAGGAAATCACAATGTCCCTCCTGAATACCGGATAAAGCTTCCTGCAGGGTCTGAAGGGGACAAATCCTTTCCTTGGGGGTAAGGGCCAATGGGGATAGATGCCAAGCAATTACTGTATGGATTAGATAAACTGTGATGTACACAGTAGTGTTCTACCATAGACAGATTGATGTTACAAAAAGAGAACATGATGGGTCTGGAGTGTAGCCTAGTAGTAGAGCACTTGTCCAGCATGCACAAAACCCTGGGTTCAATTCCCCAGTACTACATACACAGAAAAGCCACATACACAGTGGCCAGGCCCTGAGATCAAGCCCCAGGATTGGGAGGAAAAAAAGACAACATGAGCTAAGTGCCAGTGGCTCACACCTGTAATGCCAGCTACTCAGGAGGCTGAGATCTAAGGATCATAGTTTGAAGCTAGCAGGGGCAAGAAAGTCAATGTGACTCTTATCTCCAGTAAAAACTACTCAGAAAAGGTTGAAAGTGGCATTGCAGCTCAAGTGGTAGAGGCCAAAAAGTCTCAAAACAGCACTTATCCCAGGACTGGCAAAAAAAATGAAAGAAAAAAATAAACAAGGGACTCAAATATTACAGATTTGACATGTGGTTATAAAGCAAAGATGATTTCAAACTCTGCAAATGGAAACATTCAGTACTAGTTTTGGCTCTACTTTGGGCTTTGCTCCAAATAATATTGAAGACATCATAGGGCTAAGGAGTGATAATAAAAGCAAACCTTGGGATGAAATGAAGCATTACTAGAAGTTGCTAGAACACATAGGCTAGAAGGAGTATGCATCAGTGGAGTAAGGGGAAAAGACAGAGGCTTTCAGTCCAAAGAACTGTTTTGAAAAGAAACAACAAACAGCTAGTGGGCATTTGATTAAAAATACTAAGCAGTATTTAATCCAAAGGAAGATAAAACATAACTGTTCAGTCAATGTTTATCAATAGAATTCTGACAAGATGAGTATATGCTTAGATATATTTAAGGACTTTTTTTTTTGCCAGTCCTGGGCTTGAGCTCAGGGCCTGAGCAATGTCCTTGGACTTCCTCAAGGCTAGAGCTCTACCACTTGAGCCTCAGCACCACTTCCAGCTTTTTTCTATGTATGTGGTACCAAGGAATCGAACCTGGGTCTTCATGCATACTAGGCAAGCACTTTAACCACTAGGCCAAACTCCCGGCCCATATTTAAGGACCTTTTGCTTTGTTTTATGACTCCACGTTATGGAGGATGGAAGAAGGACTGAGAAATGGGGTTCATGTGTACAAATAATAATTAAACCACTCTTCTGGGCAGATGCTTGCACACTGCCTTTTTGCACAGGCTAGGTTTCACTCATGATGCTTCTAAGCTGAAATGAAATTTCACAGACTGGGAGGTCAAGCTTCTTGTTTAGTATTTGTAAAGCAGAGATGGTAGAGCAGTCTGAGGCAACTACTGCTATCAATATGTCACTCATAAAATTATCCATGGCAGAAAGACAGCATAAAATGCAAGCGAGGGCAAAGGCCTGCCTACACTCAGGGCTGCTTTACCCTCTTCCTCTTCTCCTGTGGTTCCCCTTTAACATGGGTCCTCACTATAGCTCAATGTGGCCCAGATACTCCACTGCAAGTCAGCCAGTAAGACTGCCCATCACTCAAAAACCCTTGGATAAAAGCAAAAGAACTGGGGTGGTGGGGTCAGGAGAAGGGAAGACACAGAAAGTAATACAGAGCCTTTCCTTAAGCAGGCGGCAGAGGGATGAACAGAAAGCCAGAGATCTTTCTCAAAATACCTGGGTGAAACGTAATCATCTTGACTAACATTAATTCTCAAAAAACCCATAAATCCACACACATTAAAAAGAAAAAGAGAGTAAAAGATAAAATGTTAGAGGAGGGAGAAGAGGTGTAAAAGGAAAAGCAAGAAACAAAACACACAAGCTCTGGTTCTGTCTTTAGAGAATGCAACCATTTATTCTTTTAGCAAGCTGAGTCATATGCCTTCCTGTCTCACAACAGGTTAAAAATTCAAAGTCAGATGTAATGATGGAGAACTGGCACAGAACCCCAAAGATACCCAAACCTCTAAAGTCCTTTACATGGTAGTTGCAAATGACCATGCCAGGGTATCCTCTAAATCACCTCTAGATTATTTATATTAGGGAATCATTGCTGTATCTCATTGTTTAGGAAATAATAACAAGGAAATGTTCAAGTACAACCACAGCTAGCAGCCTTCACAGGTGTAATTACATAATATATGCCAGCAGCAGCAACAACACGTCATTGTTTTGGAATACTTTTGATAGGTGGTAGTTGAATCCATGGGTTAGGAACCAAGAAGATGAAGTACTGACTTGTAAGAGAAAAAAATGTCAGGGGTTGGGGGGGGGTGTTATACTTGAAATCCAACAGTAAGAATCTTTTTGTTGTTGTTCTTGGGTATGGGTCCTGAATTCAGGGTCTGAGTACTGTCCCTGAGCTTGCTTGCTTGCTTGCTTCTTTCTTTCTTTTGTTCGTTCTTTTTTTGCTTGAGGCTTGTACTTGCTCTACCAGTTTGAGCTATAGTTCCACTTCTGGTTTACTGGTGGTTAACTGGAGATGAGTCTGCCCAGGCTGGCCTCCAATTGTGATCCTTAGATCTCAGCTTCTTGAGTGGCTAGGATTACAGGCATGCAACTGTGCCCAGTTTGCTAATAATCTCATCAGATTATAATAACAAACACAAAATACAATTGTAGATCTGTGAACTCCAAAGGACAGTTTAAAAATACAATAGAGTTGGGGATGTGGACTAGTGGTAGAGAACTTGCCTATTAGGTACAATGTTTGGGTTCCATCCCCAGTACTGAGAAAAACAAAAGCTACTATCCTAAGAACCAGTTGGACCAATTAGTGAATTAACCAATAGGTAATTAATTACCCATTAGAACAACCCATTAGGACAATTTCTGGCACTCACAAACATTGTATGTGTTAGCTGTCACATTTTAGTGACTAGCATTATTGTACTTTTACAGGTACACTTCACCACCTCCCAGTAAAATGCTGATAAACTACTACAAAAGCCTAATGCAAAGCCAGAGAATACAGATCTCCTTTTTATTGTGAAGGTCCAATTTTGGCCTCACTACAGTGAGCCTGGTGAAGTGAATTTTCTGTCAGACTGTAGTTACCTCTGGCATGCTGCAACAATGACCACAAAGATGTCTAGAGAGATCTGGTTCTTTTACTGAGCACAGTGTAGACACTTTTTATGACTTAACACTCCTTCAATAAAAATTAAGTGCTTACATAAGACCACTATCGAATAACAAACCCACGATTATATATTGGTTCATTACCAAATCCTTAGAGAAATTGATATTAATTGTGAACTACTATAGAACATGAATAGCCTCAACATCAATGATTAGGGATGTTTTTATTAAACACGTTCAAGTTTTTATTAAAACCAAGAAAAAACTTGATGCCTTGAAAATTAAAAAAAATTCAAAGTAACCACTAAATAAATCTTGTAAAAAGTCCTGATGTACCTGGTTAAGCTAAATCTGGGTCAAATATAAGAACCAAAGGCCCTATAACATTGTAAATGTCATTCAGACTTGGATGCAGTCTCTTAAATTGTGGTGAGAACAATATAGATCAAATGCTATTCTTTTTTATTAAGTGAATTTAAACCAGAAGAGCTGAGTTTATTTCTCAGGAAAAATCAGAGAGATCCTTGGCTTATTTTCAGCTGGTATATCTCAAAATGAGTCAACCCAAACCTGGAATTTGAAGTGAGAGACAGCACTAATCATTGGCTAGATCTATGAATTAACTAGTAACTCTGTCATTTTTCTGTGACAAGTCCAATAGGTTACAACAGAGATCAGATAAAGGATAAAGTTGGGAAAAAAAGAAAGTCAGGAGAATGGAAATGATTATTATCAGACTTTAAGTGTTAATTACCCTAACTCGATTAATAGTGCTGATTTTGTCCCAAAAGGTACTAATAAATTACCTTGCTTATCTTCCATCAATCGAATCCTGCTGTTTTTTTTTTCACACTCTTCTCCCTGGTGTATTATGTCTTTATCTATGTCTAGTTTAGTCTACCATTAACATGTCATAACTCCCTACCCAAAGGTGGCTCTGAACAGGTGATGCCAAAGCTGCATTCTCAGTAAAAATGATAGTCTCCCTGTAAGTAGGTAGTTCATCATTTGGATGATAATTGTGCTAGAGTCACGCATTTTAAGACATAATATTTCAGAGTCCTAGTGCCCCACCCAGGAATAAATGTATTTGCTCACTAAGGCCAGGGGAATGTCTAGACTGAGTATTGCTAATATTGCATGCTGGAAGGGTACAGGCAGGACCAGGAAGGAGGGAAAAGAGCCTAGCATACATATCTCCACCTAAAGGAAATATCTACTTCATAGCTCTTGCTGATTGCTGGCCCTGTAGGAAAGAAGGAGGCGTACAGTGTTGCCAGATGGTCTCAATTTAAAAATAAAACCAGAAAGCCAGACTTTCCTGTAAAAACCTGATTTTAAAAATACTGGCAACAAATTCCAAACATTTTAAAACACAGTATTACCTCAACGGAACACTTCTCTTAGCCTTATTCAGCCCACAGATTGTCAGTTGTGGAGATGGCTCCCCACCCAAGAAAAAAGTCCAGGAAGTAACAACACCTATTGCAACAACCAACAAGTAACAAGCAATCAAGTATGCGCCCAGTGCTAGCCTAGCTTCTTGGCAAGGATCATCTCATTTCCACTGACATTATGCAATGACTTGGACAGATGAAGGAAGTATACCACAAAAGCCTCTTCTAGGCTTTCATGACCAGGCAGCTGCAGGATTTGAATCTGGGTCTGCATGACTGTCAACTAAATCACATGACTTGCAGGTAGTAACAACTTCAAATGACAAGCCAGTCAGGACATAGGAAAGTTTGTGAAGTAGCATGATGGAGTTTCAGGTCATTTGTTGGTGACATACCCTGATGGTACACCTGCCAGGAAGGAGAAACCTAAGAAGCAAGTATCTTCAACCACATTTCCAATGTATGTTCTTAGTATGCTTGCTGATTGGGGGAGTAGGATACTGGCAAAAAAAAGTCTCAAAATCTGGCCACTGACTATATTTGCAAGTAAAGCTTCTCTTAAAAAAAATAATTTTCTCTGGGTGTGGTGGCTGACACCTGTAATCTTAGTTACTCAGGAGGCTGAGATCTGAGGATCATGGTTCAAAACCAGCCTGGGCACTAAAGTCCAAGAGACTCCAGTTAACAACTAGAAAAGGGGCTGTGGCTCAAGGGGTAAGGTGGTAGTCTTGAGCTGAAGAGCTCAAGGACAGTGCCAGGCCCAGAGTTCAAGCCCTACAACTGACAAAAAAAAAATCCCCCCCCCCCCAAAATAGAAAAGATTTAGAAGCTGGGAATTCAACAATCTCCATGTCTATAGGTTTTATAACTTTAATCAGATTATTTCAACATAAAAAAAGAAAGAATTCATCATCATGGATCAGAAATGAAACACTTTACAAAGGAAGTCCAATAATCACATCTAGTCATCTGTCTTAATTCAGTTAACTTAATCAAGTTTCCATATCCCTGAATGCTTCTTTCTGTCTTCCCCCATCACTCTCCTGCTTCTCCCCCCTCCCAGCCTCTTCTGGCAAAAACTACAATAGAAACAACTGAATTAAAAACCAGTGTGGAGACCAGTTGTCATTTTCTTTGCTGTCATTTCAGGTGATAACAGAGACACTGTGAAATACACCTCTTCCTCACCAGGCTTTGCCTCCACCCTCTTGCTCCAACCAGTTTAAAAAACAAACCTCAATTATTTATAAGACTGAAGCACTATGGGAGTTTATAATTGCCTACCAAGCTATTTGCTATTTTCAACTCCAAATGCAATAAGAAAATGAACAAAATATCTAACCAGGGCATTTCATAAACTTAAAAGAACAAATTTTAGCCTGATATTGGTGGCTCATCCCTCTAATTCTAACTACTGGGAGCGCTGAGAGCAGATTTGAGGTTTACAGCAGCCCAGTCAGAAAAGTCAGCAACACACACACACACACACACACACACACACACGTACACACCAAACAAAGCTGGAGGAAAGACTAAAGTGGTAGAGCACTCTTGCCTAGCAAGAGCAAGGCCATGAGTTCAAACTCCAGTATCTTGAAGAAAATACAAAGGAGGTATGAGCCTGTAGTCTTGTTATTTTTTAGAAGGACTAAGTTTTGGGTCATGGCATAGCACACTGATTCCACTCAATAATTATGCATATGTATTATATATTTCAAAATAACTGAGTATTCCAATAATAGGTAAACAATAATAAGTAAAGAAAATAATAGGTTTATTAGCTTCATTTAATCAGTACATTGTATACATATATCAAAAAATCATACTGTTGTCTATAAATATATGTGTAACTGTAATTATGATTTGTCAATAAAAGTTTTTAAGTAAGATCTCAGTGGAGGCTTTATTCTGCTTTGTTTTGTTTGAGTCTGTGATACCCCATGTCATTGGTGGTGAATTCTGCAGTTAGTTAATCTCATCTTTTATCTTGTTTTATTATGAGTCTCAGCAAAAGCAGTAGACTCATCCTAGTGTCCTGGAAGAATGAAATGTTTGTGGAAAGGAAGACGTTTCTGGAAACAAGAATCATGACATCATAAGGAACAGATGTCAGGATGTTCCAAAAGCCATGAGTCAAGAGTTACAGGGACTATGTAGAAGTTGGAGCCACAATCCCTTGGTCTTGAAAGCTTTAGTTGTACTAATTTTTCATAAATCCTCTTCACAGATGATAAGATCTGTTGACTTCCATGTTTCTGCATCAGTTCTGTGTGTCTTTCTTATTATTCCACCTCCAGTGCAAACCAGTCCTGATTCATAAAGGACAGTGTGAGAAAAATCACTCGGCCCAGCCTAGCATTCTCATTCCAGCTTCTTATGGGAGGGTACTATTCTGGCTTTTTGATGTCAGACTCAATCCCATATCCTGCTCTTGCTAAACCATCGGGTGGGTGTACTTCTGCTGAACAGAACTGAAGAACTGCTTGTGCAGGTTGCTTTTCCCTTCTGTTTTGTGATCAGCAATGACCAAGACTGCAGATAGCTCTTTCATCCTGGGACACAGAACAACTCAGCTGCTGACTCAAGAAGGGAATAAAACCAGAACAAGAAATAATCTAGTGCTGTAAACACTTAAAGAGCAATCCATGAATTTAAGAAAATTCAAGAATGAAATTAAAGAGCTAAGCAGAGTAATACCGAGATCATTGCTTGTAATGGTCATTCATTTCTTCACATTGCAGGTTTTATCGAGGCATGTTAATGAGGCCTTGGGAATGTTTTAAGCAAGGTAACAGCAAAACAAATGTATTTAAGCCAAGTTCTGAGCTACCTGAACTGCTAATCCCACTTCTCAAGCCTGAAATGAATGCAAAGTCTCCTGAGCAAATAAAAAAAGATATCTATCCACAAAGCTGACTTTCTGGGGAAGAGACTACCTTGTGAAAGTTTCACCTGACAATTCACATGGGCAAACTGCAGTGCGAAAACAACCCAAGCTCCATATAGGGCCATAATTAGCATAATTGAATGCTTATAACCTAAATTTCCTAAACTGTCATTCTCCCGGCACTCTGTCCTTACCTATGGTATAGACCTCATGCATAATGTACACCTTGAAGACGACTACAGAGTGGTATTTATTCTGTACCCACCCATGTGTGTGGGTTGTCAAACAAGCAAAGAACCCAGCTCCACCCTGAAGTAACTCAGCTCAGTAGGGAAAGGGAGAGTTTATGAGGATATGAATTTGGGGTTTCTCCATAATTATATATCAAGTAACTCCACTGTAAAAGGAAAACATGATATGATCTAGGTAACTCCCCTTACCATACCACATATTTAAGGAACGTGACAATGGCAATACAGCAACCACAGAAATCCCAAGAAACAGTCTTAATTTCTTTTTTTGTGGCCACATCTTTTGCTCATGGTGGTGATAAATGTAGTGATCAAGGTCACCATCCTCTATAGTGGTCACCTGTGCCAGATGCCACTGTCTACCTTAAATAACTCCCAGATACCACCTATGCATCACAGATGTGTTCAAGGTGTCCTTAAACCAATGAAAACAATATCCAGAACAAGCATTCTAGTTCCAGGCTTCATTCTTCTGGAATCTTTTCAGTCTTCCTGAGAAGAACAGTCAGAATAGAATAGCAAGTGATCTTTGTACAATGATCTCTCTAGCAGTAAAGCTTGTGCTGACCCAGGGCCTGCTCCACAAGCCAGCATCACCTCTATCACAGCAGACACTGGAGATGCATCATTTCAGAGGGTGTGTCATGCCTACTGAAAAAAAAATGCACCACACATCTGAAAACTCAGCCCAGTGCAAAGATTCCCAGCTGCTTCTAATCCTGAGCACTGCGAACTTATTTTAAGAGACAAAGGCTTCTTTAAACCAATCTCCATAATTTATAGACTGGAAGGAGGTTCCCCTGTCTAGAGTGCCACACGTGTTCTTCAGCTGTCCCTGTCCTTAATTCCCCCATGGTGGCAGGTCCCTATACAAGGAGAACAAGTTTCTACATTAAAGAATCACTGAGTCAGAGCTGAGAAAGGAAGAAATGGACCCCAAGTGGCTCTATCCCCATCAAGTGATGGGGATGGCAGAGCCGGGCTCTGGATGGATCCAGAGGGCGTTCTCTTGGCTGAGCCTCTTTCCTCGATTCCTTTGTGATAGACTTTCTTATACTTCACCCCAGGCTCCTGCAGAGGCTTCATGATATTGGTGTTTGGATTGACACCCAAGTTCCAGATTCCTACTTGAGATTACTCTGTCTAGTCTTCAGCAGAACAGAGAAAGTGGAGGTCACCAGTGTTTACCAATGTAGCTCTGGCTCTTGAGTTCAGCAATTGTGCCTTTCAGCCTCTCTTGCTGCTGGCTGGGGTGATATCACCAAATTCTGGCCAACAGATGGTGTGCAAAGTCAACTCAGTCACAAGGGAGGCTAGCTTAGCTCTTCCTTAAACTTCTGGATCCTCACTCTTTGCTAGTGGCAAGATACAGAAGTTCCAGAGAAGCTGAGGCCACAACAGGGGGAGAGATGTGGGTCCTGGATGGTTGTGAAGCTGAATTGAACTGTGGACTTTGATTTGAACAAGTAATAACCATTTATTGTGCTCAGTCTTTGAAGATTTAGGGATGTTAGATAACAATAGTTAGCCTACTTTAATACTCTGATAAGATTGCTTTCCCTAGCCAGGTGGCTTAAATGGTGAGACGGAACTATCTAGTGTTTGCTTGGAAATGTGTTCATACTTGCAACAACACATCCAGGCACTCCCTCAGCTTCACCCTCCTAGGGAATGTTTTGAGACCATGGACAGTGCAAGTCAGTGAATGGCCACTAAGACTCAAACATTATTTTAAGAAATGCATGGAAGCCAGGTGTTGGTGGCCCAGATCTGAAGATCATGATTCAAAACCAGCCTGGGCAGACAACTCTAAGAGATTCATCTTCAATTAATTGTGGTGTGGGCATGGGGGAAGGGGAGAGCACCAGAAGTAGAGGCATGGCTCAAGTGGTACAGCACCAGCCTTGAGTGGAAAAAGCCAAGCAAGAGCATAAGAACCCAAGTTCAAACCCCAGTGTTGGATCAAAAATAAAAATCAAGAAATAAAAAAGAAATCAGAGGAGGCTTTTCCCCAAGGAATCATGGCTATGATCAGCATCTAGTTTCCTGTTTCAAAAGAGATTTCTGGACCACCACGATTCTCAGTGCTCTATCAAATCTTGAGTAGGGCTAACGGTGGATTCCATGGAGCACATTTCCTACTTGAAATTCATATGGGTTTACTTGTCCCATATGTCCTGAACAACTACCTTGAACATTCGAGACATCCAGACATATACACTTCATTTTAATTTTCCAACTTCATTTTACACTTCAGACTTCTAGGAGTCTTGCATCTGCTTTCCAGCAGCCACAAAAGAAATTCTCTAATTGCTTCTGAATGCAATACAGAGGCTTTTAATTTTCTTGCACAGAACATGCACACACTCCACACATTCAACTACAACGTGGTTGGGTCATTTTCTTTAAATACTGTACTTTCTTATGGGCAAAGAAGAGCCCTTTCAAATCAAAATAATACTCTTAAAATAAAAGGCAATGTAGATTTTTTTGAAGGTTGGTAACATGAGCTTAGCCAGAGCACCAGAGCCTGCAATTATACTTTTTACCTGACATACTTTTATAGGACACATGATTCACAAGTTGCAGGCTGTCTTTTACGCTGCGTACCATGCATTTGAAAAAAGAAATGTCTTTATTATGTAGAGCTCTTTCTTTTGTGGTTTCTTAGAGTGACTTCTCATTCACAGCAATTTCCCAGCCATTTCTTACAGCAGGCAGTCCAGTGACCCTCCAGTAATACAGAACATGTAAGAGTTTTTGTAAGCCATGCTTTGCATCCATTTTCCTCCTGCATGGAACATTTGATTTTTCATCTGGTTTTAATTCTACACAATGATGTAGGTAAAGGCAAATGCTAAGACTGGGTAATTATGTCCTCATGGCAGCTCCACTGAAGTCCATGAGATGTTGTCTAATCAGTGTGATGCGCTGGCTCTCTCTGCAGGTAGCTGCTGGGGTTTGTAAAGGTGGTTCTTGTTGCTTAGTATAGTTACTTAGAGAAGATGAACATTGACCACGCTGCTTTCTTGAAGCCAAGTTTATCCTTATAGAAATGTTAACTTTATGAAACACCCCCCTGGGCTTTGACAGTAAGAGCATAAATATTTCCCCCTTAACTAAGGAACTATAAAACCTGTCCCCATTCCTCAAGATGTATGACAGATTCATGTTTTTCTGTGACTTAGTTTCACCACTTTCACCACATTTACTAAAGCATTGTGTAAAATAATTTTTTCTCAGAATACAAAGTTATCTACATTTAAGTACTTGAACAGATCTTCATAGCTCAAACCAGCTTCTTACTGACTTCATTTTGAACCACCAAATACTGTGGAAGAAAGAAAAGTCAGCTTTACTTTAGCAAAGTTTAACTTAACGGAAGTTCTGGAGGCTTCTAGAAGTTGCTAGAGTGAACCCATTAAAGATGCAGTTAGAGTGAGTTGATAATGGCCCAAATTCTTCATCGCTCATTCCATCAAGAAGTGAAATCTATTATCTCACAGAAAATCCAAGCTAGCAATGTTTAATGGTACGTAAAATAACCCTAGAGATGGGACACATAACTTCTGAGTGAGTTCTCAAAGACCTGGCAGCTTCTCCTCTGGCCCTCTAGATGCTTTGCAACGCTGCTGCACTCTCATTGCTTGCATGCGCCTCCTTAGGCACAAGGAACCACACAGAGAAAAGGGCCCACCTGACACCCATGACTAATGCTGGACACATGAGTGAACCTATCTTGAATAACTGATCTGTTCCAGCTGTCACATGAGTAAGCCCATGACCAGAAAAAGAGCCGGTGCTGGTCGTTCATGCCTGTGATTCTAGCTACCCAGGAGGCAGAGATCTGAGGACCACCACCATTTACCATTTGAAGTCAATCCATGCAGGAAAGTCCATGAGACTCTTATCTCCAATTAATCAGCAAGAAGCCAGAAGTAGAGATATACTCACGTGGCAGAGTACCAACCTAGAGCGCTAAAGCCAAGGGAAAGCATGAAGTTCTCAGTTCAAGTCACAGGGCCAGAACTTCAGTCCAACAGGAAAAACAGTCCAGCTAACTTAAATACTCATAAGCAACAAAACACCATGGTACTTGAAACAACAACTCTGAAGATGGTTTGTTACACAGCAACAGAGAAAGGTAACAAGAAGACAAAAAAAGACATGGGATTATTCCTGAAGGGAATACCTACATGATTCCAGGGTCAAATGTCATGGATTAAATTTAAATGTGAGGATTAAATTTAAGAGCAAGTCCAAGTGGTTAATTGTGAGGAGTACAAATGTACTTTTATGAGATAAAAGGAAAAAAAATCTTGTTGAAATGCTACATAAATGAGGATTTATGGCTGGATAAAACTTTCTCTAACTCATGGTCTGAACAACTTAGACAAAAGTGATCTAGGTTGGTTTGGAAACCTGTTGTAGGAATGGAAGTAGCTCCCAAGAAATGATAAAGAGGTGATGTGAGATATCCAAAGAAAGTTCTAATAAAAGTGTGCCATGAAATATGACTTTAAGTACAAAGGCAGTATTTATAATTAATCTTATTATTTTATATGTTGTTTATCCAATATCCTAAATATATGGAGCCAATTATTTTGAGTTCATATTTGATTTATTTTGATGGCTTCTATAAAATTTACATATTCATTCTGTTCCCTCCAAAATAAAACAAAACCCTCCAAAGTTACGTTAGAATCTATTCCTTGGGAAATGAAAAGACTTGGAAAAAATCTTATTGAGTGAAGTAAGTCAGACTCAAAGGTACATAGTCTCAATGTTTTCCCTCATTTTTAATCATTAGTACACACTTAGGACTCTCATAGCAGAGAATTACAATAGCGTAAAACCTAGATACATAAGGCCATATAGGATGAGGCTAAATGAAAAGATCTCCAGGATATGGAAACAAGAGCTTTATCTTGTGCGAGTGTTGCTCTTAATGTACTACATTATTTCTCTTCTATTTTGTTGCCCTTTGTTTAATCTCATAATATTATAGTATCTGACTTTGTTACCTGACATATTAAATATACATTTATTTGTTTATTTGAAATAGGAAAGGGAAGGGGGGAAAACAAGATGATTGGGAGGGGGTGGGGGAGAGAAATGGGAACAAAAACATGAGAAGGGGTATCAATGTGTGAGAAGTAATGCACCTACTATCTGGTGAATATAACTATAACTCCTCTATACACTACAATTAAAAAAATCTATTCCTTTCAAACATGAGGAAATTGACCTACATATTTAAACATGTGTGGTATTTTATAAAGTAATAAAGCAAAAATAAGTGATTGAGTATTATCATTTATCATCAAATTATTGTATGGGAATATAAAACATATTCAGTATCCAGAAAATATCAGCTAACTCACCCCAATGCTTGTCCATCCAAATCTCAAAATACATCTTACAAGAAATGAAAGGGACTGAGACAGTCTAATGTACACTGAAACTTCTGGATACAGAGATTTGAGAGAATTTGTGAAGAATTTTAAATTCTATTTATAGAGGTTAACAAGGAATTTGAGTTAAGTGCTAGCAAAAAAAATGTTGTCTAACTTGTTGAAGTATGTTCAACATGTTCTTTCAGTCTTCTAAATAGTACTCATTTGATAACATATATATATATATATATATATATATATATATATAGAGAGAGAGAGAGAGAGAGAGAGAGAGAGAGAGAGAGAGAGAGCGCACGCGGGGGGGGGGGTGTGGGGGGGCATGGCTTTTAAAGAACCATGGCTTCTTCTATCAAAATCACACTTTGTGTGTGTGTGTGTGTGTGTGTAGAAATTACAGAAAATTTAAATTCTTTCTTTCTTTTTTTTTTGGCCAGTCCTGGCTTGAACTCAGGGTCTGAACACTGTCCTTAGGCTTTCTCAAGGCCATAGCTCTACCACTTGAACCACAGTACCATTTGCAGCCTTTTCTATGTATGTGGTACTGGGGAATCAAACCTGGGTCTTCATGCATGCTGGGCAAGCACTCTACCACCAGACCAAACTCCCAGCCCTACAGAAAATTTAGGACTATGACCATCACATAGTTCAAATAAATCAAATATATCCAACTCTCATTGAGTATGAACTGTGGGATAATGGTCTAAATCACATATATATATATATATATACATATATATAGGATCATATATACATATGTATATAAATTCACATCATTTTGCCAAGGCCTCTCCTCTCCTCTCCTCTCCTCTCCTCTCCTCTCCTCTCTCTCTCTCTCTCTCTCTCTTTTCTTTTTGAGCCAGTACTTGAGCTTAGGGTTTATGCTGTACCACTTGACTCAGGCCTCCACTTCTAGCATTTTGCTGACTAACTGGAATTCCGATTTGTCCACCTAGGCTGGCTGTGAACCTTGATCCTCAGCTTTGAGCCTTCTGAGAGGCTAGATTTATAGGCGTGAACCAAAGGCACCTGGCTATATCTTTCACTTCTATCTCTCAAATTCTTGACACCAATCAAGTTTTGGTAAATACTAGAAATATTGCTATACTTTTAGCAGAGTAGCAGACCAAAAAGTAGCATTTGATGAGCTAATTTGAAAAGGCTTTGTAACTAATTTAGGTCCTGCCACCAAGCAGATGTCATAAGAAAATAAAGTCATAAGGGAAACAAGTGGAATATAAGAACTTTTGTTTGTTTGCTTCTACAGAGGGAGTCAATCGGTAAATATATTGGGAAGGGGTTCTTCGCAGTCTTAGTGATGTGAGAATAGACATTCACATGAAAATTCTTATACAGTGCAGTATGAAATAATTATGGTCAGAGAAATGCAAACCCAAAGAGAAAGCAGCAAGGCCAATCACTTTGTTTCAAAGTATCTGCAGCAACTGAGTTTTAAAGGAGATTTTAAGTTCAATCTTAACAAATCTTTCATGTAGATCGACCGAGACATCAAATCTAAGACATCTTATGACTCTCTTGCTGAAGATCCTGTGTGAAGATGCTGGTGCCACAGTCACTTTATATAGCTACAAAAGAATAATCATCAAAATTGGTGCTTCCTGAAGCTCCTGCATTTACACCCCTCTTTGAAGTGGGGGCCTTAGCAAATGAGACCTCCTTATAAGCAGCTGGTACTTCAGGACACTCCAAGCATCTTCTTTACAGTTTATTTGGAAAAATCCACACAGCTCACAGTCCTAACTCATTTCAGAAGGTAAAGATGGTACCCAGAGGAAAACCCTAAGGTCTTAGAAGTGTCACCATCAGCATGCACAACAAAAGGAACCCACAATGTCCAGTTTCAGCAACCAACAAAGTTCAGAGGCCACCACTGTGGAAGCCTGTTTGGGCAGCCCAGCTGAGACAACTTCTAAGACCATCTGCATCTGTCACAGGCAGAGGTTACACAAGTAGACCAACATTTTAACTCAGAAAGGAAGAGCTGCCGACAGTGGGCCCTGCAATGTTAGTCCTAGGGCGTATAACAAGCACATCTCATTTTATTTTTAAAAAATCTACGTCTTCTACAACAGACTAAAGACCAACAGGCAGGCAGAATGCCTAACATGTTCTGTAGTTCCATCTTTATGTAAATAATGTAAGAAAAATGACAACCAGCCAATATTGGCTCATGCTTGTATTCCTAGCTACTTAGAAGGCTGAGATCTGAGGATCAACAATCTAAGCCTGCCTAAGTAGGAAAATCTACTCTTACCTCCAATTAACCACCAAAAGGTTGGAAGTAGAGTTATTGTTCAAATGGTAGATCATTAGCCTCAAGCAGAAAAAATTCAGGATCAGTACCCAGATCCTGAGTTAAAACCTCAGGACTCGTGCACACACATATAAAATGCTCTAAAGCTGGTACTTCTTTTGAAAAATTAGAAGCTATCTGTTAGTAATCAATAAGCATTTTCTGAGGTGTTTGTTAGGTTCTGTGTTAGGTATTGCCCTGTGGAATACTTCTGCATAGATTTCAGAACCTGTGTGAGATGAGATTTGACCATGAAAGCCATACTGAGCTTCTCCTCAGATTCTTGACAGGAATAATACCACCTACAAACATAAGCACAGATAAAATCCCCAGAGTCATCCCCCCCAAAAAATGTAATTTGTAAGGAAAGAATAAAAAGAATGGAATCGATTTAAATTGCTCATTTCCCAGCATGCCTATCTACACTGACATCTAAAAGCAATATCCAGACAAGATGGTTATTCTTGTTTATTGCCTTACTGGATGCCAAGCACGTGGCATCCTCTCAGGTCTGGGGAGAAACAGGCTGTGCCTTCAGAAAACCAGGAACGCTGCGTGTGCACCTGCTCTGCCTCCTGCACCTCCAGGATACTTTCCCAAAAGCCCCATGAGGTGATCACAGCAGCATCTTCTTCTCTAGAGAGGTCATGACCCAAAGGATAAAGAAATCCGTTGGGGAAGAAAGGCTCACCCTGTGAGAAATCTTATACTGCTGCAAAGAAAGGCCTTATGACCTCAGTTACCTAAGGAGAAAAATGCAAGTGGTTTCAACTCTTTAGACACACTAGAGTGCCTGGGATACAAAAGCTCTGTGTAGATTTCTTAAACATTTGTGACAAATGTTTGCAAGGTATTACTCAGTATATAATGGATTTTAAGGCTTTCTTGATGAAGAAACTATACAAAATTGTCATTTTTTTTATTGTCGGGGTATTGTATAGAGGGGTTACCATTACATTCGCCAGGTAGTAGGTGTATTGCTTTTCACACACTGATACCCCTTCTCATGTTTTTGTCCCTATTTCTCTCCTCCAACCCCCTCCCAATCATCTTGTTTTCCCCCCTTTCCTTTCCTATTTTAAATAAACAAATTGCCATTAAATGGCAGCAATGGCATGAGTACCTCTCTCAATTTTCCAATAAAAAGACAGAAATTGCTAGTACAAACGAAGACCCATTAGCAAGAACCCATGGCCTGGAATGACTTATAGATCAGATTAGGGACCTCTGTGTGGTGTGAGGCATGTAAGGATGTACAGCTTCCAGGGGAGATGCTGTCATCATGCAGAGCTATCAGTTCTTGATCCCAGGCCAGGGGGAAGAGATTCCACTGGGAAACATATGCACAGAGTGTACTGGGTGCTTCTTGGAAAGACTGAGATCAACTTCACTGTCCCGCGGCCAGAAAGTAGATTTAGTCCCCACTTCCTGGCACTAGGAGACAGGTCAGAAATTATTTTCTTCCTGTTGTTGAAGCTGTGAATCTGTTGCCCACTCAGACCAGAGGTGGGCCAGACCAGAGCCAAACTCAATCCAAAAGCCTGAGTTTATTTACTCTTGGCAAGTTCTGACTTCCTGATTCTAAAGGAAAAAGGGGTATGAGAGGTGGGGAGTAAAAGTTTTTGAAAAGAATCTCATAAAAAAGGCTCCGAAGGCTCTTTGGACACCAAAGAGCTCTTACAAAACTACATTTTGATGAGCTACATGTAAATGAATCAGAAACATATGGATTTCATTTCCTTCATAATGCACACAGGAGTTTCCAAGGGAAGAGGTATGGGGGTGGGGTGTGCTCACAGGATAAAGCTGGGCTCTGAGGGAAACATGAAGGAAAGGGAGGGAAGCTTCTGGCATGTGCTAAACCTAAATTAGGACTCCCATGTCATCCCCATTCTCCTTCCTCAGCCAAACTGAGGGCATGATAGAGGAAAAGCCACTACAGACTCAAAGCTGGCAAGCCCCTGAACAATGTGGCTTTCTTTTGTAATGTGGGAGGAGTTTGGGGTTTTCAGCAGACAACCCCCAAATATTAGATATCGTTCTGCTTATTGGGAATACTGAAGCAGAATTAAAAAAAAAGTATGCCCCCAAGATTCCACTAACATGATTCCCTGTGGCATTTCCCTGAGAGGTAGATTGCAATACATCAAAGCAGCAGGATCTGGCTGTTGAGCACTGACTTGAGCTCTGGAAGAACTGTACCCAGGACCCTATCCTTCAGCCTTGGCATCTCATGGAGCTCAGAGTCTGCTCCCTTGAGTATGGAATAGGGAAGGAGGAGGGACACCACACTGTGTGTTAGTGATCTTGGCCTCCGCTTTGCCATACAGCATTTTATTAAGCTAATGAAGTCTCAAGATTCATAAAGAAGCTGGAAGCCAATGAGGTTTCAAGAGTGAGCCATCTGAGAGTCAATCATTCAACACCTCTTTTGCATAAAGAAAGGGGACAGAGGAGAGAAATAGGCTATCTTAACTTCCATGTCAGAAAGCCTGTATGCTCAAGAAGAGTTTCTCACCAAAGGAAAAAATAGGGTTAATATTAAAAAAAAAATGAAAAGGCTAGGAATCTGAGAGATGAAGAAGAACAAGAAAAATGAGGAAGAAAGGAAAAAGGACAACATATAAATAAGATGAAGGCAGAAAGTCAGAAGAAATCAGTGAGAAAAAAAAGTCAGGACATTAGGAAAGAAGGTACATGATATGAGGTCAACCCTCATGATTGCCAACAAAGGTAGAAGTGCAAGTGACAAATGGCCATGGTAAAGGTAAAAAGAGGCTGAATAAACTAGAACTGGAAATAAGAAAAGGTGGGGTGGGGAAGTAGTTTTAGGGTCTCCCTAAAGTGTCACAGGGATGCTGGTCCTATGATCTTGCTGGCTGTGTGTTGTCCCTGCAGAGTGGAAATCGGATGTTCTTCTTTGTAATGTCTCTAATGAGATCCGCAGGAAAGGAAGTAGCTTCAGAGCAGAGCACAAAGGGCGCTGCTGCGCTCAAGGAACTGATGAACTGATAAGAACCCCAAGTCATTCACTTAGATTCACTTAGATTCAAGTGAAATAAGGCCGACTGGCACAAGGAAACCAGTGAGACATCATTGTCTGGCAGGGTTCCAGCAGGCTACCACCTGGTGAGACCCTGGCTCAGGCACTCAGAGTGAACAGGTGATAACCCCACCTTCCTGCAGCCACCCATGGGCAAATACTCTCAGCACTTTGAAATGCAATGCATGAGGATGCCAGTGTCCTAGTAGGCTCTGCTTTATTGTCTGTGAAAGGGCAGTTTATCTCACTTCCAAATCAGTGCCAATGTGATCTAAATGTGTCTGTGGACTCCCTAAAGACAGACTCAGTGGGATTTTTCTGCTTATTAGCTTGTTCTTTTATTTCGTTCATCTCTTTCCCATCCTCCTTCCCTCCCTTCCTCTCCCAACTTCTGGAATGTATTCCCTAAAGATTTGTGCATTGAAAACTTGAACCGCAGTGTGACTGTGCCATGGTGGTTAAAATCCCCAGGTTGTCCCTAGTGAGAAGCCTCTGGGCTTCCATCAGGTACACTCTGCTAGAAGGAGTTAGTGCAGCTCTTGTGAAACTCCAGAGCTATTTCCTGCCACAGAAAGTTCTTATAAAAACAAACAAACAACAACAAAAAGAAAGCCTGCCTCCTTTGTGCATTTTCACTTCCCATCTCACCACAGGAGCACTTCCTCCTGTCAAATTCTCACCAAGACACCCTGAGATGCTGTAGGCACGGGACCCTCTGTCACAAGTACCCAGCCTCAAGAATTCTGTGGCAGCAATGGAAAACTAATCCATTTCTTATTGGAAAGTCTTACCAAAAGTAAGAGAAATTGTAAGTGATGCTCCAGAACTGGCTCTCAGACCCCCTAACTGTGGAAAGCCACAGTGGCTTTCATACAAGCCTTTGGGGTCTCTCGGGTACTTTTCAGTAGAATGTATGTGTGCAGACCCCTACTTGGTAGCAAGAGACACGTACTAGACTAGTCTGTGTTTAGCACATAGTAAGACTTCAGTCACAGTCCTCAGTGGCACCGACATGACCAGATGCCCACCAAAAATGACTGCCACCTGCAAAGGGGACAGAAAAAGTATTCAGGTCTGTTTTTGCTTTTCAGAGGCAATTAGGAATTCATATCTAACATGGTGTTGTATATTAGATTGAAGCCACTGATTATTTTCTTTTCCTTTGAAGCAGATGATTATGCCACAATCACTGACATTTTTAAGGAACTATCACTTTCTTCCTCTAGACCAAGCACTCATTACTAAAGTCTGGCCAGTGTCCCGGGGATATCAAGGAAAGGGATGAGTCGGAGGCCCTGGGGGAATTTTCAGAAGGAAACACCTTTGTTCTCAGAGTAGAAAAACAAAACCAAACAGCTGCACTGCTTTGTGAAAATGTGGGGCCAAAGTTGGAATCCACAAATCCAGGGAAAGAACTCTAATTTGCCTAGATTCCTGTATCCCAGGATGTTTAGAGAAAGTTTAACTCTAAAGTAATTAAAACTTTCCCACTGACATTTTCTGAAATTATTGCTCTCCTTGGTATATACCCTTTCCTTATGAAAAAGTCAGGGTTGTCTTTCTGCTTACCCAGGTCTAATCTTCCCCAGCCTCACACTGCTCAAGAACAAGTTCAAGTCATATACCATCTTATGCCTTGAGAAGATGAAACCAACAGGAAATATATGTAGAGGACTGACCCTGGTAAAGAGAAGGGGAAAGTCTAGGAAAGGATCCAAGATCTGAACTTTGGAAACAAGAAACAAAGGATCAGTGGGAACAGCAACACAACTATTGTTTAAAATGTGTAGAGAGAACAAGCTTAAATATAAGACTGCCTGTATTTGGATTTATATTCTCCTTCCCTTTATTTATTAACTAGAGCACACATAAATTCAAAAGCATGTCCAATACTTCATACATGCAGGGTAACGTGCTGATCCCAGAAGAGGGTGACTCAGAAAAGGCAATCATAAGAAAATACGTTTACGGATTCCTAAGAGAGAATTCCTGGAAATGTTCCCCACCTCCCCATTTTCTTTCATAAATCCACCATGGCCCGAGAAATTCTCTTAACTTTCAATATCCTCTTCGTTATGATGAACGAAATAATTATGAACTCTGACCTCTTTGAAATGTTTAGGGAAACTTCAATGCCAAGAAAATTGACTAAGTAATCACAATTTATGAAATGTTTTCTCTTAAAAATGAAGTCTATATTAAAAAAATCTTTTCCAAGAATGGCTGTAGATTATAATGACAGGACACTTATGCAAAATAGTACACCTCTTTTCTTTCTTTCTTTCTTTCCTTCCTTCCTTCCTTCTCTCTCCCTTCCTCCCTCCCTCCCTCCTTCCCCCCCATCTCTGTCTGTCTTTCTTTCTTTCTTTCCTTTTTTTGTGTCCATCCTAGGACCTGGCACAATCCCTAAGTTTGTTGCTTGAAGCTAGCATTCTACTGCTTGAGCCACAGCTTCGTTTCCAGCTTTTTGGTGATTAACTGGAGATAAATGACTCATAGACTTTGCTGTCAAGGCTGATTTTGAACTACTGTACTCTTAGCATCTTGAGTAGCTAAGATCACAGGCATGAGCCACAGTCACCTAGCTTTACATTTTTATTTAATACTATAAAACAAGTTTGGGAAATAACAACACCTGTAGATTAAGATGAATATAACTTTGCTTTATTTCTATCAAAAAATGTAAGGTTAACTTGCAAATACAGAAATATCAAAAATTATGTAAATATTTATGAACTTTAGATGTGAATATTTATAAAATATAGTTATTTCAGATATCTAGAGCAAACAAGTAAAATGACATACTGATAGTTCATAATTCTTTTTCTTCTATGCCCTTACTTCTGGGTACTGGAAATAAACTGGCAAAGGGTGAGTAAAACAGGAGTAACATAGTATTAATCAGATAACTTTACAGTAGCCCTCCTCAACTACGGGAACATAGCTAGGTAAGACTTCCCACACATGCCTGAAACTGCAAATAGTACTGATCTCTACCCATAATAGTTTCCCATATGTGAATATCCATAAGTTATTCCTATGTAAATTTTGCAGAGTAAGAGATTAGCAACCATTACAACAGAACAGTTAAAATGCTATACTATAATCAAAGTTATATGAATGTGGCCTCTCTCCGTCTTCGAATATATCAGTCTAGTCAGACTATGTTCACCCTTCCTTTGTATGATAATGAAATGGTCCCTTGCCTGTGTAAGGAGATGAAGGGCAGGAATGTCAGTGTTGATGGAAGGCAAAGTTTGAGCACGGTGTAAGGGCCTCTTGAACAAAGCATCATACTACTACAACAGTCACTCTCGTAACCAAAATGGCTTCTAAGCAACTACTGAGCAGGTGGCATATATAGGGTCGACATACTAGAGAAGGATGGTTTTCATTACAGGCAGGGTGGAGCAGAGTCTACAGTATCTCATCACCATGCTCATAATGGCATATGATTTGAAAGTGTATTAACTCTCATTTCTGAAAATTTCCACTTAATATTTTTCAAGTTTGGCTCACCACAGCAACTGAACGAGCAATAAGTAAAGCCTCAGATAAGGGTGGACCGCTGTACAAACCTATAACTAGAAATTGTGGTCAGGACTCCTATGACTAACGCATGTCTGAAGATGATTGCAAGCCAAGAATTGGGGGCAGCTCGAAGAAATGAAATCTGACGAAGAAATGAATCTGATGAACACTAGCCCATGCAGTGAGTTCACAGCTGGGGGGCCAGGAACTCAAGTCCCATCCAGCCTAAGGGGTCTTCCCTTCTTGACTCTTTCAAGAATGCTGGCAGCAGCAATTCATTTTGCCCTGGGAAGAGCGTGACAAGAACTCTTGTGTGAAAAACTCATCAGCTGCAGCTCAGAATGCATCTGGCTACTCTTCCTACCCCCTCCAAGCTTTGGGGACTGCTCACTGTCTTATGGCTCTCATTCTTGGTGATTACAAGGATGGACCTTCCCATCAGGACTAGTGCTATCAAAGGGAGTGAGGATCTGATCACCTCACCAGGGAGGCTGTAAATCACTCAGGAAGCTAGCCAACCTGTGTTCCCCCTTCCCTCTTTCTCCCAGCCTCTCAGTGTGTTTTCCCTTCCCCCCAGTCCCCATAGTGTGCTCCTCCTCCTCCCTTCCTCCCAGTCCCCTCCCAGAGCTAGCAGTGGGAGCACCAGCCTTGCCTCTAACAAGGAAGATGTGAGACCCATGTGCTCCTGAACTCAAACTGACTCAAATGCTGGGAAACCAGCTGTTTTCAAGAAGCACAAGCATGCTTTATTTTATAAAAAAAAAAATCATTTCCACTTCTGGGGGTGGGGGGTGGGGGTCTGGGTGGGGGGAATGAACCTTGCAAGAGACAACAGCTGCTTCGCGTTAATAAAATCTGAATTATCTTTGCTTGGAACCTGATCACTAGTTTTAAGCGAGGAAGCTGGATCTTGGCGATTATTTCTCATGTTATGATTCAAATTCTTCCTTCTTGTGGCAGCAACAAAATTGAGCGGGTGGTTATTCATTATTCCCAATGACACATTTTTTAAAAAAGAAAACCTAGGCCTCATTTTACAAGCTATGTAATCAAGATAATGGGGGTAAAGAGCAGAAAAAGTAATTACAGAATCTGAACTGTATGTTGGCATTTTTGACCAATTCACCTCATTGGCTATTTTCTTCCCTGTAATATTTCAATGTCATGTCTTATGTCTAATGATTAACGTTTTATTACTTAAGAGTCTTGAAAGGCATGGGAGGCTGCAGTATTACAGTGATTCAAATGCAATTTAACAAGGTTTTCAAGCATTTCAAATCATTTAATTAATTCTATCATCTGTGAGCTTTAGAACATCAACCTTTCTTTGTTCAGTTTTTCTTCAATCAAGGAGAAAGGGAAAACGCTAGAAAAGTCACAGCAAGTTAAATGGAATGATCTCATATTTTCTGTGCATAAAAATAAAAGAAGGAAATACCTAAATATAAAGAGATTATTTCTAAATGGATTTCACTTCATTACCTATTTTCCTATGCTTTATAAAACAGAATTATAGTATTTTTACAATGTGGGGAAACAAGTTTTATGCTTTTATGTATTGATGTATTCCTTAGGTTTGAAGAAATCAAATATAGAAACTTCATTTCCAAAAATAGCACCCTGTGGACAATCTTTGTACTTATATAATGAAAACAGAGTTTGTAGCTAGTTTGGTACTAGTAGGAAATCGGCTTGGTATGTGAAAGAAAAATAATCTCTATAAGCCAATCTGGAAAGTCAGCATATAAGTAATGTTGTAAAGATAAGTACTAAATATTTATATGAATGCAAGTGACCTAATTTTTTGGTACAGCATGAGAATTCCTCCAAATGTGTTAAGGAGCATCATTGTTCAAAAACTACCTCATAATATAAATTATCTTTTTAGTATTTTTATTATATTTAAATCAATGTACAAAGGGGTTACAAGTCAACATGTCAGTTTAAAAACAATGCATTGATCAATATCATCCCTTTCATCTTAACTAGGATATGACACCCCAAAACACACAATACATTACATTAAACTAGAGTATTCAGTCTTTTACCTCAGAAATAAAGGCTTCTGTAGCTAGATAAGTTGAATGATCCATTGCCAAGGCCAAAGTGTACCTAAGTCCACCTCAGTCACAGAAGTGTGAACACATTTTCCCCCTTTTCCCTGTCCAGTCTTGCCTGCCTCTACCTACCAGAGGCTGAGACATAGTCCAACTGAGAGGATAAGATAAGAAGAAAGTAGTTTTGAATTATTCCAAGCAGACACAGCTGGCTCTCAGAACCTCTTCCAAATGTAAGTGGCAGGAAGGGGTAAGCAAACGAAAATCCTTCTCATTACCTAAATATGCTGAGCAAGCTTTACAACAATCTCTCAAAGAGCGTCCTCTCCAAGCCCATGAATTTTGTCACTGATGTCACAAGGCTCGGAACTACAAGATGCTACAGTAGGTTGAGGCAAATTTCCTTCCCTTATGAAGGGCCAAGCCAGAGCCACCAAGCAGAATAGGGAGCAGCCATGAGAGCCTTAAGAACCCAGCAGGAAAGCATTGGGACTCTCTCCCTCTCCCTCCCCATCCTTCTCCCCCACACCAGCACCATCTCTTTGTTCCTTCCCCTCTCTCTCACACATCTATGGGTTTGGAGTTTATACCACATTGGAGCAACAACATATTTCCCACTTTGAAGGTAGAGCTGAGGAAGAGCTTATGAAGCTATACTTTTGAAAACTAAGTAGTCTGCATGCTGGGTGCTGACATCTGTAATCCTAGCTCCTCAGGAGTCTGAGATGTGAGGATCATGGTTCAAAAGCCAGCCCGGGCACTAAAGTCTGTGAGACTCTTATCTCCAATTAACCACCAGAAAATCGGAAGTAGCACTGTGGTTCAAGTGGTAGAGTGCTAGCCTTGAGCTGAAGACTTCAGGGTCAGTGCCCAGGCCGAGTTCTGACTGATCAAAAAAATAAAAATAAAGTAAAAGTTTCACCTTTACTTATTTCTCACATTTTGAAAAATAGAGTTTCACATTCAACCCCCCTGAATAAACATAGTGGCTTCTTTACTTTATTTGGGGGGCCATTTTATGAGGAAGCTGAGAGGTCGGAGAATCTAGCTCCCCAAACTCCCACCACTATGATAACAGTGTTATGACATTAAATAAGGTATATCTTACACAATATATTGACCATGATCCTCCTATTTCTAAATAGGGATTACAAGATTGAGTTACCCCTCCTAGACCATTTATGTCCCTTTTACACAAACTATCTGGCCTTGAGGGGGGGAGGGCTGAGGTAGAACTTTCTGCTAATGGGAAGTTGCTGTTTTCATTGCTTTTTATTATAAAAGCTACCTTGTGACAATGACTGCATGAGACTTTCCATCAATATGAAGAAGAGATGGCATGCTTTGAAACACATTTTACTTCAAGAGAAGGAGTTCAAATGAAATTAGTACATTGCAGCATGGACAGAAGAAGTGATAGTGGTATTTGACTGACTGAAGTCAGGCCAAGGCTAGGATTCAGCTCCAATGTGTATGCAATTAACAGAAAATGAAAGTCTAAACAACCAGAACACATGTCACCACAATATCATCTTAGCTCTTCTTGAGAATCAATATTTATGTTCATGGGGGACATGTGAGCGAAGCGCTCACATTTCATGTTTTCTGTCAGGGCAGAAGCAGCCATGACAGATCCATTGTCCCCACTGTCATCTAATTACCATGGCTAATGTTAAAAGTTATGTCTCTGCAGGAGACTTTTCCTCAGAGTCTGTGTCAGAGGCCAGCAATCTATTGGTGTTAACAAGTCTTTCATCCAGTAAGGGTGATACCCTTTCTCTCTAAACATTTCCTTGCAAATCTCAAGAGAGGGACAGTATTCTATAGAGACTCTATTTCTTTTTCTTTTTTTGTTTCTTTGTGCCAGAACTGAGGCTTGAACTCTGGGTCTCATACTCTCACTTGGCTTTTCCAGTTAAGACTGTCATGCTACTGCTTGAGTCATGCCTCCACATTCAGCTTTGTGGTGGTTAAGTGGAGAAGAGAGTCTCTGATTTGTCTGCCTGAGCTGGCCTGGAAATGGATCTTCAGAACTCAGTCTCTTGAGTAACTACTATTATAGGCATGATCCATCAGCAACTGGCTATCTATTTCTGCCCCACATGCCCTGCAGGACAATTGAACCTCTTTTCTATACCCTGCCTGCTCCCCTATCCTTGCTTGCTACAAGTCTTATCACAGATTAAGAAGGATGAATTGAACAGGGCGCGCTGGCTCACGTCTGTAATCCTAGCTGAGATCTGAGGATCAGGGTTCAAAGCCAGCCCAAGCACTAAAGAACATAAGACTCTTATCTCCAATTAATCTAAAAAATGGGAGTGGGACTGTGGTTCAGGGATAGGGCAGTAGCCTTGAGCTGAAGAGTTCAGGGACAATAGCCAGGCCTTCGAGTAGAGCAGTAGCCTTGAGATGAAGAGCTCAGGGACAGTAACTAGGCCCATAGTTCAAGCCCTGTGATTCACAAAAAAAGGATAATTCGATTGAAATAAAAAGGCTGAGGACCCTCCACTCTCATACCAGCACTAATAAAATAAACAGGCCACCACCTTATAGGAAAACCTTCATCACTCTACAAGTTGCAGAACTGGGAAATCACTTAACATATTTGCTCTGTGCAGATGCCTAACACATCTACTCTGTAACAGGAAATACTCGGCCTGTTCATTCAATGAACCACTGAGAACCCTGCCAAACTCACCTGTCCCTCTCCCCTCATCTTGGGTTGGAAATGATCTTGGGCACAAAGATCCCTGAGTATTAGCATCTGATTAATTTCGCAGCTTGATTTCACAGAAGGCATCGGAAGGAAAGAGAGCTATTTTTGTTAGCATTGCCAGGGCTAATCTTTCCTTACTCCTGGTCTGAAGATCATGGTTTGCATTGTTAAAGTGAAGATTATTTAATGTGGAAAGCTCCCCAGGGCACTGGGTAAGTGTCAAGAGGCTTCATAGTTCAGGAGTATGAAGGTGGGTGGAGGAGGCTGGCATATTTGTATACCCAATGCATGCTGGGTCTAGACCATGTTTGTTAGACAAAAGAGAGAGAGACCAATGAGAAGGACAAGCAATGATGTAAACAGCTGGGAAAAGCATTTGAAGATAAAGTGAATTTCTCAATTAGTATAATGGAACCATGTAAAAGGAACCAGACAACAGACTCTATGTAATGACTTTATCGCTTCAGTGAGGGAATGTTAGAATTTCCCTGGTCTAGCAGATGGTTGATTAAATATGCATTTTGTCTGAGATTTGTCTGTGATTTAAAAATCCAAATACTGCAAGCAGATGATCATCTTGTCTTTAATTTATAAAGCTGCTTTGAAGAGAAGAGGCCAACCTTCTGAAAACACCCAACCTTCCACCCAGAAGATTCAATCCTGCTAGACAAGCACTTACACCAAATACCTCTTCTAGTCTTTACAGGTTCTGCAATCATAGCAAGCTGTGTTTTTGTCCAGTGGTTTCAATGGCCTGACCATCACAGTGAAAAGCTAGGGTGCAAAGTTCCCAAGCTTCCAAAACAGAGGGCACTGCTTCCCTTCAGGCTGAGTATTTCATGGACATATCTCAAGTGAATTTAACCTCTGATCTCGGGAATGGGGCAGCTCTTTTTATTCTTTAGCATCTGACCTGGTAAGTCCATTTTCGTACAAGGACTGATGTTATCTGAGAAGGGTTAAGCTGAGTTTATAGTTGGGAAATGCAATATTTCACCTCATGAGTGCAGGTAGAGAGTTGTCAGTCTTTACAAATGCCACTTGGTCCTTGTGTTCTTAGGAACCTATGTGGTACTCAGGTGGGACTCAGGATATTTAATCTCCAGTTCCCAGACAAGCACTTTTTGTTTTGTTTTGTTCCCCCCGCCCCACCTCAGTAAAAAGAAAGTTATTTTCTCACTGTGATTTTTTTTTTTGCCAGTCCTGGTCTTGAGCTCAGGGCCTGAACACTGTCTTTGGACTTTTCTCAAGGCTGGAGCTCTAACACTTGAGTCTCAGCAACATTTCTGGCTTTTTTCTATGTATGTGGAATTGAACCAGGGTCTTGGTACATGCTAGGCAAGCACCGTACCACTAGGCCAAACTCTCAGCCCTCTCACTGTGATTTTTAAACAATCATGACCCGTTACAAGTGCTATCATAGCAATCTAAATCACCCTTTATGTTGAAAGGCTTGCAGTGTTTTTGTGTGTGTGTGCATGCATGTGTGTGTGTTTGCTTTCTACTAGAAATCAATGTGAATTGAAACTGCTGAATTTTGAGAAGACACAGCTGCTTCCCAAATTCCATTGCTAACATACCCTGGGAGACATGGAAATTTTGGCTACAAACCATCTGCTGATCTGAGCTAATTTCATAATCTCTAAAGCAACAAAGAAAAGCCCAGGATCTCGTGACATCTACATTCAAACAAATGTATGGACACTTATGTACCTCAACTTTGCCTCTCCCTTCCTCTTTTGCCTGCACACAGTAGGAGCTTCCTAATCAATCCTTATTATAATCAACAAGAGCAAACCCAATAAACCTAACAGGCACTATCATGCACAGTACCAGCATGCACATGTCCCATAGAAGATGAATGTGGGATGGGTTTGCTCTCAGAATGACCCAAGAAACTCCCAGCTTCTGGAGGTGTTTCATTAGGTTGAAACTGAATATGGTTTCTGGAGTTCCTTTGAAAAAAATAAACAGCAAGGTCACCGTTCCCTGTAAACTACATACAAAATATGTCATTAGGTAGACCTCAGTTTGGTCTTAGGGAAACTATATGCTGACGACTCCTACCCACAAACTATCTACAAAGGTCAGCGTGGTTTTACGCATACCATTTGCCCTTTCTGATCTTCACTTAGTAAAAATGCAACTCAAGTTGACAGCATCTGGGCAAAGGATGAGCTTGTCTTTCTCCAAAAGACAGCACCTGGTGATGCCGCAGAGTGACACAGCCTTTTATTCAGTGTGTGTGTGTGTGTGTGTGTGTGTGTGTGTGTGTGTGTGTGTGTGTGTGTGTGCGCGATCAGGCATATGCATGTGTGTGCACATGCAAGCTAGTTCTTGTGACTGAATTCAGGGTCTGGGTGCTTTCCCTAAGCTTTCTTGCTCTAGGTTAGTAGATAGTTCCCTGCCTCTTGAGCCACAGTGCCACTTCCAGTTTTCTGGTGGTTAATTGGGGATATAAGTCTCGTGATCTTTCCTGCGTAGGCTGGCATTGGACCATGATCCTCAGATCTCAGACTTTTGGGTGGCTGGGATTACAGGCATAGGCCACAGGTACCTGGCCCTTTTATGCTATATATACATATATATATATATATGTATATATATGTGTGTGTGTATACATGTATATGTATATTCTTTTGAAGTTGGTGAGAGAATTCTTAAAAGAAAGAAAACCATCTTCAGATAGGCCTCTTTAATTACTTAAGAACATATGTTTCTCTTTTAAGTGGCACCACTGATGTAACAGTTCTAAGTCACCTTCACCCTTCTTCCACACACAGAAAACATGCTTCCAGACTAACTGATTGAATTTATTTAATGACAGGCTATGACTTGCCACCATATATTTTCTAATTAAAATAAAAGGTCAACTAGATAAATGAAAAGCTAAGAAGTTTAGAAGTGTGTCTCTCACGCTCCTATTTATACAATCTAAAACCCTGCATTAACTTTAAAGAAGTTACTCTTTTCTGCATTCTTGTCAATTATTAGGAATCTGAAGACTAATTTCCGTGATTATAACCTACCAATTTCATTGACAAAGCAAGCTGCACATGTCTACTGCGGGTTTCAGCAAACTTCATACAACAAGATATCTTTCAAATACCTGTATATTTCATAAACTTACAGCAGAGCTAAATAGTTGTGAGGGAGAAAATAAGAACACAAATGCTACTATTAACTACTGTGAATCCCTGTATAGGAAGGATAGCTGAGTCTTCAAAATGCTTACTGAATTCTTAAGCATCTCATGAGATGAACTATCATTATTATTTCAATTTTACAAAAGAGGTCATGTAGGCTCAGAGAAAGAAAGAAATCTGTTTATAGTGACAGAGCAAGAAGTTGCCGAGCTGGGAATCAAGACAGTCTGGTAGCACAGCCCAGCTCATAACCACAATGAAACCTGTCAACTATTGGTACTGTTGTAATTATGGTAATCAACATGCCTTGTCTTAAACACACATTTCTTGTGGTCTTTCAGGCAGCCGTGCACAGGGCTGCAATAAAGAGGCTGGGCCTTCCCAGTCTTTGCTATTCTGCCCTCTTCCTGTGTCCTGTAGTTCTCTGCATGACTTATGACCATGACTCCCAAATATACAAACCCTGTCCTGACAAGCCCAGGACTGTCAGAGCTGCAAATTGTCATTTAACAGCTCCAAAGTGCTATATTCTCACATGAGAAGTCCTGGGAGCCATCTGCCTTGTAGTACTGCTAGAAATTTAACTATTAACTATGTCTTTCCTCTCCACTCAGTAGTCTTGCTCTCACTAGCACTGAAGTCAGCACCTGGGCCTGTTTACATGTGGCCTTAATCAGGTATGTACGACTTAGGCACTTGTCCCAATCCCTTTCTGCACTCCATCATCAGAACCCAGCATCTGTGGCAACTTCCTGTTTCAAAATCTAGACACCTTGTTGAGGTTTCTTTTCTGCCCATTCTCTTGCGGCCCACAGAAAATTTCTACTTTTCACCAGACCTTCTGGACCACCCCAAGTGCTCCTAAGCTCTTGACCCTGTGGGGTATGTGTGATGCCCTTGGGATGCAGCTGCCCTCCTCAGTAATTACATCACCCTACTCATCCTCTACTGCCACAATTAGCTGCAAGCCCCATAGCTCAAAGCTCAGGTCTGAATTCCAGCAAACCTGGGCTTCAATTCTCACTCTGTATCTTACCAGGTCTGTGAAGTTGAACAAGTCTATTCTAGAAACTTCTGTCTTCAGGTATAAAATGGGAGTAATAATAACATTCCTGAACGGCCAGAATATTTCTCAGCATATTGCCCATTAAACAATAGGTGCACAATAAATATCAGGCAGATGTTCTCTCATCATTTTTATTATTATCTTCTCCTCATCATTAGTAGCCTCGTTACCAATGGCTACTTTTACAGTATCAATGTTATCAAAGTTGTTAAGTTACCAAATGGTTGAGTGATTATATCCACAGCACTGTACAATACTATTCTCTAAGACTGCAGGGAAATACTGTATCTATTGGAAATGAACAGAGGTCAACAAGTGACTTAATCCCTCAGGGCCTAAATTTCCTCCCTGAAAGGAGAGAACTTGGATGAACTCATGGTTATTGTGTTCACTGTGCCTCTAAGCATAAGGCTGATAAACTTATAGGCTGATTTCCACTTCCACTCTGTCCTGGGAAGACAGGATAAGTCCTACAGATTTCTAAACTGACGCTTTGTTAGAACTCTTTCCAATGAAAACTATCTCTGTTCTCATAAAAGCCAGGTTTGTCTTCATTCTTCAGATCATTTCCTGGGGTTTATCCTGGGAGATAAAGATTTCTATGTCAAAGAAATGAATGGCATCTGAAACCAAGGACAAATAAACACCATACCTTCTCTCAATCCAGAGAAAGTCAGGCATTTGAAAACTGGATATCTAGGACATTAAGGTCTTTGGGGGAAAAAGACAAGGGAGTACAAGCTTGAAATCTCCAGATAGCATACAGATGATTGACAATATCAGACACTGTTGTTTTTTGGGCAAGATTAGGCATATCTCAGATCTCTTTGGCAAGGCTGAGGAGGGGGCCTAGTTTCATTTTGCAACATTGCAAGTTGACTATTCAAACTAATGTCCTTTCCTCACCAACTCTAGTATAGGGAATGCAGAAATCTCCACTAATCAATAGTAATGATTATAAATCTACCTCAACATGCAATTTTAAAATCATATCAGAAGACTCATGACCTCAGAGAGGTAAATTCATCTCATAAGAGAAATGAATGACCAAAGGTGTGTGGATTTACCTATGAAAGTCTCAGGATGAAATCTGAATTGAAGCTAGAGACTCTCCATTTTAAAAAATTCACTATGTTCCAATGTTGAGAAACATTTGTTATCTATCAGCCAAGGAAACCTAGCAATGAATGAATGCCCTTAGGATAAACTAGGTGGCAATGGCCACTGAGTGTTTACCAATCTCTTTTCTACTCCTCTGTAATGACACAACCCACAGTTTAGTCACTTTCAGAGAAGGTGAGTAAACTCCAATTGGTCTAAGCCAGTCATGGTAATAGATAGTTCGAGTTAGATGTCCTGTCCAGAAAACCACTGCTCAGAATCTTATGGCTTCTTCAAAACGCTTCCTCCACCATGTAAGACATAAGGAAATGATATTTTGCTGATGGCGTCTCTGGAGAATGCCATTTCTAGATGCAGTGTCTGGGCCAGTGGCAGCCCCATTTTAATCATGCGGGAGACAACTCAGACATATTAAGGAAGACTAAAAAGAAGATGGATCCTTGTTAGAGGCCACTGACCTAGGAGACACTAGTCCTTCAATAATAGTACTTAGAGGTGTTTGGATTTAAAAACATGTATTATGGGCGGGGAGTTTGGCCTGGTGGTAGAGTGCTTGCCTAGCATGCACGAAGACCTGGGTTCAATTCCTCAGTACCACATACATAGAAAAAAACCAGAAACAGTGCTGTGGCTCAAGTGTTAGAGCTTTAGCCTTGAGAAAGCCCAAGGATAACACTCGGGCCCTGAGTTCAAGCCACAGAACTGGCAAAAAAAAAAAAAAAAAGAAAAAATATGTATTACTTGTGGCTCTCCCCAAAATGTAAAGTAATAGAGCAGAATCACAGGAAAAGAGAAGGAAAACTAAGCTGCTCATTCAATGTGCCCTATACTAGGTCATCCAGAATGGAGTTGTTCTGGCTCACCAGTGTGGCAAGATGAAAGAGGAATAAGTGTTAAGAACGTAATCGTTGGAGCAACATCTGTCGCTAAGGAGAAGGCTTTTCATAGCCCACCTGGATATGTCCACATAAACTCAGAAGGCCTAAATTATCCCCAGGAGTCATACTCTGCAGTCTAAAAGACTGGGGCAGGGGGAATGGCTTTCAGGAATAAGTCTTTTAAGTTACATATGGATACAATGAGGATTAAAAAGAAATTAGCAGTTTACAAGATCTGTAGACAGGTGACAGGTAAAATGATTAGAAATTTTAAAAGTTCCAAATCATGGCTCAAGTTCTCAAAGTTTAAAATTTTCTGAAGGGTTTAAAGCAAAATAGACAATTAACAGATTTTTACCAACATTACTAAAGCAAAGCAAATAATGAAATTGCTTCTAATTTAGTCCATTGTGGAGTGAGGGGGCAGAGAGGGAAATCCCTCCCCCCAAAGCAAGTCTTATTTATTTTCCAAACATTACTTGGATAACTATGCATATTAATAAACACATTTGGTTCCTGTGTGAAAATGTTCTTTTTTATAGCAATTCTCACATGTCCAAGTTTTCTTCTGTTCTATTTTCTGGCTTTGGACTAAAACACTCAATGAACAACTTGACCTTTGGGGCCTCAAGCTAGTGCTTTTGTTTCTAAAGCACTAATATGGGGCCTGCTGTGGTGGGCCTTTGGGAGGCAGGGTTGAGATAAAAAGATGGGATCCTTACTAGTGGAGAGCTTATGTGTTTCTGCTCTGCTGTGGTCTGAATATTGTTTGAGTATTCCCTAAGACTTCATATTTGGAATGTAATTCTCCTTATAAGATATTAAAGGGTACTTGATTGGTTATTGAAATTGGATAGGGAAGGGGAAAAACAACATGAGTGGCGGGGGTGGGGGAGGGACATGGGGACCATGACATGAGAAAGGGTATCAATACATGTGAAGTAATACACCTTCTATCTGGTGAATATAATGTAACCCTTCTATTAATTATAATAAAAATATATGAAAAAAGATATTAAAGGGTAAAAACCACATTCATGCATTTTCTCTGTCAGTGGGAGATGCCTGAAGTTAGGTAAGACCATCAGAGTTCAGCCCTTACGTATGAAGTACTGGTGGCTTTTTAAGAGCAGGGAGATTGAGTCAGATACCCAGGCCCATGCGCACCCTGTCTTTTGAGCCCTGAGACTGCAAGCAAGATGGCCATTACCAGATACAGTCCTCTAAACTTTCATCAATGTACTCAACCTGTAGCACTGTTATTGGCCACTGGGGAGACAAGAAACACATGTATGCATCGAGATTTATCAATTGATAAAATTAAATAATTACCAATGGAAAAAATGGCTGTAACTGAAGGTAAATACTATAACCTTCCCTGGAGGAAATTAGTCGGAGCCTCTGCCAGGTAATAGGTAAATCATAACACCTTCAGAATAAGGAAGGAAGACTCAGCACAGGAATCTAGGAGACAAGGAGTGAAGAGAGAAGGTGGCTAGAACCAAAGCCACAAACACCACAGCGACCTCACTTGAGAAAGTGTGCAGGTGACCATTCACTTGCTGTCTCCTGGGAGCTAGTTATGACAACAGACAGCAAAGGCCTCATGTTTTCAAGTCAAGGTTAAAGCCTCTAGATGATTAAGAACCATCATCACCATCATTATCATCATCATCGTCACTCTTCTGCTGCAAAGTCCTTCTTTATGCTAAAAATAGACATGCCTGGCTGTCTTACATCTTTGTACTGAGTTTCTGAAGCTGTAAAATCACAGATAGCTTTGATTTGAGAAGTTTGAGAGTCTTTGAGCTATCTGGAGATTTAATGGACCGTATCTCCAATCCAGAGCTATTAGTATAGAAATCAACCCGCAATTATAACCCAAAGCAATCTTCCGATCAATGTCCTGTGTGAGACAGACCAATGGCAGGCAGAGAATTCCAGGGCAGCTCGTACAACATGACAGCTCCCAGCTTCAAAGGCAGCTTGGAATTTGTTGGCTGACCACCAAACTCTGTTTATGGCATACTCTTTTTATAGCGCAAATTACTAATACATGATATTCGCTACACAATTACATAAAAATTAAGCAATCAGCCATGGCATGAAGAAGAAACTACAACTGTATGATTAAAACAAGCAACAGACATTTTTTTTTTAGAGCAACACAGAGCTCCGAGTCTATGTTGACATGATTCCTATTTGATTAGGATAATCAAGAACTGTAATTGTTAAGAGATTTGCCCCGCAAATCAAGAGTAGGATAACTAAAGTTACAGAGAGCCTTGTTGACATTTCTGTTCTGTCTCTGGTTTCCCAGCAGGTAGAATCTCATTCCCAAGTGCAGAAAAGCTTACTTTCCAGGAAAGAAAATAAACACCCCAAGTTTGTCCTACAGCTGAAACTGGAACTCAGCCGGTGTGGGTCCCAGTCACGTGGCCCTCTCCTTCAACACACTACTGCCCCGGGTTAAGTAGGTCCCACTCTCTTCTATGATTTGATTAATCAGGAAGGATCAGAAAGAGGAGCCTGAAGAATATATGCACTGAAGACCAAATTTCTCCCCAAGGAGTCCAGGTAAACATGGAAAATGGACAGGTGAAGGAATCTTAGTGAGTGAGTGGGGCTGAGGGGGGACAGGGCTGTACACGTGCAGAATACCGATTAGGGGGGCACAGCCTGCCTGTCTCGTGAATATTACATTCTCTTAAGCCTTAAGGCCTTCATATTGAGAATTTCTCCTCCCTCCTCTACTGAACATACACTGAAGCCTTCTCAAAAATCCCTCCTCTCACGATGCAAGGACAAAAGAAACAAAACTGTCTGGGGGTGTAGGGGAAGGCTCCAAGAAAGGACTCTGGGTGACCCACCATTATATGCTGTATCACACTGTGTCTCAATTTCCTCAACTCTAGGCTGAGAGCCATTTTTCAAGTAGTAGAGGGGACCCAAGTGTCTCAGAATGGATGAGAAGTGGGTCTCACTTCAGCCTTCCATCACTGCCAACTCCCTGGACCTGTTTCATTTTTCTTGTAAGCAATAAAGGCCCAATGGATACAAGATACATTCCGTTGGGCTCTTCTCTAACAGATCTAAGCAAAGTGACTGGGGACAACTCAATTGTTGACTGACACTGAGGAAGTGAATCATTATAGAAGACTTCAGTATTATTCTTCATTCACTCTGAATGAATGAGCACCTCCCAGAGAACTTGAAGAACTGCTGAATGCTGAGAAAATGCAAGAATGGGAACTGTCCATTTTACTCTCTCACTGATTACTGGCATATTTCCTTGTTTTGTATTGGTCTCAATGTACTCAACATTGAGTACAATTGTACTCAACATGAGTCTAATTTGTGTGTGTGTGTGTCTATAAGAGAGAGGGGGAAAGGAGGGAGAAAGAAAAGGAGGAGAGAGAGGAGGAAGGAAGGAAGGAAGGAAGGGAGAGAGAGAGAGAGAGAAAAAAAGAGAAAGTGTGTGTACTGGGACTTGAACTCAGGGCCTCATGCTGTCACTTGGCCACCTGGCTTTTTTGCTTAAGGCTAGTACTCTACCACTTGAGCCATAGTTCCACTTCTGCATTTTGCTAGTTCATTGAAGATAAGAGACTCATGGATTTGGTTGCTTGGGATAATTCCTAACTGCAACCTCAGATCTCAGCCTCTGAAGTAGCCAGTAGTCACAATCCTTGTAGTTGGAGAGCATAGAAGCCTCTAGGCAGCTGCATTGGCCATAGCCTCTGCATTGTAGCCGTGGGGGCCTACAGCATTGTGCTGAGAATCTTCTGTCAAACAATGAATGCTCTATATGAGAAATTAAGCACTGTAAGGGACCTGCTCCCTCAATTCAGAGGTCTCTTCAGAGGGCTAGCCTCTATTGGGTAGAGTCTTCCTAGCCCCAATTCAGAACCATGCATTGGTAGGTAGCCTTCTACTAACTGACAGTGGTGTCACATTTCTCACTACACAGAAATGAAAGGAGAAGGAAGAAATGACCAGAATGAAGTCTTTCCCTGGACTCACATCTTCTAAGAAACAGATTTCTAAAAAGTCTCTTCCAGTATTAACTTTGTTTCACACCCTGAATACCCTATACGCAAACAAGATTGGCATCTGCATGGTCCTGGTTACCTGGGTTTAGGAAGTGAACAAACTTAAGGATTGACTTTTTTAACATTTATTTCATAAAAGAACATCTTAACCATAGTCACCCTCAAAATTGAAATCAAAATGTTCCTTTTCACAATCTCATATCTGTGGCAAACACTATGTTCTCCACACACGAAATGCTCTAATAGGTTTTTATTTTTCTGTTTTTTAGAAGGTCCCCCACAAACACTTTTTCTTTCATTTCCAATGGTAAGAAAAGTGATTTATCACTTGCCACCACATCTCTGCTCAGCATTCCCACCATAAATCACATCTTTGTGGCAAAACTCTTATCTTTAAAAACAGATAGCACTGACCATTACTACTTTTTTTATGTCAGGGTCCTTTCATTTAAGAATGGCAGTGTTTTCATTATAAATCCTTAAACATATTAGCAGTTGGACACTTGCAGAGCCAATGACTCCAGTGAGGGTCCATCCCCCCTCAGTCCCAGTCTCTCTTGTAAGAGAGGACACAATCTTTAAGTAAACACGTTCCACCGGAGCCATGTTGAACTACATTTTTCAAAGACTGATGTCATTTGGTTGAATCTCATCTGCAGGGCCACATACCTCTTCAATCAAAGCTACAGCTGCCAGGGAATGGGGGAGGGGGAAAAAGGGAGAGAGGGAGAGAAAAAGAGAGTGGGAAAGAGTTCTGACCTCCCTCTGCCTTTGGCTGCCCCAAGCATCTATTCTTGCTCACCTCCACACTCCCTGTTCCAAGAGTGAACCCTAAAAGCAGTTCTCAGAGCCCAAGGAAAAAAGCAGGGCCTGGAGGTGACATTCAACAGAGAGTCACAAGTTCTATTCTAAAGAGGACAGAAAGATGCTTTTTTCTTATTTTGGACCCTGGACTCACAAGTTGGGACAGGGCAGGAAGTTGGAGGTTCATTTGGGGGGAAAATAACTCCCTAGGAAGTCTTGTATTTCACCTAAGCAAGGGACAACACATTAGCTTTCAGAAAATTAATTAAGTTTGTGGCAAAAGAAGTTTGGCCCACAAAAAAGATTTTAAACATTGTTTAGTTTTTCTACTTTTTGCAAGTGATATGCAAGTTGGATTGAATGGCTAGACTGTGGGTGTCCAAAGCCAAAAATAAATATCAACAACAAAACTCCAAATCTATTCACTCACAACTATCCATTCTTTTCACTGTGACCCTTTCATTATTATTTATTCATTGACTATTCTTCCTGTAACTCTTATTATATTATTTTTTTCAAAGATTTTAATAAATGCTTCCAAAGTATCCCAGTTCATGTGCTTAAACTACTAGCTGCTAAGTCAGTTGTCAGTTGTGTGGAGATAGAATTCTGTGCTCTATTCTAGTAGGTTCTAATGGTTTATAGAAAAGATTATTATTTTTTAATGGGCCTGGTGGTTCACGACTACCTGAGATCAGGAAGATTTAAGTTCAGCCAGCTGGAACAAAAAGTTTATGAGATCCCTTCTCATATAGGAATCAAAGTATTGTGGTATGCACATTGTCATCCTACCTATAGTGGGGACAATAAACAGGAAGATCACAGTCCATACTAAGCTGGGTTACAAAAAGACTATTAAAATAATCAAGCAAAAATTGCTGGAGGCAAGGATTAAGTAGTATAATACCTGTCCAGAAAGTATAAGACTCTGAATTCAAAACCTAATATTGAGTTAAAAAAATAAAGTACAAAGAAACTCTGGGTTAATTAATCACAATGCTTGAATAGATTATTGGTTTCTCAGAGGACATAATTTTCCCATGGGCCTCCAAACTTCACATTCCTATCAGAGAACCAAGCTATCCAGTGATCTCTGGGTGAACAAATCCTATAAATCACACTGTACATTCTGCTGTCGAGGTGGATGGAACTCAGTCTCAGTTGGTCGTGTCCTAGGCACATACCTGAATCTCTGCAAGGGGTAGAACAGCAGTGCTAAATGTTTTTGAAATACTGAGGAGGGTGCTGGGTAGTGTTTATGATGCTTCATTGCTCTATTAAAGCGCCTGCTTACCAAAAAAAAAAAAAAAACCTCCCCTAGAGGAGAAGTATTTGTCAGGCACTAACAGAAATGATGGCACTTCAGCAATTTTTGATGATAGCCACAGTGGGACAACTATGCATTGGGTATCATTTGGATCTCGATGGTTTAATGGGACACGAGGCATAGTGTGTGGAGTTTTGGTAGTATTCCAAGAGCTTTCAGACGGAGCAAGAAATTATTTAACTCTGGATCAAGAGGGAGGTTTCCAGCTCGGCTCTGAGTCCCAGAGTGCCCTGGGGACAAGCATTATCTCATAGTTCTTAGCTAGACACTGAGACTCGTAGCTGATAGTTGGCTGGAAACTAATGATGGCTTACAAAAATATTGATCATTCTTACCTGCTCTAAAGGTCTCTTTGAGATCTCACGATGACCTTCTCTGGCAGGGCAGGACCCCAGAGCAGGTTGAGGGTTAGGCAAGAGCTGGAGGGCCTTCAGTTGCCAGGGGAGGACAGAGTATGTTTAAAGTCCTCCAAGATCAATTGTTTGTTAGAGGGTACAGCAGGTGACCATCTAAAATGCATGGATGGTGTAAGGAAGGCAAGGACAAACTATCCTCTGAGATGAAATCCAGACTCAGAAGCAAAACTGCAGTTTAGACACAGAACTTTCCAGCGATAGTTAGCAAACCAGAGCCAACCCACAGTTAGCAAACCAGAGCCTACCTGGCATTTCTGATCCACCATTGGTGCTTTTTTGTTGTTGTTTTCTTAATAAAGCTTTATGGGATCACAACCCTGCTTATCAGTTTCTGCATCACAATGGCACAGTCAAGTAGCCCCAAGTAAACAATGTGACTCCCAAAGCCAAAAGCATTTACCTGTGCTGGTGTTTCACACCTGTAATCCTGGCTACTCAGGAAGCTTAGCTCTGAGGACAGCAGTTCAAAGCCAGCCTGGACACAAAAGTCTGTGAGACTCTTATCTCCAATTAACCACCAGAAAACTGGAAGTGATGCTGTGGCTCAACATGATAGGGTGCTAGACTTGAGCTAAAGAGCTCTGGACAGCACCCAGACCCTCAGTTCAAGCTCCCCAAAAAGAAAAGAAAAGTGAATTTCAGAGATGATCTTCAGTCTCCCAGATATGCATAAGTTCTACAAAAATACTTTAAAGTCTTTAAAAATAGCTGTGTGAATGTGTGTGTGTACTTATGCAGTTATCCAATGTATACATGCCTAAGGGTTACCACTACTAAACTGATATTCATGTTGATATTATTTAAAAAAAAAAAAGAAGGAAGGGAATGTTTTGAACCCACTCTAGATGAGCTGGTCCTTTTTGCCTGGCCACAAATAGAAATGCTTGGCTGCCAAGAAGAGAGCAGGGAGCTACAGTCTTAGCATATCCTGTGGACCTGAGGCAAGAAGGCTTGGAACTGAGAAGGTAAATCCCCTTCACACCACTATCCTGGGGAACTGGCAGTTGCAGGATTAATGAGCATGCTATGGCCCTGTCTGTTATTTGACCCTCGGCCAGTAAAGGGGGAAAAAAAGTCAAACATTAATTACTTTCTAGGGCTAAAGGCTGTCTCTGAGTACACTCTAACCCCCTCTCTTGGAGCCTCTTGACTGCTAATCTCTGCCCCACTGAGCCAGCTGCTTTAGGGCAGAAAGTGCTTTTGGGCCACAGCTGCACAGAGGTTCAAAAAGTAAACCAAGGACCTGACCATGCTAACTAATCACTGGGAACTGGTTAGACCCAGAATTGCTTCTTAGCCACCCCAAATATGGCTTTAAAAACAGAAAGGAAGCCACTGAGTTGAGATAAACAAACACATTTGTGGCTGAAAAATAGCTTAAAGGTACTCACCAGTATGGATTCAAGAGTTGCAAAGGCCTTTTTCTTTTTTTAAACATTTCCACAGTTTTCCTGCCTCCTTCTATCTCTACCAGTTCAGTCCTGGACAATCATCTCCTTTACACACATGGTCCTATGGGGCTCACTGTATACCCCTCAGCTTAGCAAAGGCTTGAGAGAAGATGCCAGTGCTTTGAAGGTGAAGTACAATATGGTCACCTGATATTCTGTTTGATTTGGGGGTTTTACAATATTAGCAAGTTAATAACAGTTGAAAATCTCTAACTCTGAAGGATTCAATCTTGTCCACAAAATCAGGTATTTCTATAATTCTGCACGGTCATCTGTACACATAATAGCATGAAGACTGTTCACACCTGCAATCCCAGCTACTCAGGAGGCTGAGATCTGAGGATCGTAATACTATGTCAGCCTGGGCAAGAAAGGCCATGAGACTCTTATCTCTAATTCATCACCTAAAAACCTGAAATGGAGTTGTGACTCAAAGTGGTAGAGTGCTAGGCTTGAGCTGAAGAGCTCAGGGACAGCACCCAGGCCCTGAGTTCAAGCTCCAGGACTGAGGTTTATGACTCCTTAGAAAATACAATATATGTGCTGTTAGAGGATCACAGAGGGGCTGAAAATATGGAGAAGCCATCACTGCATGACTTATTCCTTCTGTATTACCTTCCTTCTCTATGACAGCAGAGAGGTACCATTTTCAAGGTAAGTACTGGAGCTCAGAAATGAGACTTGGAAGTATGGCATTTGGATATACAGCCTCAAGATCTCCCTGGCCTGCCCCCCACCACATCCCTGCCTCCCCACCTCTGGATCCAGGAAAGAAAGGGCTTTCTCTGAACTTCCTATCTCTCTAAGGATTGGATCCACTAAAGTGGATTACAATTGCCTTTAATCTTCTCAAGGAAATTTCTTCCATGAGGAAGATTAACTTCATACCAGACAGGAAGAGACTGAAAGTCAAACATCACTCAGAGAACACAGAGGAATTTTGTCCTGAGCCATTGTCTATGGGGTAAGGTCCATCCGTCTGCTCTTAAAACCACTTCTGACTCCTGTGAATTGCTTACACTCCCCAACTTCCTCTTTCCTGTGATGAGGACACCCAAGACCAACCATCTGGTCTGCCTTGAACTTTTCTTATGGTAATGCACAATAGTAGACTTGCTAGGATTTCTGTTTTGTTCATCGGTCTATTGCCAGTTGTATCAGTAAACTCAGTGACTGAACCTACAGAAAAAAAGTCTGAATTTAACCACCCCCTCCCCCTACACACACATCCTCTCATCTCCTTTCCAAATATCTAAGACAAGCTCTAGGAAGTGTTATACAAAGTCAGCCCTAGAATCAAGTCTCCCAGCAACCCATGCCTCTGATTTCTATTACACAGCAGGAGATGGACTTCACTGTTCTGTATCTAATTATTCTCTGATTCTCTACTTACACCAATCAAGATATGTTTTACACATTATTTATTACATTTTATCCAGGTATGGTGGCTCATACAAGTGACCTGAGCTACTTGAGATAAGGAGATTGAAGTGGGGAGAGGGGATAGGAGGAGAAGATAAACGCTATCTCAGAAAATAAGCCAGGCAACCCCCAGCTATGCAGGAAGCACAGGAGGATTAGAGGCCAAGACTAGCCTTGGGGAAAAAAAAACTTAAGAAGAAAAAGGGCTGGAAGGTATGTCTCAAGTAGTAGAATTCTTGCATAAAGTACAGGCTCTGAGATAAAATCTTTTCTTTACCCTGTCGGAACCCAAACTGAGGAACTGAGCTTTAATTCATGTTAAAGATGAGTAAATAAAGTCTAAGGTTGATGAAAACAATATCTGAACAGAGATGTGACTTAAGGCTCACTCAAAAGTAACCCCAATATAAAAGGAGTTGCTAGAATAGCTGTCATAGAACAATTGCAAGCTAGAGACCTAAGCTTGCATTATGCCCAACACCAATCAACAAGTCACAGTTGCTATGTCTCCAGGTTCAAGAGTACTGAACAAGGATATGAGAGCCCTCACTTTTAGGAGGAAATTGTTGTGTACCTTTCTCACGACGTAAAATAAATTGGTGATCCCAAGTACAAAAGAGAAGAGTAAGTTTCCAGGGTGATATAAGAATTTTAAGCTCCTTCCAAGTACTAAGCAATTCATCTTTAATTTGCTTATTACTACATAACACCCCCTACACACACACACACACACACACACACACACACACACACACACACAACTTCTTGCTGTGTTTGTTAGATTGATTAACCTTTACAGTTAAAGGTTTCAGTTTTTTATTTGATTAAACTCAAGTGTATACAATTGCTGATAGAAAGCAATACCTATTTATTCTGTGTCCTGAGAAGTTTTCAGATTTGACACTCTATGGATATGGACTATAATAAACTTAAAAAAGAGAAAGATAACTTGAATAGCTGTCATTAAAGAACAGAATTTCTGGAGAAGGAATCATATTGAATTGAAGAAAAGAGAAAGGGTGAGTTCAAAAGAAGGCAAGCACAGCACACTGAAAATACTTATTTTCAAATCTCTCTGTTTATGTACATTGCAAGACTGTTTAAACATTTACTTCTGCTGACCTTAATTTGCAGTGTAGTCTCAAAACATGAGTAAATTAGTGTTTTTTTAAAAATGGAGCCACCAGGTATACCTGGTGATGAATAATCCAATTAAAAATCAACCTACCTACCTTCCTTCCTTCCTTATGACAAAGAGGGCTCCCCTGATTGTAAATGCCAATTGAGAGGTTAACATAATGTCTGCCTCTAAAGCATCACACAATAAGACAATAAGACAGGGCCTATATGGCCCAATGAACTAGAAAGTATTATATGCCTGTCTGCTATGAGTGAGATTCAGTGGAAGCCCTTGTACATCTTCTTCACCATTCCCATTGTTAACTAAGGAAATGCACATATCTACACCCTGAAAGTAACAGAGAGATGTTTATGATGACCAGGATTAGTAAGCAGCAACAGAGCCCTTGGTGCTGGGGATACCATACAGAGTGCAACCATGCCATACTGCTTCCTTTTTTTTTCCCCTCTGCTCTGAGACACTTGAATACAATAGGTTTCTGGACCTCCTTGCTCTGATGACTTCTACAAGGCCTATCAGAGAGCAGAAAAATTAGCTCAGGGTGCTCCCTTCTTCTTCTGGAGTGCCCTTGAAAGCAGCATCCCTCCGGGACTCTCTTCTAAGCTCTTAGTACTCCTTGCTCTCCTGTGTTGCAAAGGATCAGAATTGTTTCCAGTTAGGTTACTGCCCCATCCCCAGCTCAACCTCTCCACCAAGAGAGGTGACAAAAGTGGCCCAAAGGCCAATGGGACAGAATTGGCCCAAAGTTTGTTCCTATTAATCGAGTTTTATTAGAAAGCACATTTACTGGATCAGCCTATGACTGTTCTATTTAGAGCAGCCGGGTTGAGTCATTGTTCCTCAGCATCCTCCAGGGACTGGCTCTAGGACCCCAGGATACTAACATCCAGAGATAATCAAGTCCCTTACAGTAATTGATATAGCACTGGCATCCTCCCTGTATACTTGAAACCACCTCCAGATTATATATTTGGAATGTGTGTGCCACTGGGGATTAAACTCAAGGACTTTACATGCTAGGCAAGTGCTTTACCATTGAATTGAATCCTAGTGGGATTCTTTAAAGAAGGTTTGTGGCTGTGCTTCAAGGAGTCTTTGATTTCAATAAAAGAATGAATGAACATGGGTGAGAATGAGAGGAATGAGACACTATCACTATAAGGTGACATATTTTGCGGGGGGGGGCAAGAAGATGCAGGTTGTCATTAGAATCTTAGAAGGGTCTGCCTTCCTCAGACCATAAAAATCTACAGTATATGGGGGGAATGAAGTCCTTTTCTGTCTGGGTTCTCAAGGCCATACTGACTTCAGGGGAGGCAGGCATATCATCATTTTTGAGCTCCTTCTCCTCACAGGCTTGGAGGATGACCAATTCCTCTTTGCCTTATGCCCCACTGATTGCAGTGACACTGCAAGGCTATTCCCTGCAGAGAGGAATAGGACATGAAGACAAGAAGACTAGTCAGACTCCAACCTGACAGCCAGGTACTCAAGTCACAGAGGGGCTTCCTCTGTGGCTCACAGCTGTCTCACTTCTGAGTCAATCTCTTGTCAACTGGCCTGATATTCAGATTAAAGCATTGATTCAATGTTGACTTGAGGATGCCTGTGAGGATTTCTTCCTCTTTGAACATCTGTTTTGTTATTGCACTTATTTTTCCCAGAGTGTAGCTTGAATCACTCCTTGTTTTATAACAATAAAATGTACCCTGAACTACCTCTGAAATACAATACAGCCACCTGTACAGTATCCAGTGAGCAAATGTGATGTGATATACTAGACATATTAGAAGCAACAGGTTTCATTTTGGTATAAATGCTCTTGTTTTATAAAAGAGGAGAGATTTTTGTGGGGGTTCAAAATTGACTCAACTATAAACTACCAAAGTTAAAGCATATTTCATTACTACAGAATGTTACAATGGTAACAGCAACAATCTCCCAAGATGGTATATACTATGCACACATGTGTGTATCCGTGCATGTGGCCGCACACATGTACCTGTGTGTAGTTTACTTTTTGTTGTGTATTTACATGCTGTGATTTGATCTTTTTTGTTGCTATAAGAATAATATTTGAAGCATTTTAGAGGAACAAAGGATTCTTTTCACTCGCAGTTTCAGAGGCTTTAGCCCACAAGAGGCTGATTCCAAGGTACATGCCTGAGATGGTGAGGAAGAAAATATGGTGGTGGGGTGTGGCAGAGGAAAGGTTCTCACTGCATGACAGCCAGAAAGAAGACAGACAGACAGACAGAGGACAAGGACTCAAGGACAAAAATATACCTTTCAATGTAAGTGCCTAACTGACCTATTCCCTCCAAATCTCATCTCCTAGTTTCCATCACTTCCCAATAATATCATTATGAATCCATCAGTGAATCAATCACTGAATGCAGGAAAACCTTAGTACTAATACAACCCTTTCATTATTCATTTTTCTTTGGCTTTTATAGTCACTTGTAGCAAGTACTCTAGTTCAGATTCTGACGTTATTAACTTGTGTCCTGAAACATAATTCCAGGTTGGTGTCTCTAAAGTGAATACAAACCCTACATCGCACTCTATCATTATTATGATTGTTCTAGTGAGGATAGAAAACAGTGCAACTCTACACTAAATGAACTAGAAATTACCATCTAGGGTAAATAGAAATGGCTTTGAACTTTCATAAGTGACATGTCAGTTAAAAAAATTCCATTAAAAAATTTTTGCCATCCCACACCCTAAAGCACTAAAAACTGCACTGCTATTGAAACCTTCCATCTAAAAGCAGCCCTCACCTAAATAAACCATTATGCTGTGAGTCCTGATAGCTCTGCCTTTGATCCATTACTTTCCAATCTGAAGTTGGCTGACGTATAAACACACAAGCAGCCTCTCCACTAAGTCTAAACCATTTTGGTTGGTTCTCTTGCATGAAATGTTAAAAGGAAAGAATTAAAATAGTTGCTTTATATTGGGTTTTATCTCTGCAAAGCTTAGAACATCAGGTTTTTAGAGTTAGCAAAGATTATTAGGAAGACAATTAAAGTATTTCTATTTGACCTTTTCATTTGTGTTAAGCTTTATATTGTGTTTAGTGTAATGTGCATTCTCTGAGAACTCTTGTCTACTTTCACTTATTACTTTTCCTCAAGCATTTTGGGAGATAGGTATCAGTATATAGGTGACATAAATCTGTTTACTACAACAGGCTTTAACAACCTATTGCTGCTCATCAAATCCCTCTGGGGTAAGATCTGCTGGCAAGAAGCCATCAAGGCCTAAGGCTTTGGTTAAAAGTTCTCATTTGCATTTCTACCTAACACTAACTTAACCCTAAGAAGCCCTCAGACAGTTGTACTGCAGTTGATCACTTCTCTGGAAACTGCAATTAAGCAATTGTGAATAACAAATTATTTCCAGGAACTCTGTGTGTGGAAATTCCACAGCAACCACGGTAGCTAAATTTCCATGGAAAAAAGTGAAATGAAAGTGGGCAAAAGCATCTTTCAGTATTTAGTTGCTATTGAGTTTTTTTTGTTGTTGTTGATATTTTTGTGTTCTGTTTTCGTTTTTTGCTTTTTGGATTTTTTTTTTTTTGTGCCCGGTACTAGGGCTGGAGAGTTCTGGGCCTGGGCACTGTCCTTGAACAATTTTTGCTCAAGGCTAGCATTCTACCACTTGAGTCATCAGACCATTTCTGTTTTTTTTTGTGTGTGTGATTAATTGGAGATAAGAATCTTATGGACTTTCCTGCCTAGACCAGCTTCAAACTATAATCCCCAGATCTCAGTCTCCTGAGTAGCTAAGATTACAGGCACGAACCACCAGTGCAAAGCTTAGGCTTTGTACTCTTCCTTGGCTTTTTCCTCTCAAGGCTGGTATTCTACCACTTGAGCTATACCTCTGTTTCTGGCTTTTTGGTGGTTAAATGGAGATAAAAGCCTACTAGCCAGAGCTGGCTTGAAACAGTGATCCTCAGATCTCAGTGTCCCAAATAGCTAAAATTACAGGTGTGAGGTACTAATGCCTGGCTGACTTTACAATGTTAGACATGGCTATGACAAAAACAGCCAAGTTAATGAAGAAGGCCAGGATAAAAACCAACATCTAATAGTTTCCAAAGATAGTGGCACAGCCTATAGCTTTATGCACAAAATTCCGAACATTACAGGATCTCTCACTCTTGTTTCACTGGAAGTCCCTTACCCCAAAACAACACAATTTCCTAAGACTCACTGCTAAACAAGACTAAAAAAATGTTGAAGATAAAGATCAGAGTACATGAAAGTACCACAGTTCTTTGAGTTTATAAAACCAAATGTCTTTTGCTACAATATTGACCTTCTGATGCTGTTCTATTATCTGTTCATTTTTAAAACAAAGTTAATCTTTCTCATAAGTCTGTCTGACAAGCCTATTCTCCACCATGCTTCCAAATAAAGGAACTCTCCGCTCTACAATTCCTCCTGGCACTGGGGGAGAGATCTATTTTAACCTGCTGCTATTCCTGTCTGGACAGCTGGTGGATTCCACCTGTCTACAGGAGGTGTTGTCAAAGTATCAAATATCCCCGGGGCCTCAGGACATACCGTCACCTGCCTTGGATGCATCTAATCTTAGACAGCTTCCATTTTACCCACAGAAGTTACTCATGTGACTGAAAACTCTATCAAAGTTTGGGGACAGATATTGACTGATGAGCTACCCTTTGCAAGGCATAGCAAACTTGGGTTACCCAGAGCTCTGTCAGCATGACTCTGCTCTCAGGACCTTACACACTTAAGCCAAGTTGTCCCAAATAATACACTGCAGACCTCACAAGGTCACTTCATCATAGGGCTCAAAGCACCAATCTAGGTATCACTTATGAACTTAGGAACAGCATCTTATCACTGGTCAACGGCATCTGGAACACTTTCACAGCACACATTGTATAAAATATCCCTATCAGATATCAGGCAGATCCAAATCTCTCTAGAAGAGAAGACATCAGCTTATACACCAAAACTCCATACTTAGAAACGACATAGGTTTTCAGAGGCTGAAACTTCAGTTTCCTGGTGGTAAGTCTATTAGAAAATAAGTGGCCAGCTATTTACTGGCACCATGGAGGACCCATAAACTTTGCTTTCAACAAGAAGAAAGCTAACAGGTAGTAGAGGATCTTTTTTTGTTGTTTTTCTTTTGGTTTTGGTGGTTTTTTTTCTTTTTGCAAATAATCATACAGTCTAATATCAAATCTGGCTCCCTTCTTTTGGAAACAGGTGGGGATTCAGTTGCTATCAGAAGACCTGGCAGACTCCAGAAGAAAAAGATATCTTCTGGCAAGCCTGAAGCTTAGTTCTGTCTACCAAAGCAGGTTTCAGGCTGTGAGATACTGCCCACTAAGTAAGTTGTTAATCATCTTAGTGGGTGGCAGGCAGTATTAAAAGAAAAAAAATAGAAGTGACCACATTGCATTGCACAAAGCAAGGATAAATAAACTATTGTGAAACTTTTTCCTGTTTTGATATACATATAGCAGACTCTCCCAATTATAAGGGCTACATGTGGGCATATCTAAGTCCTGTTGTTTGCTGTAAGTCACCACCAAAGAGTCTGAAAAATGCTATTTAGAAAAGTCTAGCATAAGCAGCCGACAGAGATATACCCACATCAAGTGAAAAATGTACATGTGGCAAATACAACTCAGATGCATACCTGCCATATAAAACTTATTTCTAAAAGAGGAACTTCTCAACTTCTGGCTTATCACATTAATAGTTACCTTTCTAGGGGCCGGGAGTTTGGCCTAGTGGTTAAAGTGCTTGCCTAGCATGCATGAAGACCCGGGTTCGATTCCTCGGTACCACATACATAGAAAAAAGCCGGAAGTGGTGCTGAGGCTCAAGTGGTAAAGCTCTAGCCCTGAGAAAGTCCAAGGACAGTGCTGAGGCCCTGAGCTCAAACCCAGGACTGGCAAAAAAAAAAAATAGTTACCTTTCTATTTCTGAATTTTGTTGAAAAAGATGGTACTCTTCCTCTCAAAAAAAATGAACTGTAATGTTCAAAGGCTTCTTCTTTGGCTTTTCAAGCTCAGCCTGGTCAGGGGAGCAACCTAGCAGTTATGGTCAGGGAGCACCTGGACGAATTTGGTGTATCCTGTTGGCATTATTTCAGTGGTTCTGGGTTATACTCTTAAGGACAATGACAGATACAAAGATAAATGTCATTCAACTATCCCTCTCCAACCCATCTGGTTAGAGCCAGTGAACAGATTCAACATGAGGATGTCTCCATAGTATGAAAAGAGATTTAAGTTGCAGAAAGTGAGTAGATCACAATTATCAACCTTCCTGTATTTTCACAGCATGAACTCCTTAAACCAGTCCCCAGACCCCCAACAGAATGAAATCCTCATGCTCAAAAGCTCCTCTGCCAGGCAGTGCCCAGTCACCATTCTGATTTCTAATTATTCTGCTCTTAAGAATGAAGGCAGGACTCAAGGGTCATTGTCCTCAGAAAGCAAAGAAACTAACTTAAATTTGGAATGATTTTCTTGTCTTATTTCTACAGTGATGTTCTATTTACAGCATGTGCACATAACTCTCCATCATAACATCTGCTTCCTTTTCAAAATAAATTTCAAAGAATGCTGCTGTAAGAAAAACATTAGTTATTCGGTAAAACAGGTGCCTATATGGAAGAAATGAGCAGATGGTATATAGCTAAGTTGGAGGAATAAGTTGTTCAGGTTTACAGATAGGGAATGCTAACCAGGTTAACTGGACTTCCTCATACTGTGGTATTTCCTGGGGGAGAGTGCACTTCTTGGTTTGACCCATGACATACAGGACTAATTTCTTTGTTGCATCATCTTCAACAATTCCACCTTCAGCTCTCCCAGGAAGTGATGGGTTGTTATTTATATACCCTTCTGGCTTGTATTTCTCATGTATGTCATGCTAATCAAGATGGAAAGCAGTTGAATCAGAAAGAAAAGAGAAAGTATCACATTGTATTTCTCTCTTTTTAAATCTCTGGAAGTCCTAAAGGATCACTGAATATTGACATCTATTATTATAACTACCACTATTACAACTAGCCATCAAAGGTCTCATGTTCTTGAGTGCCTCTAATAATTTAATCATGGCAAAAGCCATAATTTGGATGTAGAATTTAACTTCTAAACCAAGTAAAGGAGAAAAGAAAAATAGGGATTCAATAAAAATAGCAACTTCCTTTCTTCTCCTCTTCTCTCGGAATCAGTGTAATCCTCCATGGGTTAAATTTACCCTGGAGAATCTCTCTATTCTAGTTGTGAGTTACTCAATGTAGCAAGCAAATTCACCTCAATTTACTAAAGAGAAGGATGCCCAAGTAATTAAGTTCCATAGTCAAAACAAAGATTTCCATGTGTCTCATCTACAAAATACAACCTTCTATCAAAGATTCTTTTTTCTTTCCTAACACAGTATAAACAGAATGTATGTATTAAATGCAGACTATACTCAAACCACTCAAACTTTATCAAATGGTCTTGTGTCTCTAATAAATGATTTTCACAAAATGAAGGCAAAAATCTCATATTGCTCATGGGAAGCCAAAACACAGCTTGTGTATACAGGCATGGACACTGCTCTTAACCCAAGTATGCTGAAAGGTGGAGGAACATAAGGACATTTTTAACAAGCTCAGTAATCAAATGAACTTATTCATCAACCATACTACATTAAATAAAAAGTGGCAAACAGACACAAAAGTGTGGAACTGTGATGAAAATGTAAATACCGAAGTTTCTTCCCAAGAGATTCTACAGAATGTGAACGTTAGCATCTCTTCTGTGTCTGCTCCAGATTTCTCTGCATGGATTCATAGATAAAAGGGAAAAAGAACTCTGGGTACCAAGGCACTGGATAGAGCACTGGAACAGAGCTATTACAAACTTCAACAACAATGGCAGCATTATCATCAGTCCTTTTCAAGAAAGGCAGAAAGGTTTTGGTTTCTACGTCTCCAATATACCTTTATAATAACCAAAGAAAACAGAGAATTTTTCCACTGCACCTACCACCAAATGCATTACCAAGTTGGGCACGAGTGGCTCACACCTGTAATTCCTGGGCTCAGACCCAGGAGGCTGAGATCTGAGGATCATGACTCAAAGCCATCCCAGGCAGAAAAGTACCTAAGATGTGAGGCTCTTATCTCTGGTTAACTACCCAAAAAAAGGTGGAAGTGAACATGTGGTTCAAGTGGTAGAGCACCACCCTTTAGCAAAAAAGCCAAATAAGAGTACAAGGACCTAAGTTCAAGCTCCAGTACAGGCATTCAAGAACAAAAACAAAACCTTTCAAGGTTTTGATGAAAAATTTTCTTTGCTTGAGTCCTCCTTGTCTATACTTCATCAGCAGCAAGTATATTCCAAGGTTTCATATTATGTGCACATTATCTGGGCAAAGGTTCCCACAAAGTCAGACCTCTTCATGTTTCAAAAGCCTCAGAAAATCTAATAACAACATTGATCCTATTTTTACTTGAGCTTCTCCCATTTCATGTAAGCTAGCATTTCAAGCAAGTAATGGAAATATGTGTTCCACATGCAGTTTCCACATCCCATCAGATGCCAGCATATATGCCACACTGTATCCATTTCTGAGTGATCAATCTGATAAGAGCTTTATTGGTTGAGATGCTCTTAGTAGCAATAAGGCTTTCAATTTTCATCTCTACTCTCCATTGCTGTACAACATTACTGTCAGGGTTGGAAAATGTTATCCCAGAAAGAAATTAAATGTACCTTGCAATCTTGTGGAGGGATTTTATTAAAGGACTACACATTTTTCAGAATTGTAAGAAAATCCCAACATCCCTCATGAGTCAATTCAAAAAGAGACATTTTAATCTGCTCTGGCACTTTAAAATTATCTGATATTGAACACACAATTGTTTTACTTTATTTTTAGAACACTTAAGTCAGCACATGTGCAACAAATTACCACGCTGTTCACACTAAGACGTAAATTAAGAATTACTCTTGATTGATCAATTATTGTGATTTATATGGCCTTAGGAAGTGGCAGTTCTTACTCAGTCCAGATCCAAAGGGTCAGTAATTTCAAAAAGAAGTCTAGGACAAATTAAAATAGTCTATTCACAACTGTAATTTTAGGTTTATAAAATTGTACTGTACAGCCATCATCAAAGCACTGGCAGGCTAGAGAGCCTTGCCCGCCCCACCTCTAAAGACCTCCAGGAAACACGGCAACATGACTAATCATCTGGTGAGCATTCATTCTGAGGCCAAATTTACAGTACTCAGACACATGCAATCTCTTATTATGGCAACCTTTCAATAGAAGTAACCCAGTCTATATTTTGCAGAAAAAATAAGAAGCTTGCCCAAGGTCATAGAGCCCACCAATGGTAGACCTAGACTTCAAAAGCTCTGCTCTGTCTCATTCCAGAGTCCTATAAGTACTGTATGACATTAAATGCCATTCTAATAAACCATACCTTCATTGATATACAGGTCTCATAGGTAAACTTCTCAGAGCCCAGGCCCACAAAATAGCTCTCTATATATCCTGACCTATCTGAGTCAGGAAGCGCTACACACACACACACACACACACACACACACACACACACACACACGAACATATGTTTGCTAGTGGTTGCTTTCTCACTGTCATCCTAATAACTTCTAAATGGTGATGGATAAGCAACAAACCATAACCAGGGAGCATGCTATATAACTCATCTCTCTATACATTTAAATCAACACCTAACCATGCTTTGAATTCAGGTTGGAAGTGTAGCTAATGAACTGTGAAGTTAAAGTGTCTGGAAACACACATTTCCTACCAAAGATGGTTCTACAAAAAGAACAAAAAATCTATCTTCTCTGAAAGTCAGAAAGAAAAGAGAATCAAATGGGAGCAGGGAATGCCACCCTTAGGAGAGACAGGGTGGGCCCCCATTTCCAGGCTTTGCAAGTAACTAGCAAAATAAACAAAAGCAGAGTAAAGTCAGAGGTCCCATGGCACAGGCAGGCCAACTGCCCTGTATTGGGGTGGGGGTGGGGGGACTCAAGGGAATCCTCATTAGAAGAAACCATGCTACTATAGCCACCCACCCTTGGCAGGCACTCAGCGTGCCCATGGAAAGTGGCATAATTGTTAAGTCAGTGCTCACAGCTGCTATTGTGTCCTGTGTCTTTTTAACTGCAATTGCTATGGACAATGGGTACTGTCACATTATGGGGCTCCTTCCTCCCCATAAGAACACCCCAATTCTTATGCACTGTGCACAATTTGGGCTTTCAAAACTACATCTATCTATTGACTTGAAGGGTTCTTACAGCATTCCTCCTCATAACAAACTTTACATATAATGAACAGTTTATCTTTAAGTCACTCTCCCAGATACATCTTGCAAATGCAATAAAAAATACAACTAGCTCTTTTCCCCCCTCATAGCATCAGTTGAAAGGACAAGAACAGCTTTTTTTAAGACTAGGGGTTACTGTTCTCTAAATACCTATATTTATGGATAAGTATGTGATTATTAGGTTAAAAAAAAGCAGTCCAGAAGCCATATAATGAATGATTGTTTTTCTTAAGGTCCTATGTTATCTCTCATCTCTTTTGCTGTCCCTTGTTTATCTCATATTGTTACAGTATCTCACTTTGTTATCTGATATATTGGATTTATTTGTATTTGGTTATTTGAAATTGGACAGGGAAGGGGGGAAAACCAAGACGGGGGGGAGGGGAGGGTAATGGGGACCAAGACATGTGAAAGGGTATCAATGTATGTGAATTAATGCACTTTTTATCTGGCAAATATCATGTAACCCTTTCATTAATTACAATAAAAAATAAATTTAAAAAAGCAGTCCAAATATAAAATATTGAAGGCATTTAACATTACTATGTTCTCCTCCACATAAAAGGCATTTTATCTGGGTTGTGGTCAGGAGTTTGTTGTTGTGCTGGTTTGTTGTCCTCTGGAATTTTCCCAAGATTTAGTTTTTTACCTAATCTTCACTTGAAAAACATGTAATGAGGACAACCAGTTTCTTTTGATTTGAAATAATTTCATGATTTTAAGATGCTTTGTGATCTAATTAAATCTTATTAAGAGATGGCTATGAGAGATAGCCATAGTGGAGTCAGTGGAGTCAGAACTCCCACCAGAGTACACAGTCTCAGCATGAAGTGAACTTTGATGAACTAGATATATTTTTTTTATTGATGGGAGAGAAGATCTGCAGAGAGAAACCTCAGCCGTTATAAACCTATACACTTGGTGCCTGACATAGGGAGTTACTCTGTGTGTGTGTGTGTGTGTGTGTGTGTGTGTGTGTGTGTGTGTGTATTTACTAGGACTTAGACTTAGGACTTGGGTGCTGTTCTTTAGCTTTTTTACTCAAGAATAACACTCTATCACTCAAGCCACATTTCCATTTTCAGCTTTTTGGTGGTTTAATTGGAGATAAGAGTCTCCTGGACTTTCCAGCCCAAGCTGGCATCAAACCTCAGGCCTCAGATCTCAGCCTGATGGGTAACTAGGATTACAGGCATAAGCTACCAGTTCCATTTTTGTTTCTTAATGCAGTGCTGGTGATTGAAACCAGAACCTTCCAAAAATGCCAGCAGAGTGCTCTCCCACTGAGCCACATCCACAACTTGACTTTTGAAAGGAAATCTCCAAGAGTCAGCTTTTCGATGTTTAAAATCCAAAAGAAACTTCTAAGTCACTTTCACTTTTCTGGATTATATAAAAAAATTCACTCTGGAGATTTCTGATGTTACAGAAATATGAATGTAAATATTTAAAGTTTCCTGTAATTCCACCACACTAAATAACTATAGTAAGTATAAAATGTTTATAAACTCAAAGCTATTGTTCCTATGCAGAGGCTAATCTCTGTGTATCTTAAAAATAAACAATATTTGTATCATACCATATGTCCCATTTTCCACTTAACATTCATGTTTATCTGGTTGGTATGAACTGCTGTATGTTACAAAGATGTCTATCTGAAAGTCTGGTTTTGATAGCAAAACAATCGTAAGGAAATAAAAACAATAGTAAGAAAAAGGAATAACATAGTCCACACAGAAGTACAAGGAACTATGTGCAGCCATTAGAAATTAACTCACAAAGGTTACTTAAAAGACAGTTGTGGAGTCCAAAGGAAATCTTAGTCTTAAATTGTAACATGGTGAATTCTGGAAAGTAGATCTTCCCTAAAATAGTTCAGGATTTTCTCAAGAATCCAATCAAAGCACTGCATGCTTGCTGGAATTCATAAATAGAAAAGAGAACTCATACGTATAAAAGAGAACTCAGAAATATTTTTGCTACCTTCTATAATTAGCTGTCGGTGTTAACTTCTTGTATCCCATACCAAAATTTGAATTTGAAATAACAATTCTTCCCATTTATACTGGCTAGTAAATTCCTTAATCATCTTTTTATACCAACAAGATAGCAGAACAGGCAGGAATGATGGGTCAGAAACCCATCCCATCCTTGAAAAGGAAGAAACAGAGACCAACATTTGGGATACCAAGGCCACAAAGGGGAGGTCCTGGTAGAAGACTTTCCTAACGAAATTATAGGACTTGTTTAACTCTTTTGAGTCTGTTGCTTCTAATGCTAAGAAGGTTTGCTGCATTTTAAAGGAATATTTCACAGCTCTGCCTTTTATTGCTGTAGGCTTTTAGGAAAAAAGTAAAAGCAATAACAGTGGGGAAATGGAGGATAAAAAGCAAGCAAGATGCACCTAGGTGTTCACTTTATTTCACATTTGAAGAAAAAGGATGGAATTGTTTACTGTTGAGTAGACAGCTTGATTCTGCACCAAGAATGGATTATTCCTAATGGTGTCTGTTTAGCTGTAAATTTCTTAGATGTAGTTGTAGAAGAACTATTAAGCTTTTCTTATTCCAATAACAAAAATACAGTTGAAAAATCATTCAATAGGTAGGATTTTTTTTCAAAAATTGTACAAAAACATTTTAAATAATTTTCCTCAGTAAGTTTTAAAATTCACTGGTAATATGTAAGCAAAGATCTGAGATTTAATTCAGATTTTTAAGTGCATTATTTACTATTTATTGTTTCCAAAAAAAGGTACTCTTCTAGGAACTGAGAATCTATAAAGAGGAAGAATAAAATCAATCATACGGACTTACATTAAAATTGAAATTGCTGATAAAGGCATAGTTTGCAAACATGTACATGAATGGATGTAGAATTGGAAAAGTAAATTGTGTCTGTATGTGTTTTAAAGCATATATATTAACATTTTCTAGCTGTCTCCTAAGACTGCCTCGAAGCAATGGAACACAACCAACTATAATGACCACCTTCATTCTTTTATTTCAGGTTCTAAATATAATTCTCCACAAAATGCAGTGACAGTTTCTTTAATTTAAAAAAAGCCATATTCCAAGAAGACAACAAACATATAAGATAAACTGAGAACATCTTTGTTGCATAAGGTGTTGGAAAATATGATGGGAACATATCAAAAGAACAGAAACCAGACTGGCCAAATTGGGCCAATGTAGCTACCAGATTGTGATATTGCAGAGTCAGTTTTGGGATAGACAGACAGACAAGTAAATTAAAATAAGGGGAACATCAACTAATAAATTATCAAGAACAGAACGACTGCCCTATGTCAGTCATTACTCAAATGATTTAAATAAGCCCATCAATGAATGATTAAACAAGTGTATGTTAGTTTAAAAGGTAACAAGACATTGTACAGTCTCAAAGTATCCCCACCACATACAAGATTGTTAATAATTACATTAGAAAATTCTAACTTCATAGTGACGAAATAGAAATGAGGCTTGAATTTAGTAGTTCAAGTGGAATTGCCAAACAAAAAATAACACTGCACATGATGCTGTGATCAACACCATGACACCCAATTGTCAGACTGAGTTGAAACTCCTCTGTACAATTAATTAGAGCTAATAAAATATATAAATTAAAACATCCAACCTAGGATCTCATATTGCATCTTAAGAAAAAAAGACCAGTTTGAAGTGTCAGCTTTGACATTATGAGCAGAGAAACTCAATACACGGTAATGCTGCATTCCTTCCCATGTATGAGGGCATTCACTAAAGGAAACTGGGAAATGCCAGAGGTGTAGGAAACAAACACTGAGGGATTGTTTTAAGGTTAGGGTAATTAAAGAAACAGAAAAATGGAGCAAAAGCCATGACAAGATTTTCCTTTGCTCTAAAGGATATTAAGAAGCTATCAATAGAACATGGGTAATTTCTGCAAATGAGCTAACAGTGATATATCACTGTTAATCTCCAGGTAAGCCTAAGTGTCCTGTCATGATGTAGAGTTATGCCCTACTCTTAACACACACACACACACACACACACACACACACACACACACACACACACACACAGAAGTATTTAAGGATACAGAGGATAGGGAAAGAAGTATATAATAGGTGTTAATATCTGAGTTGATATCCATACCTCTAAATATGAAATTATGTCACAATAAGTATCTAAAATGAAAATAAGAAGTCTATTCCTCTTTGTTCACAAAGAGAAAAGAAAGGAAAAGGAAAAGAATTCTCCATCAAGTTAATTCTAATACTATACCGCAACTTGTGGTAGGTAGTTCCTTGTGTAAGAAAAGTGCTACTAATCCTTTCTACTAGTCTATAACCCAGGCTTTAACAAAGACTGACCAGCTAAACCACAAGCCAAAATGAAACAAGAGAACTGGATCACACAAAACCCTCTGGGGTTCCTCTGTTTCTGTGATATACGTTCCAGTCTTCAAACCCTAACACTTTCAGGATGAATGTGTATTTATAGAAGCCTGAATTAGAGAATGGACACTGGGAACAGAAGGCTTGCATCGCACCTTAACTGTAACCCAGGTAATCAAGTTTGCTATTTCAAAGCAGAATAGCACTGAACCCACAAAACTGCTACGAAATATCATTTACCACCAAAGGCAAAGCCTAATCCAACACCAGAATGAGCTCATTCAACTTGAGGACTGGCAAGAAATACACATGAGAACGGCTTCCACAAGTCTTTGGGAAAGAATTTCAGTAGATCTGCATCACATGAGCATTTGACTAACAGGCAAGTGATGCCAGATACTCTGCTCCCAGAACAACCTCTACACTTTCTATCAGGTATCCAGGAAGGCAAAATAACCTTCTTGTAATTACTCATGCATAGAATCTGATTTGTTTTGCATATAAACACGAAGGATTGTTTTGCAGTTTAAATATACATAGATTACATACTCATGTTCAAAGCAAAATTTCTTCCTAACAGCCAAAGATGGAAGCGATTACATGTGCCCATTACTGAATGAATGGATGCAGAGTTTTTGTCATGAAAGTGCTGGAGTTAAAAGGAATGTTCATTATCCAACAAACTATGAGTATAATGAAGGGCACTGAACTGTTTTTTCAGAGAGTTAAAATTGTAAATTTCATATGTAGTTTACCACATGTATATTTTGCTACATACACACACACTAACAAACATTCACAGTTTCCAGGAATTCAACCCATGCAATATTTAAAGAACAGTGATAATTTGTTGCAACACAAGTTGACATGACCTTCTAACATGGATAGCAATGTCAAGCACAGTATCACAACCACCAGTATCACCTTCTGATATCTTATAGGTAGCATGTCATCTTACATCTGCATAGCCACTCAAGCATTAGAAAACATTTTCCCATGTCTTCCAAGGCTATGCGTTTATGTACTGACATATATACTTTATTATAAATTATCTTCCTCTTATCTCCCTATTACAGTCTATATTTTTACAATTCTACAGTTCTGTATGTACGTATATTTTAATGACTTTCATTTTAAAACTGTTACTGGTGACACTCAAAGTATTTGATGTAAGAAACAGGAGTGATAAGGGAGAGAGCAGATCTGGGTCTGATGTGGCTGAGGACACGGCTAGGGTTTTAGAGCACAGAGAAGAGCGGACCATCATCATTCTGCCATAGTGTAAGACTCCATCTGTCTCTCTGTCTTTAATAAAAGCACATTTCTGCATGAATTAAAGTTCCAATGATGAAGATCTCTGGTGGTAGTTTCCCCACTCCTTTGAAAAAGGAGTAGCTTGGTAGAAAATCAGAAAGCCTGGCTCTTCTCAGTGGTATCACCCTCTTCTTTCCTTCCTCCTTTCCTCTCTCTTTTCCTCCCTTCTTTCCTTTCTCTCTTTCCCTCCCCCTTTTTTTCTCTATCACACACAAACACACATCCATACACGAAGAAGTAATCAAACTCATGCCCCCTAGTTATAGACTCTCACACAGATGAGGTGAACCAGAGACATATTTTCAGCCATGGGAATCATTGTATCATGTCAAAAGAGATTAGGACTTGACTGAGAAGGGCACAGTGTGTCAACTACAATTACACATGTATCGTTTCTCCATTGTGATCATCCTTCTTTCCATCTCAACACTGGACCCTGATTAATATTTTACATACTGTCCAAAAGGGGAATGTGACTTACCAGAAACCGTACTGAACATTTCAAACACAGATCATCCTCTGCCAAGAGCAAATCCTGCCCAGCTGTAGATTTCTCATTTGCAAAACGTAAGAGCAATGAAATTCCATTACTTAGAGAAACTGGCTGTTCCACCAAACCCTTGGCAACAGAGACTGCACTTATCTTTTGAACAATAGTCTCAGAAAATGTATTCACTCTCAAAAAAAAAGACAGTAAGTAGTACAGCATTTGAGCTGTTAGAAAAGGGCTCTTGCCTGAGTAAAGTCTGGCTGGGGAAGTATAGACTGAATCTACACCACAGGACATGAAGAACTCCATCTCTAAAAAGGTCATAGGAGAGGTAGAAATATTAATATAATCCCTAGGATGGGATCAAGTATCCTTTCCATATTTAAGTAACTTCTGCCTACCACCCCTCAGAGTAGTGAACCCCATGCTTTAACTTGTTCTCTTTCTTTTCCCCTGGTGAGATTTAAATGTGTATTTTCCCTAACATATAAATTACCCCTGCAGCATACTCCATTGCACACTGCAGCTGGTCTTCTGGATACATTTTTCCCCAGGAGAAGCATGTGGCCATATGCCAGTTTGTGATGCATGTTTCACTTATGGTTTAGCTCATGGTCAAGCTTCCAGTCAGCCCTCAATGTTTAAGTAAGCCAGAAAAAAATTCTTGGGAATCATAGATGCTATACAAATGTGTCTTGGAACAACAAACATCCACTGGTATCAGGGCTGTGTCTCTACTTTCCTGTTGAATGAACTATAATGGGGGTGGTGGCAGCCTGTGGGTGAGCTTATTCTGTGATTTAGCCCATTCACTTGGAATCTCGCATTCACTTTTTCCCTATAGGAGATTGAACAGATTTAGTCCATAGGTTGATCAGATCAGAATGGTAACAAATACAGACTTTGCAACAAGAATCTATACAAGGAACACAAAACCCAATCTTGTCCCTTTCCGCATCTCAGTATAACCTAGAACATAGCCTTAACCTATCCCAAAGGCCATGGCACTCTTCCAGCATGAATCACTCCCTATGCCTACTACAGACACAAGCTTGAATGGATGAGTGAAGAATTGGAAATGGAAAGGGAAAAGAAGTGATAACAAGAGTGAATCCTAACATCCATGCTGAGCTACTCCTCTCTGGGCCAGTGAGTCATATAACTGATGGCAGGCAAGCAGCAAGGAGGGTAATCACAATGGAGGGGAAGGCTCATGCAGACATGATTGTCTCATATGAACTCTGAGGACATTAGAATGACTCCAGAGTTGACACAAGTATACCCTGATGATCTATATGAACAGTCACAATTTATACAACAGGGACCATCCATTCATCTGGTTCTAACTAGCAGGCAAACCTCTGATGGCTGTAACTGAAGCATACAAAACAGATGCAAGGCTGCATGAAAGAAGCCAAATTGTGAAGATGCCGCCCATAATCTGACTTCTCTATATTTAACCAAAACTTAACACCAAGGCAATCAACACCCAATCCAGTCCTACACAATCAGAGAAGTGTGCCTTCTGCCCGACCATCCACCACTTGAGACCTCCCTCTCCAACCAAACATCTTGGTGTAAGCCAGACAAAGGACGGATGGCATTCAGCCTACTCAAAGGCATTGGCCAGGGTTCACATACCTCGATAATCCTGTCATGAATTTGCAGGCCTCCATCCTTGGCTGCCGGCCCACTGTCAACTATTTTGGATACAAAGATTCCTTCACTGGATGATCCATCTTGATTGTCCTTTGGGTTTAAAACAAACAAACAAACAAACATGAATGTTAGGCATAAGGTTGGGCATAGAGGCAGGGTGGGGGGGGAAGAAAAGAAAGAAAAGCTTATACTTAAAAATAGTCACTGATCCTCACTTGTCAGAAAGGGCAATAAACTTTCTGTTCACTATTTTTTTAAACTAGAGTTAACACATGCACATGGTTAAATCTTCCATATCAGCATGAAAGTGAAAAAAATGGTAAATGCCTCTTACCCACAATGTATCATCCTTTTTCCCCTTCACAGCATCTACTGGAGTTCATGCATCTCTTCTAAAACGTTTTAACGTATCCCTTCCTGAATGTGTATCTGCTCTCCTTCATGTACATCATTGGATTTTGACAGCTCACTTCATGCTCCTGGTTGTCTCTCTTAACTCTAGAAATCTTGGCAATTGTCTACTTCCAATCACACATGTCTAACCTACTTCTTTTTCGTTTCTTTATCTTGGTGATATAGAAGATTGAGATGAATTGTATTTTCCACCCCTATTTCTTGATGTGGCTGAACATTATGCTAGCTTACGTTTCCAGTTGTTAATACTGTGAGACATACTAGCTTCTTGCCTATATTTTAAGGTCTTTGCTGATCTCTAGGGAAAATCACCAGCAATTTGAACTTTTGATCAAATGTGCACAATGGATAAATACTGCTGAATTATCCCCCAGAGTGTTTGTACTGAGAAGTCATTAGAGCACTTGCCCACATCCTCGCCTGCTGAGAATATGATTAAGCTTGTTGATATCTAATAATCTAAAATTAAAATAGGCTTTTTGTTTTGTTCTGATCTGCATAATAAACCCTATCAACAGTAACTGCTTCAGTCCTAATAAATTCTTATACAATGTCTACAAATCCCTTTAGAGCTCTCTGAATTAAAACTCAGGACTTAAAGTAATTCTTTCTTTTTCTTTCTTTCTTTCTGTCTTTCCTTCCTTCCTTCCTTCCTTCCTTCCTTCCTTCCTTCCTTCTTTCTTTCTATCTTTCCTTGCCAGTCCTGGGCCATGAGCTCAGAGCCTGAGCACTGTCCTTGGGCTTTCTCAAAGGCTGGAACTCTACCACTTGAGCCACAGCACCACTTCTGGCTATTTTCTATGTATGTGGTACGGAGGAATCAAACCAGGATCTTTGTGCATGCGAGGCAAGCACTCTACCACTAGGTCAAACTCCCGGCCCATGGACTAAAATTTTTTGAGAAAGAAGACAGCTTACTTCTCAAACTCCCTTCTTCTTTCAATATCAAAAGGCTCTGGCAGGCTCGCGAAAACCCTCCCAGCTTGCTCATGAACTTCTTTCCAAACAGCACAATGAATCCTCTCCAAGTGTTTGGATTAAATTTCTAGTGATTAACAGATGGATTTATAAATCAAATGGCATAAGTATGCCTTGTTTCCACACAAAACTGTTCAAAAAGTAAGCTCAGGATGTTCAACCTAAACTCCAAAATCATAGTAAATTTCTTACTACAATGCCAGAGGATCTGTTTTTTATGTTTTTTTTCCACATCAGATGGGTATACGTTCCATGTCATAACAAGTCTTGAGGGAATCGCATATCATGAAAACCCAATCCAGATGAAGAGCTATTTTAATAATACTGATTTTACAGATAAACATATAAAATTATCACTGTGAAAAAACTATGGAACTATAATATCTTCCTCTTTAAACAGCAAACCTCCCTAAAATCTAAAGAGGGCAAGAAAGACTTTGCAAGAATTCCATTCAACCCTTCAAATGCAACAATTACTAAGGTTGGGAAAGTACATTTCTTGGCCTTTCTTTTCCTCTCCTCCCTGCAACACATGGACATACACACACACACACACACACACACACACACACACACACACACACACACACACAGTGTTTGATTCTCTCTCTCTCTCTCTCTGTCTCTGTCTGTCTCTGTCTCTGTCTCTGTCTCTGTCTCTCTCTCTCTCTCTCTCTCTCTCTCTCTCTCTCTCTCTCTCTCTCTCAAATATTACATGATTCACCAGAGCAAACCCAAATCATAAGCTGAAAAGATTGTTTTTCCCAACATTTATCCCCATGAGACAAAGATACATCTCTAACCACCATCTGGATTCCATCAACACTCTTCCAGGAGATGGGTAAACAGTGCTGTGGGTGCTCTACTAGCTCAACTAGCCTTCAAAGGCATTGGCATGCTCGCTCTACACAGGCCCCCTGAGCACTCAGCCCATAGCAGCTGAGTATCTGCATGCCTCCTGTCTCTCTCACAGCAGTAGTGTTATGCACGAGACTCAGTGCATGAGGCACTTCCCTGCATACACATTTCAAAGGTAAGGGCAAAGTGGACTAATTCCTATTTACTAAGAATACAGTAGGCATGGTGCATGTTCTATGTATGTTATTAAATCCCCAAAATAAGCACAAGCAGTAAGTAATGTTATCCATCCCACAAATAAAAAACCTAAGACTCAGAGAGACTAAATGACTTACCCAAGTTCACACAACTAAAAATCACTGTATTAGCCTGGCACTGGTGGCTCACATCTGTAATCCTGGCTACTCAGGAAGCTGAGATCTAAGGATCATAGTTCAAAGCCAGCCCAGGCAGAAAAGTCCCTTTGGACTCTTCTCTCTAATTAACCACTCAAAAACTGGAGGTGGAGCTATGTCTCAAAGTGGTAAAATGCTAGGTCAGAGACAGTGCTCACACCATGAGTTCAAGCCCAACAATCACAAATAAATGAATAAATAAATAAATAGTCACTATATGTTGGTTTTATACAAAGCTTAGAATTCCATGCACATTTTTCTATGTGTCTAATACTGTTTCCTACTAGAAAAATTCTCCCCAAACATACTAACTCAGATGTCCAACATTTCAGCCTACAATATTCCAATAGAGAAATCTGGTGGCCAACTAAACCACCATGGATTCATGAGCATGTTAAATTCTCTTCAGGAAATGTCAATATGTCATATGTTTAAAAAAAATCCATGTTTCTTTTGACTTAGCCACTTTGTATTTCTTGACTAGAGAGGATAAGAGAGATAGGGAATGGGATTTTGGTTTTGGCTTATTTTACAAAATACTATACTATATCTAAGTCATTATTCTAAGAGAGCAATAGAAAGTTCAAGGAAATATCGGAGGGCAGCCAGTTATACCAGATACCAGAATTTAGGTTTAGCCACTGAAGAGAAGTAAGGATAGGATGCAAAATAAGCAGAGAAAGCAAGAAAACCAGATCGAGCTCATTCATGATAGCTAGTGTTTCCTCTTAGAAGGCATCTCATAGTGCGTTTGGCTCTTTTCCTAACACAATCTAACGCAGACCTATTCATCAAGGTAAACTAACATGGCCTGGGATTTATTTGTTTCATTAGCTTGAGTGAAAGAAAAAAGAAAGGGCTTTTTTTCACTCCCAGGATACCTGAAAATCATGTCAACTTGCCCAAGGGGATGCACAGACTGGCAGCTCCTTCTTTAGGACGATGAGAACTAGCAAATGAATGATGTGATTTTGTTCAGAGCATTACATACTGCATCACCATGACAAACCTTATGTTGCAGCCCCAGGCTGGGCCATTTCACAAGCCAGCTAAGCACCTAACAGGAATTCTTCAGGCAACATACCCATCACTTGTATCATGTTCTACTTTCAGGTCCAATCAGGCTGCCTGTCTGTGAATTGTTCATCTTGGTATATCACCATGTACAAAACGGCCTGCCCTTGGCAACAGTGTGGAATACATTCGAATCTTAAGATACTATTGCTTCTCATCGGGACAAATTCACACACACACACACACACACACACACACACACACACACGCACGCACAGAGCAACCACATTCATGAGGAATTAAATTTTCCTCTGGAAGACATGCAGGTACTTTTTCCAAAATGACCGTATCAAAAGAGAGCACTTAGAAATGCTATAAATTCCGATCTGGCTTATACTTAAATCTCTATTTTAAAGGAAATTAGAAAGAAATAGAAATATACTCTTCTATGCACCAATAAGAAATCAAGTCCCAGTAATGCTGGGCCTAGGCCTGGCACTTCCCCTGTTGAGGTGTAGAAAATATCCAGCCTCTTCACTGGCATTGATATAATAGGTTTCTCAACAATAGACACACCTCTACACTCCTGTATTTTGCAAACACCAGGCTTTGATGTGGTTAGACCTAAGACAGAGAAGACTTCCTACTTTGGTTCTTTTGACTTCTAAAACATCTACTGAAGTTAAATGGGTCATGGTTTATTGAAGTTGTTTCTTAAAACTGATAACAATAGGTGGGTAGAACAGGAAGGATAATTATGAAGATGGGTTAAGGAGAAAACGAACACTTCTCTGTACTAAGAAGCAAAGGTGTTCTCTGGAAGCTGGAGAACATAAGTTCAAATCCTGCACTGATCAACTGGTTTCTGAGGTCAGCTACTTATGTATTGAATCCCAGCTTGCTCCCTCCTTGCTTCTCAAAGCTTGGGTATGCTGAGCCCTGGTTCCAAAGATTAGTTCCAAAGGGCATGAGGACAGGCAGCCTGGGGTCTTCTGAACAGGCAAGAGATAGTAACTAAAACATATCAACCATATGTATCCTACCTAATTCCATAGCTCACAATGTGAGCTCAACCCATGAGTTCAGCAAACAAGGAAAGACCAACCCTTCCACTTTAAATCTGCCATCTCCTCTCATCATTTAAAACGTTGTACAAGACAAATAATGGTCATCATTTAATGACCATGTACCGCTCATCACTAAGCCGTCCTTTTTTATATAGTAAAACTTCTTGATTTGGTTTTGAAACTGTGGCTTTGTCCAAAAGATAAGAGAAATTATTCAATCATACATCCCTTCACATCACTCACTCCCTATGAGGAGCCAGGTTTTGTCCCACTCGCTGGTGAGATCATTCAAATCCTACAGCCAGGGAGTCAGGCCTCCAGGAGTCAGCCCATTATTTTCCTTCTCTTAGTTTCTTTCTGACCACTTCCTTACTTGCTTTTGTATCCTGCTACCCTGCTTTTGTCACTTGGTACCCTGGTAGTACCCTACCTCTCTTGCTGCTTTAGGCCTCTTAGGAGCTGCTGAATCTCTTACTTTGGGCCACAGTCACTCTCTGTTGCTAGCCCAGTGATCTTTCAGAATAGCCAGAAAAGTGCTATGCAATGTGCTAAAGTGATGAAAGAATGTATCCAAAGTCATATTTTAATTTCATTGTTTAAAGTTTTCCCCTTTGTGAAAACAAGATGAGGGGCGGAGGTGGGGGGAGGGAAATGGGGAGCAAGACATGAAAAAGGGTATCAAGTAATGCACCTTCATGAAGTAATGCACCTTCTATCTGTTGAATATAATGTAACCCTTCTATTAATTACAACAAAAATATATGAAAAAAAGTTTTCCCCTTTGCATGTCATTCTTAAAACAAGATACCTAAGATATCAATTTGACAGTAAATAAATATATAAATGTAAATATTTTATAGCTAGCTAAATACACTGATTTTTACTTATGCCTACTCAATATATACACTTATAAATACATATATTACCTGACTATGTATAGGCACATATATACATGCATACTGTCTTCTGATCTAGAAAACTTGTAATCATCCTTCAAAACTCAGCTTCTCTGGACCCTTCCCAAGACTTCTCCTTGTGTGGGATTCAACAATCCTCAAGACTGGACCCCAGCACAGAGTACCACACCAAGCAGAACATAGTCTCCCCTCTCCTCAGTCCTCCCATCTGGTTGTGAGGAAAAAGAATCAAGATCTCCAGCCCGCAGTCCTTAAACACATTTTAGCAATGAACATACCACACATGGCCGGCCACCAATAATATTGAATCCCAGGGAGCCAGAATCCCGATGCAGGACAAGAGTTAGACTTTTGGTTTCTTCACCCTGCAAAGGACAAATGAGTTCAAGTGTTTCATTAAAGACAGGAAAATGACTGATAGAAATTTTCAAGCTGAAGTGGACTTGGGGACTGTGGCGCTAGTTGTTTAATAAATCTTTTATCTTGTGAGAAGTGTTTAAACTTTTAGAACCCAATCTGAAATTCCGTCCTGTGTTTCAGAGGTTACAAAACATGTGTAGATACTGTCTAACCCTGAGATGACCACACAAGAATGTCTGGAGGAGTCCAGACACGTCTCATGAACATTTTCTATCAATGACTCTTTGGTCTGCCAAGACAACTCTCTTTCAACCAGCCCATTGGACACTGGCTCTCCAGACAGCTACTTTTTGCTGACTTTTCAACTATTTTCAATGGCAGCATTCATGTCATGTCACACCAAGGTCAAATGGCAATCCTCTCGGAAGTGTGAGCATACACATGGCCCATCAATAGTCATCTGTGTTTGGGAGACTTGGAGGAAAGTGGGGCAAGGAGTGGAATGGACAGTGCAGGAAACTTCAGAGGCAAACATGGAGGGAGACAGTCCTGAATGGACTGGAAGGGGGAGCAGCATCTTCACAAAGTCATTACTCTCCAATTCATATGCAGTATGGAGCAGCAGCTTGACACAGAGCACTGTGTGGAAACCTGGTCAGCATGAAAACTTTCATATCAAACAAGCAGGTAGGTCACACAGGTCACAGAAGCATGGCGTTCTACAGTCCAGAGAGACAGAGATGCCAGAGCCTCAACCCATGCTCTCAAGTAACACACAGAGGAATAAAAATAGACTTGACCTTATGCATAAAGTCCTTTACTATCCTCTCACAAATGGACCCACCTAACTTGAGGGTGTAGATGGGATTGGGAAAGATCAGAGAGAATGATGGAAAGGATGACATGGACCAAGATGCATTGCACTCATAGTCTGACTCACAACAATGAAACCCCTTTGCAAAAATAAAGATAATTTTTAAAATATCCTTTCATATAAACATCAAGCTCACTAGTAAAACTCTGAAATGATTCCAAGTATATGAATGAAATGCAAAAACGTCTTGTGGACTGACTGTAGACTGGCATTTGCCTCGTTTCTGTTTGAACATGACATTATAATGCATTATTAAGAATGTATTATTCAATGCATTATTATTATTATTATTATTATTATTTTGCTAGTCATGGGGCTTGAATTCAGGGCCTGAGCACTGTATTTGGACAATTTTTCCTTAAGGCTACCATTCTTCCACTTGAGCCACAGCACCACTTCCAGCTTTTTCTGTGTCTATGGTACTGAGGAATCAAACCCAAGGCTTTGTGTATGTGACGGGAGAACTCTACCACTAGGCTATGCTCCTGGCCCGAGAATGTACTATCCAATGCATTATACACATGCATTTTTGAAATGATGAAATGCTTCATAATAAACTGTCTTAAAAACAATGCTGGCAACTTATTTCAACGAAGATTTTGTTCCAGTATTTACTAATTGCTCACCAAACATTTTTTGTCTTCTACCAGGTAGATGGCATGAACGTGACATTCTGAGCCTATCACACTGGCAAAGAAAATCATTCCAGTGCCTGCAGCACCCCCTAGGTTTCCTAGAGCCTTGCTCCAGACACAACTATGGTTGTCCATGTCTGACTCTGTTTCCATACACGGCCAAAATTATGTCAGAAGAGCATTCTGCACTGAATTTTTCATATGAACCCAAACATTTATTATGAAAACTCTTTAAAGACAAAATTACAACTCATTATTAGAAAATGACATTTCCTTTCTAAAGAACAGACTGTCCTATCAGAACAATACATTTATTTCTGAAGGATCATTGATATATAAAATGCAGAATTTTAATACAAAATAGAAGCTAGTCTCTACCACTGTATCTAATGAGAACCAGTAGAGCCTTGTTATTGACAGCCTATCTCATTGGTGATTAGCAAAATATCCATTAAATAAGATCCCCCAAAGATATCAACCAAGGCTACCAATCTGGGTAGTTCTAGTCTGGTTCTAAAGGCAGTGTTGAGTTAGAATACAAAGAATAAACTTGAGGATTTTGATAACAGGATAATTCTCAAATTAAAATAGTTTATATGTTTCTGCACGGGATATTGAAAAGTTTACTAAGTTCTTTTCTTTTCTTGCTCTTTCACAGGGGTGAAAAAGTTAGAAATAACATGGGAACTGGAGCAAGTTATCTTACATATCTTACATGCCTGGCTTTCATAACTAATCAGTGATAGAAACTGTGCAGTTACACACTAATTCAAGGCAGATGGCTTTAGTCTGACAACCTCAAATGATGTGCGGAAAAGAATGTACTGTCGAAATGATCACAAATTAAGTCTACTGGGTGATAACTACTTAAGAAATAATGAAGGGAGAGAGGGAGGAAGAGGGAAAGAAAGGGAGGGAAAGAAAGAAAAGAATGTTGATATATTACAATACTAATGGCAACCAATTACTGGGTCCTTGCTATGTATCAGAAATTAAATTGAACAGAAGTATTTTATTTCATTTACTAATCTATTGAATCAGATAAAAGAACACTTGTATCTTCTGGATACAAGTAAAACACTGAAAAGCTGCCACATCAAAAAGATAATAGAAGGCAGGAGCTGGTGGTTCATGCCTGTAGCCCTAGCTACTCAAGAGGCTAAGATCTAAGGATGATGATTCAAAGGCCATCTAGGCAGGAAAGTCCATGAGATTCTTATCTCTAATTAACCACTAGAAAGATGGAAGTAGAGCTGTGGCTCAAATGGTAGGACATTACTTATAACTGAAAAAGCTCAAAGACAGTGTGCTAATGCCCTGAATTCAAGCCTAGGACTGGCACAAAGGAAAGGGGAAAAAAAGTTAGTAGAATGCTATTGTCCTGGTCTATATCCATTTTCTCTAATTCCAGACATTAATTACCCTTTCCATGCTGTCCTCTTGCAGTGCAGAATACAGAAGAAAGAAAATTCCATGCAGGCTAGAACTGTCTCAGACCCTAACTGCTGAAGTTCTAGAACAGAATGCACTGGAAAGGAGGGCTTCCCCAGGAGGCCAATGTCAAAATAGAATTCCAAGCTGTTCTCTTTGACTTTTCTCTCTGAGAGATACGATCTGATGGGCTCTAAGTTACTTAGTCTAGCCATGTCCATGAGAATGTCCCCCAGAGGACAAATAAGACAATGGCTAGAGTACATTCTATAGCCAAACTTGTAGCATCCTGAATTAGTCTATTGCCCAGGGGGGGACACTGGCTTTAGAGGGCCGTTGTCTATTTGAAGGCTAACTCATTATAGTAAATCAGTATGCAGGATCCTGGAAGAAATGAGAGAAAAGTTTAGTCTGAACTATTTCATGTCTCTATCCAATTATCACAGGTCATACTCTGTTTCACCATAAGCTTGATTCTGGTTTTGCCTTTCTATTCCCTTCTCCACCGGCAGTAAGCTTAACTGCTTTAACTTTTTTTTTTCTATCATATACTCCATTGAATACTCTTTTTCTAGCATTCCTGCTCTCCCTCAGTCCCTTCACTTCTTTTTTATTTATTTATTTATTTTATTGTAATATATTGAGGGGTTACAGTTATATTCACCAGATATAGATGCATTTCTTCTTGCACACTGATACCCCTTCTCATGTTTTTGTCCTCATTTCCCCCACACACACTCCCTCCCAATCATCCTGTTTTCCCCCATTCCCTTTCCTATTTCAAATAATCAAATACATATATATAATATAATATACCAGGTAACAAAGTCAGATACTTTTAAGAAGAAATATTAATAGATTTTTTTTGTCTAGTAATAAAGCTTGAACTCAGGGTCTGAGCACTGTCCTTAGGTTTTTCTCAAGGTTAGCACTCTGCTACTTGAGTCACAGTACCACTACCAGCTTTTTTTTCCTATGTATGTGGTACCAAGGAGTCGAACCCCGGTCTTCATGAATGCTAGGCAAGCACTCTTACCACTAGGCCAAACTCCTGGCCGATATTTTATTAAACTGTGAACAACCATTTAACTTGCTCTGGACTCAAAATGCTTCAGGATAGGGGGAATTGAAATGGTTCTTAACTGTATTCTAGGGAATAAAGAAATGTATGATCAGTATGAGAGCAAAGCCTTGCACGAATGCTGTATTGGCAACTACTCATATTATGTCAACAGTGGCACCTTTCATTACAACAAACAAAAAAAACCAAAAACAATACTGGTGTGCTTGGGTAGTTTATCATAACATGCACTGAAAATTTTTCCATAACCTGATAGAGTTAAACAAGGAATGTAAAAGGGAAGCTGGGAGCTGATGGTTCACACTTAGGACTCTTAGCTCCTCAGGAGTTGGAGAGCCAAGAGGGTTGTGGATCAAAACCAGCATGGAAAGAGTAGTCTACCAAAGTCACCAGAATAACCAGCAAAAAGCCAGGCTGGAGACCTGGTTCAAGTTATAGAATACCATCATGAAAACAAGTAGAGAACACATCAAGTTTAGTCTCCAGTACTATCAAAAAAACCAAAAATAAAAGGGGAAAGGGTCTCACTTCATGACAACTGATTAACACCTCTTCCTCTTGAATCAGGTATTGTGTCAGCACTCTACAACTGGAAAAGCTGCGGCTCATTGAAAACCATACGCTTCCTCAAGATCAGCCTGGCAAAGTGGGAACGCTAGAGTACCCAACACTAGGCTGGGAACACATGGAGGCCCATGAGCTTCCGACAACAATAATAAATATGTGCACCCTAGCCGAAACCTTTCTGCCCTCAAAGGATGGATCTTGAAAGGAAGGACTACAGTAAAAGCTTTATAATTAGAGTTCAGATAAACACACTGATTCATATAACTTATATGAGCATAGTGATCATACTACACAATATCTCAAAGCTGATTATGGACTAATGAGAATGTGAGAGTTAAGAACGTCAAGATCTTGGGCTTGAGACTGGTTTTCTTATACATATAATCAAGTGACAGTTTTAAACTAACATCTCAGTGTCACTGTGACCATAGATGACACATAACACCATAAGCTGCTCTGTACATTAGTCAATAATAAGGGCTCACAACACCATCAATACACAAATGTTTGGAGAGACACAGGTCAGTACTGAGGCCAGCATGATCTCTTACCCCAGAAATTATGCTCTTGCATGTTCAGGTAATAAAGGATTCTTCATCTTTAACCTAGGTACTCTAAAAAGCTTAGAAGAGCTAGGATCTGGAATTAAATAAGGTTTAATATACATTCTTTACTTTTTTCTTTTTTTTCAACCAATCCTGGGCTTGAACTTTATTGGTTTTTTATTCATACATGTTAAGTTTCAAGTTTCAATAATAAAATTCAATAAATTTGATTCCTTAATCATAAAAACTTGCTGTACCTATTTACATGTTGCCACGGTCTACAGCCATACAAAACATCATGAGAGGGTAACTGACTCTGAGCATCAAACCTTCACAGAAGGAAGATAAATAAGTAACATATAGCCCAAGATTAAATTATAAGTATACAATATACATGGCACTGTTCATTAATTTAACATTTTCCTCTGAGAATCAGGCATTCTCAAGTCTTAGTCACAATATACCACCATTTGCTATTCACACTAATACCAGCCTTTAAACTTCATAACAGTAGCCAAGTAAGTTTCAAGAAGCAAAGCACACCAGAATTGGGAATGGAATTAAAATCCTCCAGCTTCTAAGCTGCCATCTTTCAAGCCAGTTGAGTTTGGTAATTTTTCCATTGTGTCAAGAATAATTTAAAGACAATATTCTTCCATGTCTGTGAGCAGATATATTTTCCTTTCAGTTATCATCACCTCTTGGGAGTGCAAAGGGAAGCCTATATGATGCAGAACTTGGGATGATTTTGGCAGGAGTTCTTGAATGACTAGTTACTAGTCCCACTTTTTTTTTCTTTTTGCAAGGCTGGAGAAAAGAGTTCCAAATTCTAGGAGATACCTGCTATAAGTTGTAGATAGACAAATTTCATACTAGGTGGGAGAGGTCATGATGAGGAAGATAAGGGCCGAAGCTCTCCTGCCTCTTAGTAGGGCACAGGCAAGGGAGATAGGTGACAATGAGCAAGTGGGTTGTCAGCGTAGGAGGATAACAGACATGTGACACATTTGGGTCTGGAAGGCGAAGAGCCAGAAACAAAGGAGTTGGGGAACAGATATTGGTTCAGAACAGAGCAAGAAAGTATCACATATAAGACACAGTCCCGAATGTGTCATAGCCCTGTTATCCTCCTTCTCTGGCAACCTGACCTCAACAACATCATAAACCCAAGACAGCAAGCCAGGGTAGAAGTAGAGGCTGACGGATGGATCACAGGGGCAATCTTGAAAAATATAACCTTGCTGTTATTCATCACTGATCATTATGGCACACATAATCTGCCTCCCCTGCAACTCAATGTCTAGCTGTTCAAGAGTGTGAGGATGGGAGGAAAATGCCACCGTGAAAAGCCGCACGCCAAATATACACTCGTGTGTTGCCTAAGGACATTTCACCCAGGGGCTTTTCACTCTAGGGTGAGCTTCATATATACATGATCCCACATGGTGATATTGCCTAGATCTGTCACCAGCATCCCAACAGTGTCAACACACTCGCTTGGCATTGTGACAAACACCTAAGGACTCATTTCTCAGAAGTATCCCTGTGTTTAAACAACACCTGACTCGACTTTGTCTAAAAGACATTTTGCAAAGGGTGCTTTAAAAATTTTTTAAGTGTCTAAGAATGTACACTGTCTTCCAGGGGCCAAGCAAGTCCCCTTTCCTTTCAGTATTAACTCTGTCACCATTCCTTTTGCTCCAAAAAAAATCCCACCTCAGAAGCTTGGACGCCTGCCATCCATTGCCTCATCAGTGTGGTGGCTCTGGATCCATGCACGCCACTGTCACTGAAGACTGAAGATTTTCTAAAACTCCTTTTTTGCAAAACCAAAATAGCATGCACGCATGCCCATGTACACATGCATGCACAAACGCACACACACACCCCTTCCATGTTTCCCGCTCATTGCCAGGGTAGGCATATAGCAGAGAACTGTCTACACTGGAAAGCTGCCCCAGAAGGTTTAGGAAAATGGAATCATCTGACCACTACACTGTGTGTGCTGTATGTCTGGGGTGACAAGACTCCTCTCTGCTCAGTTATGCAAAGCTCCTAGAGCCTCACACAGCTGGGAAACAGCTCTGTGTTGCACACTGGTGACATGAAAGCACTGTGTATTTAGCTGTCTCCAGGCAAAAATGTGCAGATCAGGGGGCTGGAGGGTAGGGGTGGGGATCAGGGGACCAAGCCCAGCTGCCAGCAACTCTGTACTAAAGAGCTGGGATGTCTTCACTCCCCACACTCAGATACTTTTGTCTTCTTTGTAGTTCAAACTTTGTAATTTTTAATGAAGCAGTATAGACTAAGCCCTCTCTGTAATTCAAACTCCAATTCTAAAGAAAGGATTCTTTGAGGAAGAACAGAAGGGGAGACGGAGACTGTTTGAACCTAACACTGAAGGAAGTCATGGAAAAGATGGTTGAAAATAAGCTGGGGGCTGGGAGTTTGGCCTAGTGATAGAGCATTTGCCTAGCATGCATGAAGACCTGGGTTCGATTCTTTGGTACCACATACATAGAAAACAGCCAGAAGTGGTGCTGTAGCTCAAGTGGTAGAGTTCTAGCCTTGAGAAAGCCCAAGGACAGTGCTCAGGTCCTGAGTTCAAGGCCCAGGACTGGAAAAAGAAAAGAAAAGAAGCTGGAATTGGACATGACAGTCAATGGAAGGATTGGCAGGATGTATCTATCACCAAAGTAGATAGCAAAGCAGCAAGAGAGAAAGAAGAGATTCAGGGCCTGAGGAAACAAGTCAAAGAAAAAGAAAGAGCTCTGCTGCCAGAGCCGTAACATATGCAGAATTATATATATATATATATATGTATATATGTATATATATGTATATATCTATATATATTAAGCAAGATATTTGTGGAAAATGATCTATAAGAAAGAAGATGATTTTACTACTTTCCAATTCAAAACAAACCAATAGAAATAACCTCATTTTTGCTATAGTTAAACAATTTGAGGGCTTTGAAAACAAGTTTTCCTTTATCATACATTCTCCACCACTGAAAAATGCTTCAGAGAATACCAACACAGAGAACAAGGGATTCACGGGCAACATGAGGCTCATCATGAAGCCATGCATCTCAGAGTAAAAATCTCCTTTCCTCTCTATAACAATCCCTTCAAATTTCTAATGTTTCCTTGACAAGTTATTTGCCAAAGTGCTAAGACCCTCCAGGTGGCCCAGTAAGTGCTTGATAACTCTTGCTAGGAAATAATATTTGTCACCTCGTTTCATGTTAATAGCAACCCAATTAGCAGGCATTTTACTACCCCATGTTACAGATGAGGCCAAGAAAGTGAAGAGAGGAGGATGAGAGATTCCCCCAGAGTCCTTTAACAATGGGGACGAAGGATACCATAATTCCTCCATCAGTGATTCCAGTAACTGGGTTCTACTGTACCACACTACTTGAGTTCAGAGCACCCTGCATCCAGTTCCAAATTATGACCTGGTGAACCTCTGTCCCCCTCTTGGTTCCCATGTAACAAACACATGGGGCTCCCAGAAACCCCAGTGAACATATTTTTCATGCGAACAACTAGACTGAGGGCACATCTCTGTACATGTCCCTTCACCTTGGTGGGGGTGGGGCTGCAGTAGGTCCTGTTCTCGCAAAGGTGACACGGTGTCTCTGTCCTTTGAGTCCCCTATAATTATACATATGGAACGGGTGAGAAAGATGACTGCTCAGATCCATCTGTTAGTTATTTTCTTTACAAGAGTAATCATTATGTTATACTGCTGCCCCGTCTTATTGGAACTGACTTATTAAGACACCATTACTAACCCACCGCTCAAAAGCTTGGGTGAGCAACACAATGGCATAAGTGGCAGATCTAACTGATCCTCTGCATCCAAGCGGCTCACCTTCACCTAAGTATCCACTTGTGTGCAGCACTCAGGATATAAAACCGTGAGCAAGGAAGGAATATGTATACACTTGTGAGCCTTTCACACAGTTCCTACTATGAATCACTCTTAAACTGACTCAGGGCGGGGGGGGGGGGGGATTACTGAAACTTTTCTATCCAGGATCCCATGTCCCTTTTACTTCTTACTTGTTTTGTCTAAATTGTGTGTGTGTGTGTGTGTGTGAATGTGTGGTGTGGGTGGGGAGGGGTAGGGAGAGAGGGGAGAGAGAAAGGGAGAGGGAAGAGAGGGAAGGAGAGAAGGAGGGAGGGAATATACTAGGGCTTGAACTCAGGTCCTAGGTGCTATTTCTTAGCATTTTTTGATCCCAGCCTTTTGCTGGTTAGCTGGAGAATCTCATCAACTTTACTGTCCAATCTGGTTTTGAACTGTTAGCCTCAGATCTTAGCCAACTGAGTAGTTAGGATTACAGGCGTTTTCTATCCTGGACCTTTGAAAATAGGAATTATGGCATAGGACAAACATGCTGTGTCACCATGGATTCAAAGCCTAGGAGAAAACTAAAATATCCCACAAGAGCCCATTGGGTGAGGTATTTAGCCTTCTGAAGTCTATGTGTTTGTCTGCAGTATGGAGTGTCTAGGCCAAGGGGAAAGAATACCTGTATCATGACACTTTTCTGAGGATGAAACAGAAGAATCCATTCACCTCTCCAGTTCCCATGGTACTCAGCAAACACAACAGGCTTCAGAGGGGTCACCACTCAAATACGACATGTTGTGCTTAGTTTGGCTACAATCCATAAGCTTGGAGTTGAGAATACTGTGTTCAAATCCCATTTCAGCACTCAGAAATCTAAACTTCTAACTTTAACTTGATTTATAATATTATATAAACTGATCCTAATACCTCCCCACTCAAAAAAAGAGAAGTAGAGCAGAAAAGAGGAGGACGAAAAAGAGGAAGATGAGGTGAGAAAGAGGAGAAAGAAAAGAAGGAAGGAGGAAAGGAGGAGAAAAAAACTCTACTGAACGAAGATGTATTACATATACGTAATACACACAGAACAGCCACTCTCAGCATACAGCACGCAGAGGAACTCGATGGACCCTACCTCCTTTCCTTTTAAGCTCTCTGGTTTACAGTCCAAAGCATAATTACCTTATAAATAGACTCTTACTTGTGAAATATTTTGAGAGGTGAGTATCATTTTTGAATTCAGAAAGAACCTCTTATGTAATTCCCAATTTGAGCCTCCAGCTATGCCTTACTTCATCCCATCTAGCAGGGTAATATATCTGTATACCAACTCCTAATTTGCTTTATTAGTTGCTGGAATGGAATACAAGTGACAGCCAGCAACTCTTAGCTGAATGAGGCTTTGGTTAGCTACACTATGGAATGACTTTGCTGAAGGCTGTCAGAAACAGAATACACTGAAGGGTAAACATTCTGATAGATCCATTTCAAAGCCTCCCAACATCTGGAATATCTTGTGATACAGCTGTCTATTAGATTCACTTATTTTCAGTTCTGAAATAGACAAAGTAGTTTCTGAGATTTGGGGCTTTCCATAACTTGGTCTGGGTGGATCCAACTGGAAGAAAAATGATGCCTCCCAAAAACCTGGAAACAATTTTGTGAACTGGGGTGGGGTCACAGAAAAACTTATTCTTCTGTAATGCAAGCCTACTCTTGGTTAGCAACATGACAAGTTTTGATGGGTGACAAGACAGCCCTTTGAATCTTGAGTACATCCACAAAACAAACACATATCAAGAGCTTAAGCCAGGAGCTGGTGGCTCACACCTATAATCCTAGCTACTCAGAAAGCTGAGAGACAAGGATTGCAATTCAAATTCAGCCTAGGCAGAAAAGTCCATGAGCTGTATATTTCCAATTACCCGCAGAAAACTATGACTCAAGTGACAGAGCACCAGCTTAGGGTAAAAAATGCGAAGGACATTACAAAGACTCAAGTTCAAAGCCCCAGCATTGGTACCACAGAGAGAGAGGGAGAGAGAGAAATGAGAGAGAGGGAGAGAGAGAAAGGAGAGAGAGGGAGAGAGAGAGGGGGGAGAGGGAGAGGGAGAGGGAGAGGGAGAGGGAGAGGGAGAGAGGGAGAGGGAGAGAGGGAGAGGGAGAGGGAGGGAGGGAGGGATGGAGGGAGAGAGAGAGAGAGAGAGAGAGAGAGAGAGAGAGAGAGAGAGAGAGAGAGAGAGAGAGAGAGAGAAGGAATTTAAGATACTTAGCAATGGCTGCAGGCGCAGGGATATGGCTGTGAATGGCAGATTCTTCCAGTCCTTTACTTACAGCTGTGATAGTGCCATGGAGCTAGAGAACACCAGATGTAGTGAAGACAGAGAACCCTGGATTCCTAGAGGAAAACTTCCTAGAGCTGAAATGGAAAGGTTATCTACTAGGGAGTAACCTCTGACAGGATGGAGGCAGGAAGAAAGAGGCAGAAAATTTGCAAGTTAACTAGTAAAGACTGCTTGGAAAAGTTATTCCAGGTAGAGGAGAGGGGAAGTACAAAAGCCCAGAGGTAGTAGGAAGCCAGGAAGGTATATGCATGTAGGGGATAGAGAATGAAGGGTAGAAGGGCACAGGCAGGTGGAGGCTGCCAACCTGATGGCTGCCCAACATATCCTATAAGCCAGGAAAGGGATTTGGGGAGGGGGGGGAGAGTGAGATCAACATATTTCTAATAAATTATTCCTGGTGCACCATATGTAAAGGAGACATCCAGGCAAGGGATGATAGTTCAAACCAAGATCAGGTCTGCTTCTCAATTTTGCAACATCTGGTGATACATACGTCTTTTATTTTTATGTCTGGAAGGGTGCTACTTCCCACAATACATAGATACTAGGCAGGTGTCTAGAAATCTTATGATAGACAAAACCATCTTTCCTCTTCACTACCATCACCACCACACACAACCAAGCATCACCCAGGCAATTGCACTGAGAGGAAGAAATCCGGGTTTAGGCTAAGGTGATCATGTGAATGAGCCAGAGAACATGAAGAGACTCCAGATATACTTAGGAGAGACAATCTTTAGAATTTAGCAATCAAGACTGGACACAGAAATGGAGTAGGGGATGGAAGAACAAAAGATACAAGGAGGATCCGGGAGTGGTAGAGTGCTTGCCTAGCACCCACGAAGACCGGGGTTCGATTCCTCGTTACCACATACATAGAAAAAAAGCCGGAAGTGGTGCTGAAATGATAGAGCTCTAGTCTTGAGAAAGTCCAAGGACAGTGCTCAGGCCCTGAGTTCAAGCGCAGGACTGGCACACACACAAAAAAGATACAAAGATAGGGCTCTCAAGTTTCTCAACAATTCCACAGGAAGTTTTACCACACTGTTTCCTTTCCCCAAAAGCAAAGGAAACTTTGGTAGCTCAGTGGCACAGCACTCATCTAGCATATGGAAGGTACTGAGTTTAATCCTCAACACTGAGCCCTTCAAATAAGACTGGGGATGGTAGCTCAGGGTGGGCTCCAAGTTCAATCCCCAGCCCTATGAAAACAATGATCAATTAAAGTTTAAGAAAAGACCAAAGCATATTTGGTATAGAGGTCTGTCCTTGAGCCTGAACCTCTACCCAACTTAGCAGCTTCTCATGAAGAAGCTGATTAGAAATGCAAAATTTCCTGCTTCTACAGGGCCTTCACAGGAACCAGAATCTCCAGGGTTGAGACTCAGGAATGTGGGTTTTAACAAGCTCTCCCCTGCTTCTGATCCTGTGAAGGTCTGAGCAGCACTGGGCTAGCTCACATTTTACAGAGAGGAGACAATGTCTGTTCAGGTACACTAGTGTCAAACCTTGAGCCTTCCACAGTTGTCAAGAAACAGAATACTGAAGTAACTTGCAGCAGGTCTTAGCATCTGGTACTGAAAATCTACTGAATGCTTCTTACCAACTTCCCTTATGATAAAGAAGCAAATTTGAAGACTTAGAAACAAGAAATGAAACAAATGTTATCCCTAAGAGGCTATATAAATCCTTTGGCATCTCAAAAAAGAGGAAACAGGACTGAGAATGGTCAGAAAGTTGGCCCAGTGAAATAGTCAAGTTTTAAACAGCTTCCAGGGGGAGGGGTTTCATGCCTGATGCAGGAAGAGGGTAGGACTGAGTTAGCTTCAGGACCAGGAGAGCAAGCTTCAGGAAGACCTAAAGCCAAGGCTAGCTAGGGTGTGAAGACACAGAAGGTATCTAGAGCAGCTTTCTAGCCAGGCCAACCCTGGCTATCCCTAGATGGGCACAGAGGTTCACGAAAAGTTCCAAGCAAGTTTCCAGCTCCAGAGGGAATTTTCCTATACATTCAAAATCCAAAATCTGATGCCCTTGATTTTCTATTTTCTACCTCATTACCCAAAAGAGCTTCAAAAATACCCACAGAATTGTCTAAAGTATCACATTTTTTCAATATAAGAGACCATTTACCCAAACGTCCCAAAAGAAAACAGAAAGGCAAGAAGAAATAATAAACTAGTTCAACAATGAATGATGTATAAACTCCAAGGGAGTCAATGGCTTATTTATAAATAAGCATCACTAGGAAAACAAAGCAGGAAATCCAGATGACAGCATAAACAGGGGAGTCTAGGGAACTACTCCATCCCAAACCTGGCGCCTGATGGGAAACCAAGCTCTGCCCTCTGTTTGGGTGACTCCAGGCTCACACCAATCCTTTGTGCGCCTGTGCAGTCCTGGGTGAACCGCAAAGCTGTAAATATTTGCCCTTCTCCCAGAGCTGGCCAGCTGCTGAGGCTACAGCTGACAGACAGGCCAGGGGCCAGGAAGGGAAAAGATTGGAAAACTTGCAGGCCTGGTGTGCATGCATGGAGGAGGGAGACTGGGGGAGGGGAGGAAGAAGCAGAGCAGACACAAGCCCCTGGGGCCCCTAGGGGCAAATATGTTCCCATCTCTGCCAGGCCATCTGGAGTGGGGAACCAGTGGCAGCAGGACCCAGGCCCCTCCCCAGGGAAGGCAAAAGCACCCAGCTGTTGAAAAACGTGACTCATGCAATTAGGGAACCCAGTCTCAAATTTGGATGATGTTGTCCCCCAGAGGACAAAACTGGACAACAGTTTTGATGAATAAAATTTGGAAGAGATGTCTGCTAACATGTTGTAGATAGAGGTTATTACACTGCAGTACACAATTACAGTACATAGGACAGACACCCCACCACCACGACTACCACCGATATATACAACAAGGAGATGCTTTGGATAGCATCCAGACAACAAATACTTACCCTGACTCCAGGGTTGGAACTGAACCTACTTATCTACCTACAATCTGAGGTGGAATCTGAATCCAGCTCTTTTCCCTGAGTCACTGAGTTTGGACAGGTTATATAATCTGCCTGAGTGAGTTTCCTCATCTCCAAGGAATAAACAGATAATTCAAGCAGGGTGCTTCTTACAGTGGCTTCCTCTTACCAAATACAGACTAACTGGCAGTCTATGGCTATAATGAGAGGCAGTATAATATTGTTAAAGGCTTGGGCTAGTGAGACAGACACATATGTGACCCAACCAAGCTCAAGACTACCCCTAGATAAACTTTAGTTTCTTCCTCTACACAAGGAGAAGTATCAACACCTCCCTTGCTTGATGAAGAGAGAGAAACTGGGAAGAGCTGAGCACAGGATCTGCAGCAGATTCCGAGCTGTTGTAATTACAAAGACTTCACAGGGAAGCGACAGGCTGGGGAAAGGATCCTCACAATAATTGCAGGTTACATTTGAGCCTTTACTCTCTGTCTAGCAGGGCTCCTTCTCCCTCTGAAGGAAACAAATATTCGCAGAAACTGAATCAATTGAAATGAACCCTTGAACCAATAACACTCCAAGGTCACCACAGCCTGTTTGTAAAAATAAATCACCCCCCACCAAAAAAAAAAAAAACAATTGGAAAACAAACAGTTCTAACTCCAAAAGAATCCATAAATACTTTCCCCTTCTTGGGGGCCAGGGATCCTTTTATTTCTTCTGAAGTCCTCTAATGCTTTAGGGGGTGTTTGGCTGGTTTTACTGTCTGACACCCCTAGGGACCATAGCTGACAACTTTAGAGGGGTTATGTAGCTTGCTCAAGGTCAGCCAGTGCACTGAGCCCCAAAGCCCACCTCTGAGTCAAGCCAGGGGCCTCTGTCCTGGAGTCCTGCTGTATCTGTTGGCTCTGCCTCTGGGCTCCCTTTCTTCTTTCCAGAATGGCAGAGGAGATAGGGACAGAGTTTTACGGGCCACAACCCGAAGGACCACCAAGCTACTTCCCCAAGATCACGCCATCAGCTGATCTGCTAGGCAAAGTCCCTGACTCTGAGCCACATTCCCAGCCGCCCCCAACTCACCCTCTGCCTCACCAACACCTGGTAATGAGTTCCGATTACTCCCCTCGCCCCACCCATGGTTCTATTTGTGTTGCCACCCTGCGCGTGGGGATACAGAGGACAAGCACCCACAGAAGAGGGAGGCAGGGAAGGGAGGCTCGGGGGAAGGAGGATCCAGACATCCTTGGCCTCTGGGCCTGAGGTTACCGGTTTGGGGACCCGGAGCTGGGGCTGGGAGGGTGTTTGGGGGGGGAAGCACCACGGGCAGAGCTCCCCCCAACACCTACCTTGCCCCCCGACGGCGCGGCCACGCATCGGCTGAGCGAGTCGAGGCGCGCGCTGTACTCGGTGAACTTCTTCTGGTAGCGCAGCGCGGTCATCTGCAGCTCGAGCTGCGCGGCGGCCAGCTGCGCCACCAGCGCCTTCTCGCGCTTGCCGGCCCTCAGCGCCTCCTTCTTGAGCGCCTTGTGCAGCGCGCCCAGGCGGGCCTGCAGCGCGCCGTTGTGCGCCCGCAGCGCCCGCGCGCAGCAGTGGCCGCCCGAGCGCTGCTCGCCGTGCGTCAGCGGCAGCCCGCAGCCCTCCTGGCAGCGGCCCACGGGCCGCGCGTCGCACGCGTCGCGCATGTGCGCCTCCACGTCGCGCCGCAGCAGCACCTGGCCGCAGCCCGCGTGGCGGCAGCGCGCGGGCGCGAAGTCGCAACGCTCCAAGTGCTCGGGCAGCTCCTGCAGCTTGACCACCCGGCCGCAGCCGCGCGCCGCGTGCGCGCACTTAATATCCAGCTTGAGGATCAGGCGCTTGAGCGGCAGGACGTGGTTGAGCTCCTTGGCCGACAGGCGACCGCGGCAGCGCGCGGGGCAGCTGCCTTCTTGCACCACCCAGGGCAGCACGCAGCCGGCACAGAAGACGTGGCCGCACGGCGTGGTCAGGGGGTCCTCCAGGACCTTGTGGCACAGCGCGCACTTCAAGTCCGGGTCCACGTCGCCATCGAAGCGGTCCAGCTCGAAGCCCATGGTGGCGGCCGGAGCCCGGGGTCGCCTCCGGGAGGCCGGCCGCCTCCTCCCTCCCTGCGAGGCGGCCCAGACACGCCGGCTGCTCCGCTCGCCCGCCCGCCCGCCTGCTCGCTCGCTCTCTCCGGACTGAGCCTAATTGCTCCAGACTTCCTCGGAAAATGCCCGAGGAACAGGACTCCTCCGGCCGTATGTGAGGGAGCGCGAGCGCACGCACATCCTGCCCGGGCGGCCTCCAGGTCTCCCCCGCTGTGCAAGGGAGGACGCTGGGAAGCCGGGGAGACCCGGAGGGGCGGAGGAGAGGAGGTGGTTTGGGGGCTGGTATTTCAGGCACCAGCGCCACAACTCTTTCAAGGGACTTTCTCTCCCTTCTCTTGGACTTTTTCTCTACAATGGGACGAAACGCCCCGTAAAGTATCGTCTCACTGAGCTGGAGCTGAAGCTGTCACTTTCTCCCAACCGAGTTAATCCGGGAGCCCCTTCTAAAACAGATCATCCCGCAGCCCACCCCACCCCTTTTCTGGTTTACCCTCCCTTCGGTGGCTGAGGATTGTTGCGGAGGGGGGGGGGGCGGGAGGGAGGAGGGAGCGCCGCTATTACAATACTTACGGTCTTCAGTTATTCCGTCCCAGGGAAAGTTACCCAAGCCGCTCACGCTCCAGCCCCAACTTCAGCCGGGACTCTGGAGTTCAGCCGGCGCGCGGGGCGCGAGTCTTAGGGGGCGATTTTTGCAGGAACCAGAGCTGCTGCCCGCCAGCTGTCCGAGTGGGAGAGGCCTGGCTTGTGTTGGCTCTGTCCATTACATCTAACACCTCTGAAGAGTCTGCACTTACAGTGGGGCGTGCTTTGGGCTGGCACTTCTAAATCGAGCCCTTAAAAAAAAAAACCCTCAGTAAAGTGCACAGTGAGAAACGATTCGCTCCTTTTGAAAAACTCTAGTGCAGAATTCAAGCTCATCACCCATGATGCGTGCAATTTCTTCTTATTTGGTTTTTACTATGCTTTTGGTATACTGTTGTTTCATTCCGTCTTTTTTTGGGGGGGAGGGGGGCTCAGAGAAAGGCAAGGGGGTAGTGGAGGGCGGGGACAGAAGCGAGATATCCCGTAGTACAGTACATCGATGTTCCACAGATTTCCGTATGGACACAGTCTCGTCTCATCCCTTGTGTTTTTTTGGGCATCCGGCCCATCACAATCGGTTGAGTACCACTGGGTTTTAAATCCTGCCCATGCACGAATCCAGACTTCTCTAGGGTTGTTTCTCCAGCAGTACAATCAGCCAGGCTCTGTATTCATCAAGCAAACACTTGGGAGCTTTGAAAGAATACGTTCAGGATTCCAACTTAAGTGGAAAGTTCATAGCATCATCCATGTATTTGGTCAACCCTCCCAAGGCTCTAGACATTCCTAAGAAACACAAAGTCAGCATTGGTGAGAGTGAAATCAAGTTATGGAATCCTCATTTGGGATCTGCTGCTGGATTCTCGGCAGCCAAGTCAGAGTGTAGAAGCTGTGGGTTGAAACTCCTGGCAAGCAGGATTACAGCATCCATTTTGTCTAATTGGTTTTACTCCTCTCCTTGATGTGCCTGCTAAAGACCAATGACCTTCACTATTGAACTGCTTCATTGGAGTGAAAGAATTGCCTTGATGTCCATAAAGATTACTTGTTCTGAACTGACCTTTGAAAAGTTGTCACTCACTAGCCTTGGCAGTGCATGGTTGAGATCACTGGACAAGAGTTTCTTTCATCAGCGCTGGTGGCATTTGTTGGTCTATTGGCGATGCTTTCTCTTAATTGCTTTAATCAAGTTATGCATTGCTTTGGTAGGATTTCTCATTGGCCTTTGTTCTGATGAGCTCATGCCAGGGAATCCTCCAGAAAGTGTATTTATTGAGTTTCTACTGGGTTCTCCGATAATGGATAAGAGACAGATTCCTTCAGAGAAGGTGTGTGGGCTTGTCAGTTTCACAAAGGATGCTTAGGTTAACATGGTGATAATCTTCAAACCAAACTGGTTTGGAATAACAGGAGATGCTTTGTAAGCCATCTTCAATGAAAAATCAGTGCTCACTCAGGATGAACACTTCTCTTCAGAACTGTCCCTTTACATAGCTCTTTGTCCCTCCTTCCTCCCCGGGTGACAGACTGGGAGATTGTGGATGAACCACTCCTGCTGAGGCCAAGGAAGCTATCTCCTGTTGTCCCTAGCCTCTTAGACAAAAGGAAAGACTTCTGAGCCACTTCTCATTTGATAATTTTAGGACTAGAGTTGTCAGGGATCAGCCAAAACCAAATCAAACAGAATCAGCCATGTAGAATGCCAGGGCTGGGGCACCATGCATCTCACTCCAAAGAGAGTGACCAGAAGCCAAGGCTATAAAGAAAAAAGAAGACATACAGGCAACATTTCTCCATTTCGGCATTAGCAACCTGATGAGTTGAATAGTCCTGTATCGGGGCAGGGGAGAGGGGTGGATTATCATCTGTATAGTAGGATCTTTAGCAAAATTTTGGGTTGATGATCACTAGATATAGTATGTAGTAGGCTCTTGCCTCCTTCATCCCCTGGTGTGACAGCCAGACATTGCTGTCTGCCAGGGAAAAAAAGCCTGCCCCACATGGAAAAACCACAGTTTTCTAGAGAAGCTTCTGCTTATTGTTAAAAGTCAGGCTCTCTTGGCAGCCCAGAGAGTAGGATTCTATAACCTCAACCGGTTACAGAATCACCAGTACCTGCAGCCCAGAGGAAAGGGTGTGGCATTGGAAAATGGAGGCACCAGGCTGGCAAATGCAAACAGACACAGCAGGAAAGGGAATCTTTGGTCTGGTGCTGTGGCAGGTGTATTTCTAACATAGACTTAGAGATCCAATTTTTCTACTATAGATTAAGATCATAGATTTAAAAATCAGCTTCTGGAGAGCTAACACAGATCATTTCAAAAGCATGATGAATTCTTTGTTCTCATATAGATTGGTAACTTTGCAATATTTTTTCTTTGGGGCCAGTCCTGGGGCTGGAATTCAGAGCTTGGGCACTGTCCCTGGGCTTTTTGCTCAAGGCTAGTAGTGCTCTATCACTTCAGCCAAAGCTTGACTGTCAGCGTTTTAGGTTGTTACTTTGTTGTTGTTTCTTTCTTTCTTCATCTTCCTCCTTTTCTTCTCCTCCTCCTCCCCCTCCTCCTCCTCCTCCCCCTCCTCCTCCTCCCCCTCCTTCTTCCTCTTCTTCTTCAACTGGAGACAAGACTTTCCTGCCAGAGCTGGCTTTGAACCATAATCCTCAGGTCTCAGCCTTCTGAGTAAGTAGGATTACAGATATGAGCCACTTTGAAGATTTCTAAAGCCTCCATCCATTCTTCCTTTTATAATCTGCTTCTGTACTCTCTAACTAAACACTAGAAAGCTTCAGCCTCATAGAAATGCCTATGTCTAGATTAACCACAATACTGCTGTAATTGCAAGCTTTGGTTTTCCCATCCTTTCCATGGGCCACTGTAATCAAAAGAGGCTAGGAATCCTATCTGTCCAGCACTGTGCTCAGCATTTGACCTTTGCTATCTCCACAATCACTGTAGTCCATTAAAGGGTAGAGGTGTTGTTAGCCTATTCTGCAGATAAAAGTCTAACAAATGATATGAGTCACAAATGTAGGTCAGGTCATCTGAGTCAGAAATGTAGATTGGGGGATTCTAGAATCCTCACTTTTTTTTCTTCTTTTGAGCAGTATTAGGGATTGAACTCACAGCTTGCACTTCCTAGGCAAAAACTATAATATTCAAGACACATACCTTTCCCTAACCCTTTTTGCTGTCAGTTCATTTCTTATGCTTTTGCTTGTACTTGAGCCAAGACCCTTCCACCTCTATCTCCTGAGTAACTAATGACTAGACATGTGCCTGGAACACTCTCTTAACCACTGTGAATGGTATGCTTTCTGCTCTGCAGACTTGGAAGGCCTTACCTTACAATAATCATATCCCATCTTTTGCCCATCTTTTTCCTTGTGTCAATCTTCACCTCCATTTACAGATTACATTATTTGTGAGTTCAGTATTGGAGGAAAAAAAGACACAAGGATCTTTGGATTTTTTGTTAACTTCTTTAGGATTAATATTTATACTCTGTTAGGTGAAATGAAACTATACTTTTAGATATGAATCTTCTCTTGCTAAACTGAACACAACCAGAGAGTCAAGGGAGTGAGAGAAGTTATGCAAAAAACAAGTATGAATAATTTCAGTCAGATTGCTTGTCCCTTAACGTAGTAACGTAGTGAATGTTAGTGATCCCGGGGAACTGGGAAATTCATTCAGGCCTTCAGCTAGCACATAGGAAGAGGAGACAGTACTATTTGACCCTGAGAGATCAAAGACTTCCAAAGAGCTGTATAAATCAAGGCCAACATGAGATACCAAGGGTATTGGACAGAAGAAGAGGAACAGTTGTCAAAATGCTTCTTACAAATATGAGGAAAATTTTTTTTTGCCAGTCCTGGGCTTGAGCTCAGGGCCTGAGCACTGTCCTTGGACTTTTTCAAGACTAGAGCTCTACCACTTGAGCCTCAGCACCACTTCCGGCTTTTATCTATGTATGTGGTACCGAGGAATCGAACCCAGGTCTTCATGCATGCTAGGCAAGCACTTTAACCACTAGGCCAAACTCCCAGCCCCAATATGAGGAAATTTTTGCTAATTGATTGAAACTCTAACTGGCTCAGTGGGGGGAGATCAGAGCCACTTTATTGCCCCTAGATTTCCCAAGATGTGTTTTAACCAAATCCTCTAAGTTTGCCTAATTTTGGCCTTGAAATCTGGAGTTGGAGACAGGCTGAATTTCCTGCATGGATGTGTGAAGATCAGGGAAAGGTCATAATTCATTTGGTTTTTTCTGTGCTTGTGGCAATAACCAGCTTCTCACCAACTCCAGAGAAGATCTCATCCTTATTGCCTTCAGAAGTCGATCTCTTTAAGCTATTAGGTCTGATATGCACATTTTGATTTCAGGCTTTACAGTCCTCAAAATATTCAGTGTGTGTGTGTGTGTGTGTGTGTGTGTGTGTGTGTGTGTGTGTAGTCCATTTCCTGTGTATTTTAAAGAACAAGGACTTTTAAAAAAGAGGGTTTAAGGAGAATAATTAATTTATTATTGCAATATAATATGGCCTCAATATAAATTAGATAATAGAGAATCTTGTACTGTGAATGGGAACTTTAATTTTAATACTATTCACCAGCTAGATTTTTTTTCCAAGCAGGATGGGAGAAAAATGGTCTAAAATTCTCTCTATATAGCTTTTTGTGATGGCAAAAATGTCTGATGGTAACGAAAACCATGGATGCTTTCCAGAGGACCCTGGGGAATTCGTGCTTCTCCTTTTGAGCTGACTTGTGCTCAGGTTGGGCTACTGGGGAGAAGCCACACCCTTAGACACAGCAGCTTTGGCTCAGACTGATGAAATGAGACCAGTGGGAAATGTTGCCGTTCCTAATAATGAACCAAAAATGGGAAATAATGGACCACAGTAGGAAATACTAATATGCAATCAGGAAATTGTATGATTAGTTGCTTAGTTGAAGGAATCAAACAATGCATGGGGCTGTTAATTATTATAAATTAAGAGATATCACCTAAATTTCTGAAGGGATTAACAGAGGCACTGAGAAAATATACAGATATCTTTAGACCAAGGGCTAAAGAATGTGGCTCCACTGATTCCAGGTGGGGAAAAAATGAAGGAAGAAGGAAAAAGCCAGGAGATCTTCCCCCTACCTCCTTGTCTTCTTTGAGAAGCTTTCTTGGAAGCTCCATACCATTGCTTCCCCTTTAATCTCCACAGTAAATCCTAAATGCAAGGTGGAGAATTTGGGAGGTCATCCATAAGAGCATGTGGCTTGCTCTATGAAAATTAGAGGACAGTTCTGGTCTCAGGAGGTAACCCTCATACCCACTTGGTGGCTAAAGACAGAAAGACAGACTATGAAAGTGCTGGCAGGGATGTGGAGAAATTGGAACCCTCCAGCACTGTTATGGGGTTGTGAAATGGAACAACCACTGTGGAAAATAATTTGGCACTTCCTCAGATAGCTAAACCTTGAGTGACCCTGTGACCTAGCAATTTCACTTTTCGGTATGTACCCACATGCCCACTCAAAGATTTGTACATGAATATTCATAGCCACATTATTCATAATAGCCTGAACATTAACCAATCTATATATCTGTCAATTGATAAAAGTGCAAATGAAATGTATACTATGCAACAGAACGTCATTTGTTATAAGAAGAAATACTGATTCATATTACAATATGAATTTACATTGAAACCATTGTTCTTCATAAAAGAACCCAGACAAAAGGCTACATAGTGTCTGATTGTGTGTGTGTGTGTGTGTGTGTGTGTGTGTGTATGAAATATATGGAGACAGGAGTTAAATTAGTGCCTGCCAGAAACTGTAGGAGGAGAATGCCAGTGAGTAGGGGGTGCTTTGGGAGGTGCTAAAAATGTCCTAAAAATAACTCTGCTTATGGTTACATAACTGTAAATATTCTAAAACTTACTGAACTGCACTGAAAAAGTGTGGATTTTATGACTTGGGAATTGTATCTTAATGAAATAAAAGTGCATTATAAATAAAGCTCTTCTAATATGGAAGAAAGGAAGATGGTCATCTGAAATCATATCTATTGAGTAGGGTTCACTTTCTTATTCACATGAAAGATTATTGAATTGAATTACACTAGGATCTTCCCACCTGCAGTTCCTGGAGCTCAATTTCATTCGAAGTCAGACATGTAGAAATAAAAAAGAAAGGAAGGGAGGGAAGGAGGGAGGGAGGGAAGGAAGGAAAGAAGGAAGGTTGGATTTTTACCTCCTGAAAAGTCCAAGAGTTTCAAAAGTACTTCAGGTGTGGCTGAATCCAGGCATTCACACAAACACATCAGGAATCTTTCCCCTGCTTTAGCTTCCTTGTGAGGAAGGTTTTTTCTTTATGGCTATACAGATAGCCCTGCCAGTTAGAGGTTGCATCTTATTAACTTATCAACCCCAGCACAAAGAGCATCATTTTCCTAATAGCCGCAGTTAATATCTAAGGCATGTGTCCCAGCCCACCTTAGGTCATTAGCCCAATTCTTAACAGAAAATGAGGACTATCTCCTCCCATCATAAGAAGTGAAAGTAGAGTGGAGATTGGTCCCCACTGAAAAGACAACTAACCTATTCCTATTACAATCTTATTACAGAAGTCGTTGCTACATCTACAGGAGAAAATACATTACTTGTAAAATTTATACACAACGATTACCTTAGAATAGACTTCAAAAAAACATGTATCAGTTTCCCTAACTATTGTCAGTTATACTGTATCCTGAACCAGTCTTTGTGTGGAGGGAAAAGAGCCAGAATAAAACCAATGCAATGCTATTTTAAATAAATACATTCAAAAGTACTTTAATATAATGGCCGGCCTTCTTCCTTTAGCTAACTATATAAAGGTATTGTTTCTAAAGTCAATCAGGACTTCAGTATGTTTTTTTTTTCTTTCTGTTTTTTGTTTTGTCAGTTGTGGGGTTAAAGTGAGGGCTTTGATGCTGTCTCTGAGCTCTTTCTCTCAAGGCCAGCACTTTGAGCCACAGCTCCATTGCTGGCTTGTTGAGTGGTTAATTAGACATTGGAATCTCATAGGGACTTTTCTGCCCTGGTTAGCTTCAAACTACCATCCTCAGATCTTAGCCTCCTAAGTAGCTAAGGGGACTTTATGCTTGAAAGTGTAAAAGGTAGTGGTTATACAGGTCATGCTATGTCTCCAGGACCTAGAACTGAATGTCTCTCCACAGACTTTCAATAATTAATGATTAAAATGAGTGTCATAGTTCATACTTATAATTCCAGTGAAATGGGAAGCAAAGATTAGAAGATTCTGGTCTGAGGCTAGCCCTGGGATTAAATTGAGACCTATCTGTTAATAACTAAAGAAAGTAAAGGAGTCATGGCTCAAGTAATAGAGCATCAAGGTCTTAAGTTCAAAGACTCATACTGCCTTCCAAAGAATCCTATTGAACAGCAGTACAATTGTACTGTACCATATGCAATGCTGAAAATACATTTTGGCG